>NC_077245.1:25486239-25843739 GCF_947179165.1 Solanum dulcamara
TAGGCAAAAAAGTTATGTAGACCGGAGAGTTCGACCATTGGAGTTCATGGTGGGCGATCATGTTTGGCTTTGAGTGTCGCCCATGAAGGGCGTGATGTAGTTCAGGAGGAAGGGTAAGCTCAGCCCTCAATTCATTAGCCCATTTGAGATTTTGACGCGAGTCGGAGAGGTGGATTATACATTAGCCTTACCACCTAGCTTATTGGGTGTGCATAATGTGTTTCATGTTTCTATACTCCGAAAGTATGTTTTGGATGAGTCCCATGTGTGATCACTTGATTCAGTAGAGTTGGGTCCAGACTTGACATTTGAGGAGGAGCCTATAGCTATTCTACATAGGCAGGTTCGTAAGCTTAGAACTAAGGAGATAGCTTCAGTGAAGGTACAATGGAAGCACCGTTTAGTCATAGAGGTGACTTGGGAGACGTAGGCTGATATACGTGCTAGATATCCCCCATCTATTTGAGGCTTTAGGTATATTCCTTTACTCTATGTTCGAGGACGAACATGAGTTTTAGTGATGGATAATGTGATGACCTGTTAGGCCATTTCGAGTACGAGTCCTCCTCTTTTCATAGAAGACCCTTTTTATAAACTAGGAGTTAAAATTACCCTACTTTTTCCTCCTCTTTTTGCTTATAACAATAATAACATACTCAATAAAATTCCATTAGATGGAGTGTGGAGAAAATATAGTATACACGGATCTTATTCTTTTTGCTAAGAATTAAGAATTTTTTTTGGAGGTAATAAATGATGAGTTGTTGATCCTCATGTCCTTCATATTTAATACAAGTACATTATAATAATAATTAAAACAAATTAAGTAGATGTTTTTTATTCAATTTGGTTGCAGTCTTGCTTGTGAAGCTAAGTTTTGAACTTCTTTGCCAATATTTCAGACTGCACCTAAAAATATTGTCAACCACGTTATCAGCTTTGTGGAGTAGTCATTTTAGTTGTTGTATTTGTTTAGCTGTCAACTAAGTTGTTTCCTAGTCTTTAGGCAATAAGACTAGGGGAATCAGTTTTAGCTTCAGATTTTTAAGAACTTAAATGTGCTTTTTGTTTACTAGTTTTCATCTATTTAAGACTCTCGTAACAAAGTATTTTATTAGCTTTAATAAAGAGAAAACTTCCGCACTTGCAGAGTCTTTTCTTTTATGTTGTTGTAATTTCTGTCATTTGGTATTCGAGCAAGAAAGTTTTTTCTTTTTTGGTGTACTATTGCAGTAGCAAAAGATAGCTTCTGAAAATTTTGTTCAGGGTGCTATTCCGTGCTTCGATGGTCATTACTACCGTTGAAGCATGTTGATGGAGAACTTCCTTAGGTCTAAAGAGTTTTGGACAATTGTCAGTGTTGGTGTTCAAGAGCCAACAATAGGTATTGCCTTGTTTGAATCACAAAAGGCAGAGTTGGATAGTCTAAGGTTAAAAGATCTCAAAATGAAGAATTACCTTTCTCAGGCTATTGATCGCTCAATACTAGAAACCATTCTTTGCAATAATAATTCTAAACAAATATGGGATTCCATGAAGAAGAAGAATCAAGGAACAGCAATGGCGAAATGAGTAGCTTCAAGCACTTCATGGTGAGTTTGAGCTTGTGCGTATGCATGTTTGTGAATCGATAACAACTTATTTCTCCAGAACATTGTCTATCACAAATAAAATGCGAATTCTAGAGGATGTTATTATCATTGAGAAAATATTTCTCTCAATGACAACAAAGTTCAACTATATTGTTTGCTTAATTGAAGAATCTAAAGATATTGATACTCTTTCTATTGATGAGTTATAGGGCTCTTTGTTGGCTCATGAGCAAAAAATAAATTTGTAAGACAATAATGAAGCAGCATTGAAGGCATTATCATCTTTAAAAGGAATAGATAGGCAGAAAGCTGAATGGAAGGGAAACAATTGGAATCACAAAAAGGAGAAGAGCAAAGAAAGCGATTCTCTGGAAAAGTCAAAGAGACGTGATAAGTCTCAAGTTGAATGCTATCGATGTCATTGATTTGGACACTATCGATCTGAGTATCGTACCAATTTAAATAGGAATCGTGGCGAAAGATGTAACTTTGCAGAGATAAAGTAAGATGCAATGAAGAAAGAAGAAGAGGTTTCATTGTTGATGGCATATACTTCCAAAGAGAAAGTTTCCACTAATTTATGGTATCTCGATACCAGCTGCAGTATTCACATTTGTGGACAGAAGGAGGCATTTTCAGAGTTGGATGAAACTCTTTAAGATACGTGAAACAATAGCCAGTCCAATGGCCTCTTCAGCGGTTGCAATAGCTATAACAAAAAATAAGAAAATATCTCCTTTTAATTGAAGATTATCAAAAAAATCAGAAAGTGAGATTTGGAGATAATTCAATGGTTTCTGCCATGGGAAAAGGGAAGGTACAAGTCTCAACTAAAAATAACTGCATTCATACAATATGTGATGTGGTTTATGTTCCTGCGTTGAAGATAAATTAATTAAGTGTTGGGCAGCTTCAAGAAAAAGGATATGAACTTAATATCAAAGGTGGAGTTTGTAAGATACGAGATCCTCATTTGGTATTAATTGCTCAGATTAACATGTCGTCAAATCTCTTGTTCCATTTATATCTTCACAACTCCATAAAATCTTATCTTTCTACAAAAGTGAAAGAGAATGTTTGGAAGTGGCATTTTCGTTATGGGCATTTAAATTTTGGAAGATTAAATTTCTTAAAGCAAAATTAGTTTTTGTTGGGTCTTCCACAACTTGAATCACTCGATGAAGTATGTGAAGAGTGTTTAGTTAGAAAACAACATCGTCGTCAATCATTTCCAATAGGTAAGTCTTGGAGGGCAAAGAAGGTGCTAGAGTTGGTGCACTCAGATATTTGTGGTCCGATAAGTCCTATATCTAATGGAGGTAAATGCTATTTCATTAGCTTCATTGATGATTATAGCAGAAATACTTGGGTTTGTGTCTTAAGAGAAAAATCTGAAGCATTTGAAACTTTCAAGAAGTTTAAAGTGCTTGTTGAAAATGAAGTTGGTTGTCAAAAGTGTTTGTGGACTGATTGAGGTAACAGATACAACTCACTGGAATTTATAGAATTTTGTAAGAAGCATCAAATTAAAAGACACTTTAATGCAGCCTACACACCTCAACAGAATGGTGTGTGTAAAAGGAAAAATGGCATAATTCTTGATATGATGCGTTGTCTTTTGAAGAGAAGTGTCTTACCAAGAAAATTTTTGGTAAAAGTAGTTCGTTGGAGTATTCATACATCAAATACATTTTTTCTAGCTCTATTCAAAGTATGACACCTCATGAAACTTGGAGCAGGCGTAATCTAAATGTTGAGTACTTTCAGATTTTTGGATATATAGCATATGCACATATTCCAGATACTGTGAAGTAAACGCTGGACGATAAAGGTCAGAAATACATTTTTCTTGGTATTGATGATAAATCAAAAGCTTATCGCTTGTTTAATCTTATTACCAAGAAAATTGTTATTAGCCGAGAGGTTATATTTGATGAAGAAGCAAACTGGAATTGGAGCGATAATAGTTTATTTCAACATATTTCATTTTTTATTAAAGAAGAAGAAGGAACTAGAACTGGTTAGACTTTTGGAGATCAGTTCACAAGCAAGTCCAACAGTATAAGAAGCTGGAGGTATTGAACATGAATCAGGTGGTGCTCAGTTCAACAGTGAACATCCTGAACATAACAGAGGTGCACTGAGCTAGATGGAAATTATGAGGTATATGGGATCAAGAAATTTGGAAATATAGTCAATCATTTTTCTTTATTTTTATATTGTGACCCTATATCTTTTATCGATGTCATAAAATATCCAAAGTGGCAGCAAGCCATTGATGAGGAGATTAGATCAATTGAAAGAAATGATACTTGGGAGTTAACAAATCTTCCAGAAAATCAAAAAATCATTGATGTCAAATGGGTTTACAAAACAAAGTTGAAGGAAAATGGAGAGGTTGACAAGTTCAAAGCTTACTTAGTTGCAAAAGGCTATAAGAAAGAATACGGTGTTGACTATGTAGAGGTGTTTGCTCCCAGTTCTTGATTAGATATCATAAGATTGATGATTGCTTTGGCTGCTCAAAATGCTTGGAAAATCTTCAAGTTGGACGTGAAATCTACCTTCTTACATGGTGAACTTCAAGAAAAGGTATTTATCGAACAACCTCCTGGCTATATGAAATTTGGTGCTGAGAATAAAGTGCTTAGATTGAAAAAGGCACTGTATGGACTAAAATAAGCTCCAAGAGCTTGGTATAGTCGTATAGATGCTCATTTTTCAAAAGAGGGATTTCGAAAGTGTCCATATGAACATACTTTTTATATAAAAAAAGAAGAGTGCAAGGATCTTAATGGTATTCTTATATGTGGATGAATTAATTTATACTGGAAGTGATATGGCTATGATTGAGAATTTTAAAAAGTCCATGATGGTTGAGTTTGATATGTCGGATTTGGGTATGATGATTTATTTTCTTGGTCTAGAAGTGAATCAATCTGCTGGTGGTATTTTTATTTCTCAAAAGAAATATATGCAAAATATTCTGGATAGGTTCCATATGAAAAATTGCAACTTTGTGAGTACACCAATGGAGAAGGGTCTGAAGCTCATCAAAGAACCTAAATGGAGAAAGGTGGACATCACATTATATAATCAAATCATGGAAAGCTTGATGTACTTATGTAAAACCCCGAACCGTCATAATTTGTTAGGAAAATTTTTTGTAAAAAATAAGTTATCCGAACCCGCACTATCCCTCTAGAGCGGCCGTAATACCTCCACAGCGGTGCCACCATAGAAAAATGGAAGCGATCAGGGCGGGATAATTAGGGATAGAATTAAAATATGCAAAGTCTTATTTTTTCCTCTTTCCCTTAAGTTCCAAAATAGGCAAGCGTCACCCTAAAAACCTTCAGAAGGATGCTCTAGGCTATGGAAGGACAGAGAAGGAAATTTTTAGCATAAGGAAGGCTACAATCAATGAATTTTAGGCTTACTTCCACTGTCCCACTGTTCGGAAGCTAGGATTGGAGCTACAATACCTCTCTACAGCTGCTTGGCGCCCAGGTAAGATAAGTTTTCTTAATTGAGTAGCTTTAAACTTGTGCCCATATCTTAAAATAAGGTAATTTATGGGAGAATTATGTTTAGGCCTTCGGGCATGGAAGATGGACAGTTGCACATGTACCCTTATTTGTTAAGTCTGATGTATGCTATGTGGGGAAGAATTGTCCGATGATTTAGGGGTGGATGATGGTTGTTTCCCCCATCTATGTTATATGTGCCTGTGACTGCTCCATTGAGTGTGTGAATATAGGTATTTAACTAGGAAATTATGAAGTAAACCTAATAAAATGGCTAAATATGATCAATTGTATGTTATGACCCTGTTAATTAGTTACGTAACTATGTGAGACTGGTCATTTTCATTACTATTGTGATTGTAATTATGGTTCATTTTCAGGTGTCATTTTCTGACACATAATTAGATCGGGAGTCATATTTCAACACATAATTAAATTGGATGTCACATTCTGATACATATAGATCGGGTGTCAGTTATGACACATCATTTGATCGGATGCAATGTTCTGACTCACTAACAATTTGGGTATAGGTTCCTTGAGAGGACCAAGTATGTGCTCATAGTTCCATGAGAGAACTATTTGGTAACTGTTATTTCATGAAATAATGTGGTTACATGTGCAAGGACTGAAGGATTGACATAACTGTAATTAATCATGCCCTTTCTATAAACATATTTGTGATATAATTGTGTATCATCTATTGATTATATTATGTTTATCTATTGTATTTCATGGAGTCAGGTATGAGGTTTCGTGTGGTCAGGTTTAGAGTAGTTGTTATGTTGGTATTTGGTGACTTGGGAGTTCAATTATGCAGTGATCATGTCCTTGTTAGTGATAGTGAGGGTAAGAAACACCTAATGGGTGTGGTGGGGAGTGACTAGGTTCTACACAGTGAAGATAGTTTGGTATAGATGGTTGATAAAGCCTTGCTATGCAGCAAAAATGGGGTTAAGGGTCCTATTGTTGGCATACGAGCTTGTAAGTATAGAAGGTTATCATAACAGACTTAGTAGTATTGTGTGTTTTGAGAACTCCTTTATATGATAGAAGGGATAGGACTAAATCTGTATGAGAGTTGACAGCGGACCAACTAGAGAGGAAAAATGTTAGGCTTGAAGAACATTGGGAGGTTATTGGAAATGGTAAGAATTGTGCATAAAGGATTGGCAATGTATTTCTTAATAGCATATTTCCTTTTTGTTGATTCCTCTATATTATGTAGTGGGTATTAGGTTGGCCGATGATTCCTATCAGTATGTGTTGTTTGTACAGATACTACTCTTGCTATGCCACTTGGCATAGTCTGGTTGCAGGGTCAATGATGTTCCATAGGTGAAGATGAAGACGGTCTCCAACAGCTTCTACTCTTCCTTCCTTGTGGTGGGAGTTGTTCCTTGTGGTAGGAGGTGTGTCATTATTTATTCTTTACATACTATATCTTAGTAGCTATTGTACCTATTTAGACTAGATCCTGGGGGATGTTAATTATTTTAGAAATTCAGATCTTGGTTTTATTTTGACACTTTTGTCTCATAATTCATGGACTTTCCATTTTAACTCTTATTTTCATAATTTTTTGCATACATAACTTAATCAGTTGGGAATTAAGGATTCTCTAACTTAGGTATTAGAATGGGTGCCTACATGGTCTGATGGGTTAGGTCATGACAAATTAGTATCAAAGCCCAGGTTATCGGTCTCTCGGTATAAGAGCAAAAGTGGAATAGACTCGTGCATATTGGTGTGTTGATGTCCACATCTAATTCTTGAGAAGCTATGAAGTATTCTAGGAAGTCATTCTATTTCTTCTCTCCTTCACATTATTTGTTGTTTGTGGTATGGGTTGAGCCTAATTGGTATCTCTAGATTTCAATTGGTATCTCAACGAAGTAAACTAGATATCGTTGTCACTGCTGAAGGGACATAAAAAAGAGAAATTGGAACCAAGATGGTTCCAATTAGTATGTGGCCTTAGGGACTGATTAAATGCATAGATGATCAACTAATGGTCATCAATGAAGTAAATTAAGTTAAATAATTTTGACTTGCTTGTGTGATGTATCATTGGATTAGGATTATGAGCAGAGTGTTTTCTGACCAACAATGTGTGTGGTGTACTTATATGAATAGTATGATGTCTTAAGCGTGCCTGCGAGGATAATATAATGTGCCTATGTGCTGAATGTTACCTGAAAAATTATCCATGTGTGAAATGCATTGGCGGGGATATTTGAATCGCAAGAGGTATAACTCTTGATGTCTCTATGAACTTATGAAAGAAAGAGAGGCATGCTAGGAGAGTTAGGTTCTAACTAAATTATGACCCTAGGGTCAATAAAGAACTCTAGGAATGGGGAGAACTCCCAGGAAATGGATTCCTAGGAACTAACCCCATCAGGGCTACTGAGGTGGGATGATTCTGCTAGGGCAGAAATTCTCTAACCAGAGCGAGATGGGGCGAGACAAAATCTCAGTCCTGTCTCCTGTATTTTTCCCCTATTTTGCCTTTTGAATCTGAATCGTTTATTGGCTAACTCTCATATCAATCAGTGCTCAACCGTAGAATAGTGAGTCACAAGCAGTCTAACATTTATTATCGGCTACGAGATTAAAAATCTACTATCCACATACTTGCAAAAACATAAGAAAATCATCAAGGAAATAAAAATATTGTTTTTCACCTGCCCAAGTGGGGCAAACCCAAATCTAGCAAAAACAATTCTACCTCGAGGGAAAGGGTGTGCTTTCATCTGATTCAAGCTCCTCCGAGGTGCGTTCGCCGGTCCAGGCTTCGTTAAAAAAAGAAAACTCCTCCAAATCTACCGGATCAAGCCTATTAAATAAAGCAAGAGTATATCACTTTGATGGTATTCCACATTCTAGCCATCAAATGGTCCCTTTCTACATTTTTCTACTTGTCCCATCATAGTTGGCGATGGAGAATCTCAACCTCAAGGCAGAGCGGGGTGGTACTGGAGCTGAAATT
This sequence comes from Solanum dulcamara, assembly GCF_947179165.1. Taxonomy (NCBI): domain Eukaryota; kingdom Viridiplantae; phylum Streptophyta; class Magnoliopsida; order Solanales; family Solanaceae; genus Solanum; species Solanum dulcamara. Next base: position 25,494,351 of record NC_077245.1, read on the forward strand.
CTTGCATAGGTATCTCCCAACCTTGTCCATACCATAACTAGGACCTCCTCTATTCGAGCGGCTGAAAGTGGGGGCTGAAACTGGGCAGGAGGGGCATCATTGTCCACATGATCCTCTCCCTCGTCGTTCGCCTTTATCGATGCCCTGCTACTCCTAGCACCACTCACCTTTCTCTTCTTTTTTCCCCTAGAAAAGGCCTTCTTGATCAAATAAGGATGAAAAGGGAGATCTATAGGGAGTACCTCATCAATGTCCAGGAGTGGCACACCCGTCTGATTAGACATCGTCGTCATTAGCCTCGGAAGAAAGAATGCCTTTTTGTTCCCTCTATAGAACATCTTCCACTTGGACACTATCTGTGTTCCAACGTTCGGCCCAATATCTTGCACTATGCAAGCTACCACCAAAGTCCAAGAAAAGGTCATGTCTATGAGATTTCCCGACAGGCGGATCCTCCTAGACACCAAGTGTGGCCACTTTTTGGCATCTGTTGACCAGTAGGTACTGGTGATGCCCTTCGTAGTAGCTTAGTAGACTCGGTCCTAATGCTCATCCTCAAGAAGAGTGTCTCATACCTAAACCAAGTCTATCTCTCTCAGTTTGATCTCATACTCAGCATTAGAGACCTTCAGCACCTCGAGCACTACATCTATAAATTGAGTACTCATGGGGATATCTACCATTCGGATGTGGCTGGTAGGGTGTAGGTCATCTCAGTGAATGGTAAAGAGTAGGTAAAAGAACTTCCTCACTTAGCCTGAGTGCGCGGCAGGGAGTTTTTTTCCAGTGGGCCCCAACCAAACTCCTCTAGCCTAGTATGGAAAGCGGGGGCCTTCTCCGCTATGCCTAGTATGTGGAAGCCTCTCTTGTATAGGAATTTTTTATTTTTGTAGTCGTGGTGCCTCTCCAGACTAGAGGCATCGGGAAACCAGCCAAAGGGTAAATTTACTTCATTGATTCCAATCATCATTGATCAAACTTGCAATTTAATAATAAGTGCACGGTAGAACCTTATAAATTTAGATTATCCCTGGAAAAGAAAGAAATAAAATTTTCTAACTGAAGTGCAAGAGGCCATTGTTTCGCACAGTCCCTCCATATTAGCCTCTCTACAGCTCGTGCTAAACATGGTAAAGGGGACTTCTTTTTTATTTTGATTGGTAGGGTAGGAATATACCTAGGAAGGAAGCGGAAGTAAAGTACAAAGGTGCTTTCTCTTGTTTGAGACAAGTCGTGAATCTAGGATATTGCGGTTTTTTACAGTGAAAGAAGTTGGGACGAGGTTGTCAATAATAGATTACCTAGAGAAATCGCTAAAAGAAATTTTTGGCGTCCTTCATCTGGGTCGATCTCCAGGGGTGCATTTATGTCCCTTCACCCAAAACTTCATTTTTTTAGTAAATTTTCATCAAATCAGTGTTTCTAAAGTACCCTAGTACCTAAATATGCAAATATTCTAGTATGTTAACTCCTAAATGGTTCCCAAAATCTAAGTTCTCAACCTAGAACACTATTTAACTTCCCCCCACCCATTTTGAGCATATTTTCCCATAACCCTTATGCTCAGAACATTGTAGAGATGTTGTGAACGTAAGGAAAGGGACCATGCTATGTTTATTTCATTAAACCAAGCAAACCATTTGAAATTTAGAAAAACAACCCCAAGGCTTTTTCTACTCAATGGATTCTTAGCATGCAATTGTTGTTAAGTAAATAATGAAGCAATTAGAGTAGGGAGTGAGATATTTACCTTAGATTTGACATTTGAAACAAAGAGATTGAGAGAGTTTTGGGAAGTTTGAGGGAATTCTTCTCCCCTATTAAATGACCCTTGAGATCCCTCTAGAGCAGCAGGTTCCCACCACAATATGATGCCAGCCGCCACAGCAGGACCAGTTCTGGCAAAAGAGGGTTGTATATTTTATCTATCTTGTCTCATCCTTTCTAGCTCATCCTTTTTTCAAGGTCTTTTTTGCACTTAAATTACAGAGTACGAGGTTCTTAATTATTCCATGACAAGTTAAACCATTGGTTTCAAAAGTACTCCGATCAACCCATGCCTACTCCTCCATTTATTATTTAGAAATAAATGAGGGATAAATTAATTTCTATTATAATGACCTGAACTATCCTTATTAGGTAGGAAAAAATTTCATAAAAATAAATTATCTGACCTACACTATCTCGCCAGAATAGGTATAATCCTACCATAGCATTGCGCCACAACGAGAAAGGCCACCAAGACGGGATAGTCGGGGATAGAATCAAAATATGCAAAGTATTATTTTCTCCTCTTTCCCTTAAGTGTCAAAATAGGTGAGGGTCACCGCAGAAACCCTCAAAAGGTCGTTCTAGGTAGGGGGAGGGAGAAAGATATTTCTAGCGCAAGGAAGGTTACAACCGACAACTTTCAGGCCTATTTCCACTGTCCTATTTTCTGAAAGCTAGGATTGAAGCTACAATACCTCTCTACGGCTGCTTGGCACCCAAGTAGGCTAGGTTTTCTTAATTAAGTAGCTTTAAATGTATGCCTATCCTTAATATAAGGGTAATTAAAATAGAATTCATGTTTAGGCCTTCGAGCACAGAGGATGGGTAGTTGCATATGTAGCCTTAGCTATTAAATCTGATGTACACTGTGTGAGGAAGAACTATTTGGTGATTTAAGGGTGGATGATGGTTGTTTCCCCCATCTATGTTATATATGCCTATGACTGCTCCATTGAGTGTATCATGTAGGTATGTGAATAGGGAATCATGAAGTGAACCTAATAAAATGGATAAATATGATCAATTGTATGTTATGAATCTGTTAATTGGTTATATAACTATATGAGGATGGTCATTCTGATTACAATTGTGGTTGTGGTTAATTGTATTGGATGTCCCATTTTGACATATAATTAGATTGATTGTCACGTTCCAACACATAGTTAGATTGGGTGTCACGTCTGACACACTAAAAATTTAGGTATGGGTTCCATGAGAGAACCATTTGGGAGTGGTAAGACTTGTGCATAAAGGATTGGTAGTGTATTTCTTAAGAGCATGTTTCCAAATAGTTGATTCCTCTATATTATGTGGTGGGTATCGGGTTGGCCGATGACACCTACCAGTACGTGTTATTTGTATTGATACTACTCTTGTTATGCCACTTCGCATAGTCTGGGTGCAGGGTTAGTGATGTTTCATAGGTAAGATGAAGACGGTCTCCAACAACTTTTACTCTTCCTTTCTTATGGTGAGAGATGTGTCATTATTTATTATGTACATATTGTATTTGTAATGTCCCAATTCTTGTTATATTACATTTCTATGTAAAATGACCATTTTTCCCTTTATCATAATGTTTTTATACTTTATTTGTGATATGGTGATGGTTGGCACGACTTCCAATGTGATCAGGAGGAATTTGGGCGATTTGAGGCCTTGAGTGAAAATTTTCATTAATAGAGTTGACTTTGGTCAACATATTAAGATTTAAGCATCGGATGGAAATTTCACCAGTTTGTCGAGTTTGGTCTAGTTGAGTGTTGACTTAGAGCCCCAGGACCTTAGGTTTTCTTTTGGAAAAACAGGCTGAAAGTTAAGCTTTAAGCCAAAAAGGAGTTCGAGAGGGTAATATCGTCATAATGATCTTTTTTAGAAATTTGATGATTTTATTGAGTCTGAAATGTTGAATTCAGAGTTGTAGCATATTTGATTTATTTGTATCAGACCCCAAATGATTTTTGAGGGTCCAATCGGAAGCATTATTTGACTTATCAATCCATAATTTATGGTTTTTTGGTGGAGGTAACTTCTTTCTTTGCGATTGTGACCTGTTACTTTCCTGTGCTTCGCAATCGCGACACTTATCATGAAGGGTTCCCTCTAATTGTTTTGCGATCATGATTGTGGGTCCGCGATTACGATGGGTAAGTCTACAGTGCTTCGCGATTGTGAGAGTAAGTTACTTGCGATTGCGATGCACAAATGGGGCCTGAACAGTGTTTAATTTTGAGAATTCTCCCATTCTTCCTCATTTCACCATTTTCAATAAGTTGGAGCTTTGAGAAGACAATTCTTAGAGAAATTTCGTGAGGATTTTTGTTTAGGTAAGTCTTTATTTCATTCCTAAATCATTTCACATCAGTTTTGTCTTCTAAAATCATTCAAAAGCCATAATTTCAAGGTGGATTTTGGGGGGGGGGGGGGGGGTTCTCCCATATTTCAAATCCAATTTTCTTTGATTTCTAACTCATTTTTTGGCCAATTGTTATGGATTTTCCAACCACAAACTCCCCTTGATGTATAGAACATGTTGTTGAAATAAAATTTCATATTCATTATTTTTTATTTTTAAGTGATTTTTTGGATGATTTTCCCCCCGATGATAAAACCTAGCAATATGGATATCATTAGACTGCTTTTGAAGTAATCTTGTCATTTTTTATAGTGGGTAATCATTTCGGAGTTGGTATTCATGGGTTGAGCTCCGATTAGAGCATTCGTGTGAAGTTTTCGACATTCAAGGTAGGTTTTGCTATCCTTCTTTGAGACTGGAATGGGGTAATTAGTGATTCTATGTTATAGACTTGAGGATGGGGTTGTAGTATGATCCTGCACAATTAATTTCATTGTGATGCCCGTGTTGGGGGCTTATTTGTATTATGTGGCCGTATGGGGGCCTATTTTTATCTTATCTACTATGAGAATATATGATTCATGATTTTCCTGTGAGACAAATGTAAGGAGACTATTGGACTTGAGGGTTTTGAGCATACTTAAGAATTGAAACATTTTCAAACAAGGGTGAACAGTTATTTCAAGGTATTTCATTCATGTTACTATCTATTGAGGGTAAATATCATGTTTGGGTCGAGTTTTGAGAATTTCAAACCTTGTATTACATGTTGAGTTGAATATTTATTCCATATCATATGTATTGTGATGCATTCATCATCATTCATAATATTATTGATTTTGGGAAGTTGAGAACTGTGAAATTCTTTTTGAGAAAGAAAATGTGGCACCTTTTTATATCCTTGACAATGAGCTAGGTGTCAAGTTGATGAGATATTGAGATTGTGATTGGTATATAGACTGTGATTCCCTTGTGGGTACTTTTCTAGAAGCCTTAGTTCGATGGGTGTAGATAACAGGTTGTGTAACATCCTTGATTTCTTCGTACCACCACATCATTGCATCATCATACTACATTGCATTGCATTGTTATCTATGCTACTTGACTTATTTGATTAATTGTGATAATTAATTGTCCTTATGTGTTTACTTTAATCATGCCGTTCTATATAAATTGGCGACACCGATAATAGGATGGAACTTTTCAGTATGTAGGTGGAAGTCTTTGTTAGTTTATTTCATATGTTTGATTGATTTTTTATACTCAGTCGGCTAAACCAACTAAGTACATGTGGATTGTACTCATCCCTACTTTTATGTCCCTTTTGATGAAGATCCCAGTCAGGGCATTTCACGTGGCAGCTGATCTTCTACCAGGCTTTATAGCTTTAGATTAGTGGTGAGATCCCAAGATTTGGATCGCCATAGTTTTATCTTTTATTTTTCGGTCTGTAGTACTATTCAGAGACTTATGTTGTATATTCAGATTCAAACTTTGAATTAGATGCTCTTTATACTTATGACGCCATATTTTGGGATAATTTCTTCGTTAACCTTATTTTTATTTAATCTATGGCCTGAATTCTCCTTTGGAAGTCTCGTATGTGTTTCACTTTTAGACTTACACATCATATTGGTATTGGAATTTGTGCCATCATGACCTCAATTTTTAGGTCATGACAGTATCGTAGTAGCTCTTGTACCTGTTTAGACTAGATATTTAGGGGTGTTAATTATTTTAGAAATTCAGATCTTGATTTTGTTTTAACACTTTTGTCTCATAATTCATGGACTTTCTATTTTAATTCTTATTTTCATAATTCTCTGGATAACTTAATCAGTTACAAATTAAGGGTTCTCCTACTTAGTTATTAGAGTGTGTTCCCACATGGCCCTGTGGGTTAGGTCATGACAACTTGACGACGATAAGGCCTGATGTTATGCACGATGTAAGTCTCATTAGTAAGTCCATGGAGAGTCCAAAAGAAATGCATCTACAATCTACTAAGAGGATCCTGCGATACTTGAATGGTATCAGTGACTTTGGAATTTTTTATCTTATGAAAGCAACTGGATATTTGGTTGGTTACACTGATAGTGATTATGCTGGAAATCTTGAAGACAAGAAAAGTACATTAGGATATGTTTTTATGTTAGGGTCTGGATTTATTTCTTGATGTTCAAAGAAGCAACCTATTGTTATGTAATGACCTCCAAGATCATTTTTCATGCTTTTGCATGATTTTATCATTTTACCCTTCCTTGTAGCTTTGTTATAGTCCTTGTGTGATTTTGGAATGGGTGGCACACTCCTCAAGGTGGTTGGGTGAGCTTGGTGCGATTTTTTCTCTTTTTAGAGGTTTAAATTGAAATTAGTTGACTTTAATCAACATCCAAAGATTCCTTTGTAGTATGAAAATTTCGACGGTTCCATCATCTTTGAAAGGTCCATTTTAGTCGAGAAGGAAGGTTGGTTTGAGTTTTGGAGTCTTTTTTTTTTACTTGGTGCGATTTGCCATTTTAACTTTAAAGATTTGGCCAAGTTTGACTTCGGTTGATATTTTGAGTAAACCCGCTCAGATGAAAATTCCATTGGCACGGTTAGCTATAGAACTCCAAGTTTGTCTAGAACAACCTTAGTTTTAGTGCCCGAGGTGTTCGGAATGAGCTTTTATCTTTTTAGGCGTCTTATGTTTTTATTTGAAAGTGTTGACTTTGGTCAACATTTTGATGAGAGGACCTCCGTTGGTCATTTCATCAATTTTATTAAGTTGAGAATGTCATTTTCAGTTGGGTAGCATAGTCTATTTGTGTTGATGGGGTTTCAAAAGGATTTTGGACCCCCGTTGGAGGAAATCCCAATCCTTCAAAGTTCAGCACCAGCTAAACTGCTGGTGCTGCTCAATTTACTCTTTGCGTTCGTGAACCAAGATTTGTGATCTTGAAGGTGGGGAGTAATTGATCATCGCGAGTCATTTTTATTAGGTCTCGCGATCGAGGACCTTGGTTCCGCGATCGCAAAGGGAAATTTCACTAGCTTTAGTGAAATCTAATGCCCCTTCTGGGACTTAGAAAATTTGGGATTTTGAGAGCATTTCTTGGTCTTTTTCGATATTTCTTGTTGCATTATGTTGAAAATTCTTGAGGGAACATTCCAAAACTCTTTCTTGTTCCAAAAACCTTGTAAGTCTTGCGTGTTTTCATTGAGTTTTTCCATTTTTGACCCTCTTAGGGCTTGAGTTTGCTGGGACTAATTTGATCCCTTCCGGTGCTCAGAATGTGTCCATTTTTGGGATACAAGTTTCTTGAGTTATTTGGGACTTTGTGATGGAGTTGATTTTTCATTTTTGTGTGTAAGTCCTAATGTCAAATTTTAATCCAATTTTCATTCCAATTTTAATTATGGTAATATGGGTATCGTTGGATTTGTTTTTATGTGTTCTTTGATAATTTGGTAAAGTGACATCGTTCGAAGGCAGTGCGGAAAGGAAAAGCTCTGATTTAGTAGTTCGTGTGTGGTTTCGGCCTTGAGGTAAGCTAGGAGTTCTTTATTTTAGACCTGGCTCAGATAGAATTTGTATATCTTGAGTAGTAATGTATGTTTATGTTGGTAAATTTAGGTGTTGATATCCTTTGAAGCAAAATAAGAGTTGATGGTCATCGTGGGTAATTAGCTTGGATATTAGCCATTGAAGCCTTAGTTTAGGCGTTTGCTTGTATAGTTTGTACCGTTTAGTATCCTTAGAAATTGCTCCTAGGTGACTTGAAACTTAGGATGTCATTTGGTTGACTTGGTTGGTTACATTTTCCCTTTTGGTGTGCTTTCAGGTTATAAATGTGTTTTGTCTTGCTTATGTTTTTGAACTATTGGGCCCGAGGCCATACTTTTGGTACGCTGGAGTTTCAGGTTAGTAATTTGATACCTCTTGTGAGGTTTTCCCCTAGCTTTGAGTAATACACAATTTTGATATGCTACTTGACATTGTTGCTTCATCGATGTTTAAAATTATTTTTAAGAGATGAATAAATGATGAGACTGAACTTTGGTAAATGAATAAGTATAAGGATTTGAAAATATATCGGTGATATCATTGTTTATGGCATTTCATGATTTTTGATGAACTCGAGGTATGATTTCGGGTGGTTCTTTATTTGACTTTTGGCTACACTATTATATTCACTGTTGATAAGCTCGAGGTGTGAATTTTGGATGGTCTGTTGACATATATTTTAGGTTATTACCTTGATAATGATGAGCTCGAGGGATTATTCCGGGCATCCCATAATATATTTTTTTGAAATTATTGTTACTTCTTTGTTATGTTGTATCTTGTAAACTCTTCCAGTATTCTGTGAGTTAAGGCAATTATTATGGTTATTTGTTGTTGTTGGGTTATTTAGCCTTGTATGTTCTCGTAGTACCCTGATGCACCCGTAGTTGTAGTTTATGACTCCTTTATGTTATCATCACAATCATCGTGATGCTTATATATATATATGATGCCTACTAGGTACCCTATATTTTTGTACTCATACTGAACTTCTGCATCCTTTTGATCTAGATCCCAGTTCGAGTCACCCCCAGTGTGCGCCTGACCATCCATAGTTGTGCTAGATCCGAATTATGGTGAGCTTCCGGCGTTCAGAGACTAGCTGCTTTCCATCTTTTGTAGTGACTTCCATTTGTATTTTTGGATAGTCAATTCTATATTGTGTGTATATCGTCAGCTTTTGTACTTAGTAGCTCTTGTATAGGTGACACCAGGTCCAGGGTTTGGTCTTGCCTCAGTTCGTCATTTTTGGTCACTTTCGAGCCTTTTTATATATTTTGTATCCTATTTACATATCTATACCTTTTTCCAATCTCTTTGGTTATATTATTCTTTCTTTCACCTTCTTATGTTATTACTTATTTATTTTAATTAATGTTTGACTTCTGCTTTTGGATTCGTCTGACTTGCCTACTGGGGAGTTAAAGTAGGCGTCATCATACCCCGAATTAGGGTCATGATATGTTACTTTATCAACTAACGAGGCAGAGTATGTAGCTGCAACATCATGTGCTTGTCAAGCTGTTTGGCTGAGGAATATTCTTGAAGAACTTTATTTTAAGAAGGAAAGACCAATGCCTATTTATTGTGACAATACTTCAGCGATTAGTCTTTCAAAGAATCTAGTTGAACATGGACAAAGTAAGCGTATAGATATGAAGTATCACTTCTTGCATGATCTAACTAAGGATGCAAAGATCAGCCTTGTTTATTGCAAAAATGAAGAGCATATTGCAGACATATTCACAAAATCCCTAAAATCAGTGTCATTCCTAAAGCTACGTGATCAACTTGGTTTTTGCTTTAATACAGAGACGCTTCAGTTTAAGGGAGGAAATATTAACCACGTTATTAGCTTTGTGGAGTAGTCGTTTTAGTTGTTGCATTTGTTAAGGAGTCAAATAAGTTATTTCCTAGTCTTAAGGCTATAGGATTAGTGGAATCAGTTTTAGCTTCAGATTTTTTAGGAACTTAAACGTGCTTTTTGTTTACTAGTTTTCATCTATTTAAGACTCTTGTAACAAAGTATTTATTAGCTTTAATATAGAGAAAACTTCCACACTTGCAGAGTCTTTTCTTTTTTGTTCTTGTAATTTCTGTCAAATATTAGTTGTAAGTATTATATTTAATTGGGTTTTGTTTCTTTGGCAGAGGAGTTTTTTACAAATTAGGGTCATGAATTTTGCAAGTAATCAAAAGGAAGATGAAAATGAATCATATGATACTTTGTGCCTTTTAATGTCGTTTATCTATTATATATGTAGGGGGCGTTTGGTTTGAATACAATTTATATTGGAATAAGTTATATTGGGGTTAGTTATTCTGATATTATTTCTTATTGATTGTTTGGTTTGTTGTATCCATTGCATACCTCCTAAAAATAAGTTGTTTCTTTAGCAAAAGTTTTGATTAAAAAAAATCTTCAGCAAAAGTTTTGACTGCTCAACCAAATTTTAAACAAAACTTTGATTGCTCAGCCAATTTGCAATTCCTTCCCCATCTCATTCATTATTTCATTTGAATTGGACTTATCTCCCTCCCCGTCTCATTCATTGTTTCATTTGAATTGGACTTATCTCCCTTGCCATATTAATAATTTAAAATAAAAAAAACTATTTGCTCTAGAATATCGGAGTATCATTTGCTTTATTTGATCATATCGTAATATGAAATGAAATTATTTTGAACATTAAGATATGAATAAATTGCCCTTATGAGTTGGAATAACACAAGAATTAGAAGTAACACACACAAAACATAGCACCCAACTTTTGTTACTAATATTTAATTTATGCTATTAATTAGCAACTATAAATATCAACTTTTTGTTTAATAAAATTTGACCCATTAGGCAGGGCCGTCTCAACAAGTTCGGGGGACTAAAGCCAAACTTTATAAAGAGGGTTTTTTTTAGTTGTCATATGTAAATTGAATAACTTTAACATAGTCAATGTAATCCTACAGGTGAAGTCACGAGAAGGTAGGATGTATGTTAACAATGAAAATATTCAATGAAGAAATATAATATAAAGTTAGAATAACAGAATCTGGCTCAAAATTTAAAAAGTTTATACAATGATACTAGTATGAATTTGTTGCAGTGCTTAAAATGTAAAGAATCAATCAAAAAAATAAATTTGATCTTTTTATAAACACAAAATAATAGATTTGCATAATGCAAAAGGTTTGATCGTTTGGTAGATGTTAGATTATTCAATAATGAGATAATAAAAATTGATTGGGGAATAAAAAAGGTAAATGTAAGAATTGTAATATAGGTTCATGATAATCACAAAAATATAAATAAATTAACAAAATAGGTAGCCACGTAAAAAAAATGCTATAATTAATTAAATATTACTCAATCTCTCAATTATTACAACGACCTCCATATTAAATAAAGTAAATAAATACTCTCTCTCTCTCTCTCTCTCTCTCTCTATATATATATATATATATATATATATATATATGGAAAATTGAGGGCCCTAAAAATTTTGGGGCCCCAAGCGGTAGCTTTAGTGGCCTTATGGTCGAGACGGCCCTGTCGTTGGGTCTTTTAATAAAAAATATATATTATTAATTAGAATGATCATGTAATATTGTCTTATTATTCTACTACAATTTAAAATTGCTACAAATCGATATTCAGTGTAAAACCAAGCAAAAGGTGCAATAATATAAGGGTTTTTGAAAAGTAATTTTGGCATTTAATAAATTTATTTCATGACAAATTATCATGAGATTATTATACTATCTAAGGGGAGGGACAATGTAATGACCCTGAAGATCATTTTTGACATTTTCAAAAAAAATTATCATTTTACCCCTTTTATCTGTTAGCCGAGTCATTTTAGATTGGCTTGAAAGTTGATTTTTGGAAATCTTGTGAAAAATTAAAATTTTGCTAAAGAAATGAGTTTTAAAGGCTCAAGTTGTCAAATTTTGAGATTTAGAGTTTCGATTCTCGAAATCGAATTCCATCAGTTCTGGAATGTGGAAATTTCTCTTGGAGAGTTGTCGGAATTAGATTTAGAGTTGAAACGTGAATTTTAGGTCCGAAGTTGGAAATTGAGTTAAAGTTTGATCTAAATTTGACTTCGGTCAATATTTGGGGTTCGGGTGCTCGAATTGGATTTCTGATGGTTCCAATGGTTTCAGGAGGTGATTATAATGATAGAAATGACATCATTGTAATTTAGAGGTCCTGAGGGTATTTTGGGTATTTCAAGTGCCGAAACTAGTTTAGTTGCGACTTATCAAATTTCGGATCAAGGAGACCTCGAATTTAAATTCTGATGATTTTATTGAGTTCGGAACATCAAATTTAATAGGCTAGCATATATGGTTCGTGTGTACGGAATTCTAAACAAATTCCGAGGGTCCGATCGGAGGCTTGAGTTTTTAACTTTGTTAAGATTTTCTAGTGCTAGTGCAGGGTCCACTTAAGAGGACCAGGTTTGTTAAACCAAACCTTCACTTTAGTGATACCCATCACTTAAGAAAAGGGTCTCACTTTGCGAACTTCCGCTTTTGCGACCCTATGTCACTTTTCCGACACTGAGAAGCCCAAAAACGGATTTTGGGTCATTTCTTCCATTTTAGAATTCCAAAAGCCCAGCTAAGCGATTTGTGAAAGGATTTTTGTGAGGAAACTATTGTGTAAGTTAATTTCAACTTATATCTTTGATTTTCATTGATTAAATGATGATTTTAACCTCAAATTTGGTGATTTGAATTGGAGATTTTGGAAATTTTTGCCTAATCCAAAATTTTATCAAAAATTGAGATTGTGAACTTATTTTAACCCCATTTTTGAAATGATTTTTACCGTTAGATTCCTAATAACTTGAAAAACATTTTCATCTAAAAATAATCAAATTCCAAGTTCGTTTTTTGGATTTGGATTTTTGACGATTTTATCCTTTTCACCCGAATTGCTTGATTTTAGTGTCGATAAATTCAAAATGTGATTGTGGGTCTATTTATAATTACATTGTGGTGAATTGGAGTTTGTCATAGAGGAAAAGCTTTGTATTTGAGTTGATCATGACTTTAGCTAAGGCAAGTGAACTTCTAACATTTTGTTAAGTATGTTTGAACCTTGTATTTTCCTATGTGTGGTGGTTAGGTTGTATTTGGGGTAGTAAATTGAGTATGATTCATCTACTATGAGGCGTTGATTGTAGAATTCGGGTATGGATAATTGTCTTAGTGTTGTAAATTCTTGGGTTATTGACTGTTTGTGTGTGATTGTGGACTATATGGTACTATATTATGATAATTACTCTGTATTCACTCATTACTTGTGCATATATCTATATATGATGGCTGATAAAGTGATATGAGTGAGATACTGTATATTAAGACCAAGGTTTCTACCGGTCGAGGTGATTTACCGAGGATTCTTTCAGCGGCCAAGGTCTTTTCCGGCGGATATTATGGCCGAGGTCTCTTCCAGCAATGATGATAGATATGCATCGTAGGAAAGACATGCACCACGAATATTTGATATTGCATTTTCATCTATTTCATCTTGTGGTTGTATACGATTGAGATTTCCCATGTATGCTTGAGTATGGTGATGAGAATATATATGAACTTTCTATTTGTGGACTGCCTGGTATTTCTAAGATAATTATTGTATAAACTATATAGACTGGATTTTCTGAGTGCAGGTGTTTAGTTGTGGCGGTATGTGGTTGGAATGTCAGGAGTACTTGTGTTCCCCATTGTTTTACTTGGGGTTTAGTTTTCATTTGCTGAGTATCGTGTTGGTTGGTTCCTACCCCTTGCTTCAATATTTGTGTAGGATCTGAGCTCGGTGCCTCCTGTTCTTAATATTCCTATTGATTGGATCGAGCTTTTGGATGCATGAGAGGTAGCATCTTGTCTTCTTCGTCAAACTTTTGTGGCCCATTTATCTTATGTTTTGTTCTACTTGAAGACTGAGACATTTGGACGTGTATCTTTTCATTTATGTTGAGATAGTGACTTGTACATGTGACACCAAATCTTGGGTGGTTTAGATATATCTTCCGCTTATTCATATGTATATATATCTTGTTAGACTTTACTCTTCCGCTTTAGTTTGGTTTATTAACTTGTTTAGACTCTTAGGCTGACTTGCCTTTGGTGGGTTAGGCAAGTGCCATCACACCCGATTTCGGATCGTGAAAGATAACTTATCCTGGTACTAATTACTAAGCCCGAGATAAGTTATCTCATATTGGTCAACCAAACAACAATTTTTCCCCATGACTCTTTGGTGTTATCCTTCACACCATACGACCCCTAAGAGATTGTAAAATGTAAATTTTACTTTTTCCCTTTTATATTACTTATCCCTTATTGACTTGATATACCCTTTAAAAAGCTTTTATTGAATATGTATTTTACTAAACTAACGTTTATTAATAATACTAGGAAACACTAAATTTGACTACTGCTGCTTCTTGAAGATATTTGATACCAAGTAAAAACAAGATATAATAAAATTCTCTTAATTTTATAAATTAAGCAATTAAATTGAACAAACTATTTTTAGTATAGAGGCAATTAATATGAAATGGAGTAAGTACATTGTATAGAGAGATTAATAAAGGAAACACATGCACTATTATTGTATATCCATTAACATTTGCAGTTGTACAAAGTTCACAAATCAAGTTCAAGTAATTGCATTGTGCACTTCCTTGACAGAGATTCCGTTGATGTATTTGCATTGTGCAATTTTTGGATAGCTTCTTCTTTTCTTCCACTCTTGACTACTACATTTCCTTACATCATTGCAACAAAGAAACAAAAGGACACAAATGATATGTTAATCCAAATGAAGCATACTAAACATACCCGAAGAACATTGTAGGGTTTGAAACACGAGCTATGGTGGAATGGTCAAAAAAATGTGTATACGTTAGAAGTTTGAAACATAACTTTTTTATTTGCAAATTTGTACTATGAAAGTGATACATTAGAGAGTGTTAGTAACCTTTACTAGAATCTATTTTGTAGCAGAAATACATAAATGCAAGAAAGTTTAAGCCTTTAAGTTCCCTATTAAGTTCCTTACTAAATTTACAAAGAGTTGAAGTCGGCTTGATACTCTGTTGCACAAGGAAAGATGCAAAGATTTACTACTATTTGGCATCAAATAGATCAGTCTAAGAGATGTGAGACCATCGCGCTGTTGGATTCAGCTCCATGATTGTTTACATTAGGGATTATCTTTACAGGAGATACAAACATAACAAACTCTTTGAGTTCTGAAAAAAATGTTGTGTTCGTTGTATGGTTGTCAAGACCCAAAAATCGAGGTCGTGATGGAACGCATCCCAAATCTCATCCCGATGCGTAAGCTAGAAAGTAAAATCATACGAGACTCCCAAAAGGAAAGTCAGGTCACAAATAAGCGAAATATAAAGGGCAATAAAGGAATTATTCCAAAACCTGGTGTCAAAAATTTAAGAGCATCTTATATAAATTTGAGTCTGAATACACAATATAAGTATCCGAATAAAGTAAAGACTGAAAATGAAAAATGGACTAGCGGCTATCCGGATCCCAAGATCTCACCACTGGTCTGATACTGGAATATCCGCTAGAACTCAACTGTCGCGCTGGATACCCTGGATAGAATCTGCATCAAAAAGGACGCAGAAGTAGGGGTGAGGATAATCCACATATACTCAGTAGGTTTATCCGATTGAGTAAAAGGAATCAATCAAACCTATGAAAAAAACTAAGGAATGCTTCCACTTGCACGCAGAAAAGTCCTACTCCGGCTACGCTGCCACCAATTAATATAGAACGGTGCAATTAAAGTAAACACATAAGTAAAGTTCAATATCACAGTTAAATGGATAGGTCAATTATCACAGATATCAATGCAATGCAATGTAATATGATGATGTTATGATATGATAGTACAGTGGAATCGAGGCTGTCACACAACTTGTCGTATACACCTACCGAGCTATGCTACCAAGCAAGACCCATGGGGGTATCGCAGACCATATACCTCATCACAATCTCAATATATCAAATATCTAACCACCCAACTCATGGAAAAGGACTCATTATACCAATATATCATTGCTTCCCACCTATCTCTTGGTCAAGAATATAAAAAGGTGTCATATTTTCTTTCTAAAAAAAAGAATTTACACAGTTCTCAACTTTCCAATGATTAATGATAATATGAATAAGGATGAATGCATTCACAGCATATAAAGCATGGAGGTAATAGAAAACTCAACATGTAATACAAGGTCAAAGTTCTCAAAACCTAACATAAACTTGATATTCACCCTCAATAAACAGTAATGGAAAGGAAATGCTTCAAATTAAGTGTTTACTCATTTTCGACAATATTTCAATACTAAGGTATGCTCAAAACCCCCAACTCAACTCCTCATGTGGGCATTTCAAGTCAAATAGTCTCCTCACACATCTCTCACAAGCAAGTCATGAATCACAGATGTTCAAAACAGATAAATTGGTAGATAAGGCCCCAAAACGCGCTACACAGCACAAATAAGCCCCCACACGGGCATCACAATATAAATAAGCCCCTACACAGGCATCTCAAAGTAAATTACCAGTCCTAATTTATACTAAGACCCCATACCAAAGTCTACAACATAAAATTTGAATAATCACCCCAACATAGTCCCATAGCCCCAAAAAGGATAGCCAAACCTACCTCGATTATCGAAATCACACTCGAACTCTTCTATCGGATGATCAACCATCTAATTTAACATCTGAATTAACAACCCACTATCGACAATGAATCATACACATCACAAGGAGTTCAATAATATTCATATTGATAGGTTTTGGAATAAGGGATAAAATAGTCCAAAAACTGATTAATTTCAAATAGGGTCGAATCTAAAAATTTCTTGTAAAATCACATTCTACTAGTGATAAGGATCTCATGGTTGAAAACCCATAAAAATATAGTACAAAATGAGTTAGAAATTACCATTTTCCTTAATTTTGGGTTAGAGATGAAAGCAAGAAATTTGGGTTTGAAACAAAATATTAGAAGTTGAAAATCATGATATAAATGATGGAATACGAAAGCTTTTAATGAAAGTTTACTTACCCAACAAAAATACTCGAAGACTCTCTCAAACAATTGCCCCAAAAATCTCAATAAACTCAAAATGGGGAAAAATAGAGGTCTCCCTAAAATAACACTGTTTCAGGTGTTAAATGACCTACGCTTACGCAGCAGTCACCCCCCGCTAACGTGAAGTACACACCCTAAACCTTAGCAAACGCGGACCACATCACACGAACGCGGAGTACACGCCTTCAACCCTCGGCGAATGCACCACACTGCCCGCAAACAAGGAGGCTTCCCAGGCCCTTATCTGCGAACGCGCCAGGGGACTCGTGATCATTATCCCCAAAGCACCAGACACCAAAAACAACAACGGGTTAAGGTTTAAGTTTCTGATCGGACCCTCAAAATTCATTCAGGGTTCGATAAAAATAAACTGGTTATGCTACTATACTAAATTTGATATTTCGAACTCAATGGAATCATTAGATTTTTAAAATGAAGTCATTTTGACCACAATACTCTCCCGAACTCCTTATTGGCCTAAAACTACACTTTTGGCCTAAAAACTCAAAACGATGATTAAGGTCTCGGGGCTCTAAGTAAATGTTCAACTAGACCAAACTCGACATTCCGGATGCAACATAACTGACAGAATTTTCATCTGATGCTCATATCTCAAAATGTTGACCAAATCAAACCTACTTATTTAAAACCACACTTTCCAACTTAAGACCTCAAATTCACATATCAACTCCAAATTAAAAAGTGAAGACACTCTTAGACCAATTTAAATATTTCGGAGCTGATGGAACAGACGGAATCCCATTCTAAGACTCGTAGCCCTGGTTGGTACCGAAAATAACTTTTTAGCAACTTAATATTTTAAAACTCAAAATTTTTCCCAATTCACAAACTATTGAGATTTTAACATATTCAACTATACAAAATGATCGAATAACACTCGGGGGAACTAATGAGAGAGATAAAATGGTAATTTCTCAAGAATTTCCAAAAATGACCCTCAAGGTCATTACAACATTCACCACTAAAAATGATGTTCGTCCTCGAACATAAGATAAAGAAAAGTACCTGGAGTCTAAAAAAGTCGAGGGTACCAAGCCCACATATCAGACTCTAACTCCCAAGTCGCCTCCTCAATAGGCTGACATTGCCACTGAACCTTGGCTGAAGTGATCTTCTTGCTCCTGAGCCTACAAAGCTGCCTGTCTGGAATAGCGACTGGATCCTCCTCATAATTCAAATTCGGACCCAACTCCACCGTATCATACAAAATCACATGGGACTCATTCGAGATATATTTGCTAAGCATGGACACATGAAACACCAGATGGATAGCTAATAACCTAGGGGGCAAGGCCAACTCATAAACCACCCCACCCACTCTCCTCAAAATCTCAAATGGGCCAACAAACCTCGGGCTAAGATTCCATTCTTCCCAAATCTCATTACCCCTTTCATGGGTGATATTTCAAGCCACACACAATCACCCACCATGAATTCTAAGGGATGAACCCTCCTATCAGCATAGATCTTTTGGTGACTCTAGGTTGTCAATAGTTGACTCTAAATCAAGTGTATCCGCTCCATAGCATCCCTAAGTAAATCAGTATCAAATGGTGCTATCTGAATGTTGGAGTGAATACTATTATTATAGGCAAACTCTACCAAAAGCAAGTGTTGGTCCCATAGGGCACCAAAATCAATCACATACGCCCTAAGCTTATCCTCCAACACATGAATAGTCCTCTCAGATTGTCCATCAATTTGGTGATGAAATGCTAAACTCATATCTAGTTGTGCACCCAAACCATGTTGCAATGCCTCTCAAAAAAGTGAGAGGTGAACACTGAACTCCGATATAACACAATAGAGATAGGCACCCCATGCGACCTAACAATATCATGAAGGTAGTTCCTAGCTAACTGCTCTGCATTATAGCTAGTTTTCACCGAAGAAAATGGGCTGATATTGACAATCAGTCCACAATCACCCAAATAGAGTCATACTTACCTAATGCCATGGGTAATCCCGACACAAAATCCAAGGTTATACGCTCCTACATCTACTTGGGGATGGGCATCTTTTTCATAGGACCACCCAATTTCTGATGTTTATACTTCACTTGTTAGCAATTTAGACACTTAGCCACAAAATCAATAATGTCCCTCTTCATGCCATACCACCAATAGTGTTGTTTCAAGTCATAAAACATTTTCGCCTCTACCGGGTGAATAGAACACTTAGAGCAATGAGCCTTCTCCAATATCAAAAGTACCCAATCACCACCTTGGGTACACATATGCGACCATTAATCCTCAAAACTCCCTCTAGATCACGAGAGGCTGATTTAGCTTCCCCACTCAATAATTTGTCTCGAATGGCCCTCAACAAGTCATCCTTAAACTGGTGTATACGAATCTGGTCCATCAAAGTAGACCTAGCCTCCACAAAGGACAAAATGCGATGATATGTAGAAACATCAAGTTGAACCAACTGCCTAGCCAATGACTGAACCTCTAAAGCCAAAGGCCACTCATCCCCCTTAAGGAAGGCCAAACTACCCATACTAGATGCTTTGTAACTCAAGGCATTTGCTACTACATTAGCTTAGCCCAGATGGTAAAGAATTGTGATGTTATAGTCTTTCAATAACTCCAACCACCTACGCTGTCTCATGTTTAGATTTGGCTGAGAAAAGATATACTTAAGGCTACGGTGGTCAGTAAAGACCTCACAATGCACACTATAGAGATAATACCTCCACAACTTAAGAATAAACACCATCGCCGCCAAATCCAAGTCGTGGGTAGGATAGTTCTTCTTATATACCTTCAACTATCGAGAAGCATAAGCTATAACTCTACCCTTTTGAATCCATAAACTACCCAAACCGACTCTCGAATCACAAAACACAATAAAGGTCATACCCTTCTTAGGTAAGGCTAGAATATGTGTTGAATTCAATAACTCCTTAAGCTTTTGAAAGCTTGTCTCACACTCCTCATTCCATTAAAATGTCAAGTCTTTTGAGTTAGCCTAGTCAATGAGGTTGCAATAGAAGAGAAGTTATAAATAAACCGACGATAATAACCTATCAATCTAATAAAGCTCCAAATTTCAGTAATCAAAGTCGGCCTAATCCAATCATGGATAGCTTCAACCTTGGTCGGGTCGACCATAATACCATCCTTGGTCACCACATGACACAAGAATGCGATGGACTCGGGCCAAAACTCATATTTGGAGAATTTTGCATACAACTTTTTCTCTCTCAATCTCTGAAGGACTGTCTTCAAGTGATTGAAAAGGTTTGCCTCATTCTTGGAATAAACCAAGATGTCCTCAATAGACATAATCACAAATGAGTCCAAATAAGGCCAGAATACCCGATTTATCAAGTCCATAAAAGTTGTTGGGGTATTAGTCAACCCGAAGGATATAACCACAAACTCATAACGCCTATAAGGAGTCCTGAATGTAGTTTTCAGGATATCAGATTCCCAAACTCGCAACTGATGGTAACCCAACCTCAAATCAATTTTAGAGAATAACGATGCACCTTGAAGTTGGTCAAATAAATTATTAATTCAAGGAAGAGGATACTTGTTTTTAATGGTGACTTTGTTCAACTGTCAATAAGCAATACACATCCTCATAGTACCCTCCTTGTTCTTTACAAATAAGATAGGTGCACCCCACGGTGATACACCTGGCAAGTCTGTAGGAAACACATCCATAAATTCTCTCACTACCCTCGTAGTCTCTAAAGGAGATGACTCCTTAGTGAGATCGCAAACACTATCCAAATAAGACAAACAACCCTTATACATCATACAATGAGCACGAATATAAGATATCACCTCCTTAGTATACAAACTCAAATTACCCTTCCACACCAAACTAGGCAAATCGGGGTAAGCTAAGGTCACAGACTTTGCATAATAATCTAATATAGAATGATAAGGAGATAACCAGTCCATACCTAATAACACATTAAAATCAAGCATGCCTAATATAATTAAGTCTGCACGGGTCTCTCTACCTGAAAATATCAATAAACACCCTGATATACCCAATCCATCACTAAGGACTCACCTACCGGGAAAGAAATAGTAATAAGCATAGTAAGAGGCTCATACACATAATCACTACCCATAAGAAAATAGGTAGACACATACGAATAGGTGGACCCTAGATCAAATAATACTGAAGCAGGATGCTGGCAAAGTGGAATAATAACTATAATAACTGCATCAGAGGCCTCTGCCTCAGATCTACCTAGTATAGCATAAGATAGATGACGGTCACCTCTAGCCTATGGACCACCACGACCACCACATATAGCTCCACCTTTTGCACCCTTGGTGCCTCCTCTAGTACCTTGAGAAATACCTCATATGGTTGGAGTGGGAGTAGAATGAATAGCTGGCGTCCCGGGCCGTCCAGTAGAAGGAGCATGTCTGGGCAATCTTAGGCCTTATGCCCAAACTCATCACACATAAAGTAGCCTCAGGACCTGAACCTCGTGAAGGATAACCAGAAGTATCAATACATCCTCCAAAGCCCATAGAACCACAATACCTAGTCTGACCCAATCTAGATCCACCTGTACCATCTGAGACCTGAATAGCTGCCTGGACTAGTCTACCCTAATAACCATGGTACCTAAACCTGAATACTCACTTCCCTTGGAGCAATGTCCACCAAACTGACTCTACCGATGGAATTTTCTGGCCCCTCCCTATCTAGCATGCCTGATACTCTCTATCATACTGGCGTGGTCAATAACACTCTGAAAGGTGCCACCAAATAGCACAAGGGAGGTTGTAGCCTTCTGAAGATAACTTGTGAATCCCTTCATTAGCTTGCAAATCTACTCAAACTCAATGGGAATACTCGATAGAGCATAACGATACAACTAATAGAAGCGATCCTCTTACTTAGGTACAATAGAGAGCCCTACTTCAATCTGTCAAACTCATTCCTATGCTGCTCACGGAGGCTATAAGGCACGAACCTCTCAAGAAACACCTCCGAAAAATACTCCCAACTCTTCATAGGGGAACCAGCAGGCCTACGAGCAATAACCGATCTTGACCACTCCTTGGCTACCCCTATAAACTGATATGAAGTGTAAGCTACTCCATGTGCTTCTAAAATACCCAGGTTGAACAGTTTGTCCTGGCACTTTGTCAAAAAGTCATAGGCCTTCTCTCCCATCTCACCATCAAATATGGGAGGTGCTAATCGAACAAACCTCTTAAAGCTTTTTTTCTCAGCTACTAACATAGCAGAACTAGTAGACACCGACGGAGCCAAAAATCTAGGAGGCATGATAGTAGGTACCGAATAAGAATCCGAAGTCTTAAATCCAACACTGGGCCCTTAAATTGGCGATGTAGTACCAACTTCAATAGGAGAGCCTGAAGTACCTAGAAGAACGCCAGGAGTCGAAGCACCATTCAATCTAGCCAAAAGTCTAACCAGTAAATCCTGAAGCATCGAAGCACTATAAAAAATCATAGGAGGTTGGGTTGTCCTCTACTCCTTAGTCTGCTGCTCATAATAATCCTTGTACTCATATACGAGCTCAGGTGATGACTCTCTAGCTCGGCCATAAAAAGGTGTCGATCCCCTCTCTTGGCCCCATCCCCTGACTCCACTACGTCCTCTGCCACGCCCGTGAATAGGAGCCCAGGCAGCAAATGCAGCCTTACCCTCGCTAACTCTAGCTCTAGTCCTCACCATATATGAAGAATGAATAGATTAGAGATATACAACACTTGATATGAATGATTCGCACGAAAGGGATCAAAAGAAGGAATTTCTCCTAATAAGTATCTTGTATCCTCTCAAAAATAAGTACAGACATCTACTTACTAATCCGCAAGACTCTACTAGATACCCTGCTCTTCAACTTATGAGGCCAGTGAACCTAGTGCTCTGATACCAATTTGTCATGACTTAAAAATTGAGTCCATGATGGCACGTATCCCAAATCTCATCCCAATGCATAAGACAAATTGTAAAACCATATGAGACTCCTAAAAGGGAAGTCAAGTCATAATTAAGCAAAATATAAAGGGCAATAAAGGAAATTATCCCAAAATCTGGTGTCATAAATTTAAGAGCATCTAATATAAATTTGAATCTGAATATATAATATAAGTCTTTGAATATAGTAAAGATTGAGAATAAAAGATGGACTAGTGGCGATTCGGATCCCTAAGATCTCACAACTGGTCCGATACTGCAATATCTGCTAGAACTTAACTGCTGCGCTGGATATCCTAGCTATAATCTACATCAAAATAGACACAAAAGTAGAGGTGAGTACAATCTACATGTAATCGGTAATTTTAACCGAATGAGTATAAATAATTAAATAAACTTATGAAATAAACTAAAAAATGCTTCCACCTGCACACAAAAAAGTCTCACTCCGGCTACGCTGTCGCTAATTTATAGAGAATGGCGTGATTAAAGTAAACACATAAGTATAGTTCAATATCACAGTTAAACATATAGATGAAGCATCACATATATCAATGTAATACAATTCAATATGATAATGCGATGATATGATGGCCCGGTGGAATCGAGGTTGTCACATAACCTGTCGTATACACTTGTCGAGCTGTGCTACCAAGCAGGACTCATGGGGGTCTCACAGACCATATACTTTGTCACAATCTTAATGTATCAACTACCTCACCACCCAGCTCGTGGCTAAGGACTCGTGATACTAATATCTCATTTTCTTTCCACTTATCTCGTGGTCAAGGATATAAAAGGGTGTCACATAAAAATGAATTTCCATAGTTCTCATCTTCCCAATGATTAGTGATAATATGAATGAGGATGAATGCGTTCACAACATATAAAGCATGGAGATAATAGACAACTCAATATGTAATATAAGGTTCAAAGTTCTCAAAACTTAACATAAACATGATATTCACCCTCAATAAACAATATTGGGAAGGAAAGCTTCAAATTCAGTGTTTACCCATTTTTGACAATATTTCAATATCAGATATGCTCAAAACCCCCAACTCAACCTCTCATATGGGCATTTCAAGTCAAATAGTCTTCTCACACATCTCTCACAGGCAAGTCATGAATCACAGATGCTCAAAGCAGATAAGTTAGCAAATAAGGCCCCCATAGGGGCTACACACCACAAATAAGCCCCCACATGAACATCACAATAAAAATATGCCCCTACACGGGCATCTCAAAGTAAATTACCAATCCCAATTTACATTACGACCCCATCCCAAAGTCTACAACACAGAATTTGATTAATCACCCTAACTCAGCCCTAAGAAGGTTAGTCAAACCTACCTCGATTGCGATCAACCCTCAAACTTAACTTTTGAATATAATCCACTTGATTGTGATCAACCCTCGAATTTAACACCCTTGGGTGTCATTAGACTCCTTGTGATATACATGTTAATCCCTAGTTTTCCTCACTTTGAGCCTAAAGACTTTTTTGGACAACCACATCTTACCCCTTTCTCTTCTGAGTGCTTAGATTCACTATTCCTCTCTTGGCCTAATCTTTTTTAGCACACCAAAGATGTGCAAATTATAAAAAAAGATTCAACTTTGAAATTATCAAGGGCAAAAGATGAAAGTCACCAAAGTCAAGAAAGTGAAGATGATTTCAAGAAAAAAAAGAAGTTAAAAGAAATAAGAAAATACAAAATTAACCCTACAATGTCAATGAAAGACAAGAAGGAAAAAACTACTCCAACAAAGGAGGAAGAACTTCAAAAGAAAGGGGTGAAAAGAGAAAAAGTTCCTTCAAATAAGGACTCAAAAGAAGTTGAAATAAGAAAAAAAGGTAGAAAAAGGAATTGATCCATTGAATAAGAACTCAAAAGAAGTCAAAATCAAAGGAATAGCAAATGGGGTCATACGCCAAAGGCATTCAATCGTCAAAAGCACAAATTCAGTATGATGCTCAAGAAGGCACTAAGAGACCATTTGGATTGGCTTATAAGCTGTTTTCAACTTTTTTTGAGTGTTTGGCTGGCCAACTTAAAGTCATTTTGTGCTTAAAATAAATCTCAATAAATAGTTGAGTTTATTTTGATGAACTTATTTTAAGCAGTTTATAAGTTGAAAATAGCTTATAAGTCAAAAAAAATATGTCTGCACCTACTTTTTTTAAAACTTATAAGCAGTTTTCAACTTATAAGATACTTAAAAATAAGTCAATCCAAACAGACTATAAGTCACTTTATCCCAAATGAATATCCTACCAGTCCTTAAGCATATATTACTAGCCAATAATAAGCCCTACATGATCTCATTCCATATATTCTCACATTAATGGAGATTTACATGAAGGCTAAGTATATGGTATCACAACTGTGTGCGTTGAACATTCTTTTGAGTGTGAGTATATTTTGCAAAATTTCCTTAAATCAAACACTTCGGATATGTGTGAAATACAACTTTCTTTATTATAAGGGCACTTAAAACAAGATGATTGGTATAATTTGAAATATTTGTTTGAAGCAAGATGAACAAATATTTTTGATACTTAAGTATGTTTGAGGTAACACTCGAAGCTATAGGAATTACCTCGAAGTCAATCTCAGTTAGACGAAAGGAAATAAGAGAAATTTTATGTAATCCTAACTATTGGTACCAATTAAAGTCACGATTCGATTATCTCTTTACATTATTTATTTTATAAAAAACAAAAAAGAAAAAAGAAAAAGATCAAGCACCCATTCTTTTTAATACCTTTTAAAGCAAATTTTGGATCCTTTCCTTTAAAAATTGCATTTTTCTTTGAAATTGGATTGCCTGTTTTGAATAATGTGACATTAGGCTAATCCCATCAGTGTGAGATGTCTATTTTACTTCATTGGATCATCTGTCCTAAAAAGGTGGCCCATATTTTGTTTTTAAGTTATAAATATTACAAGGAATACATTTTTATATTTCATTATGACTATATTATACATGTGTCCACTGATGAGCCTATCTTAGATTTTGCAGTATTCCGCATTCATATGGTTGGAACTATATGTGACCTAATTTCTGTACCAATAGTATATATAGGCACCACAATGGCTTGACCATGTTCCCGTAAGATTTATATTCCCCCCTTACAATGGAAATTGGACAGAATTCTTGAGAAAATCTCAAAAATTCACAAAAAGATACTATCTCCAACAAATCAAGATTGGAGATCATATCAGTATATGTAATTGGGATAGATTTTTGAGAAGATCTCAAAAATTCCACAAGAATGTTAAAATTCTTTTATCAACAGCTCAAGATTTTCCAAGAGATATTCTATCAAGTACTGTCAAAAGTTCGATAGTCAACTAAAAAAGATCTCCAACATCGCCAGAACTTTGAAGTCAACTTCAAATGATCTCTAGCATCACCCGAAGTTCAAAGTCAACTTCAAATTTTCCTAAATCTCTAGAATGGAGCAAACACAAATTCATAATGCGAGCTATCCACCTCGTTACAGTGAAAAATCATTGAGCCATCTACCTCGTTATAGTGGACAATCATTGAGCCATCCACCTCATTACAATTGGATTGTTATCAAGTCATTGCATTTTTATTTGTCGAGAGAACCATGCATTTATATCCTACCGATTGATCATCTTCATTTATCCTACTGATGGATCATCATTATCCTACCGATGGATCATCTTTATTCGTCCTACCGATGGACATTCATTTATTTTATCAAGTATCTTATTAATGGATCTTCATTCGTCCTATTCGTCCTACCTATGGACACGCATTTATTTTTCCAAGTATCCTATCAATAGATCTTCATTCATCCTACCGATAAACATGCATTTATATCCTACCGATGGATTATCTTCATTTATCTTACCGATGGACATTCATTTATATCCTACCGATTGATCATCTTTATTCGTCCTACTGATGGACAAATAATTATTTTTTTAAAATATCCTACCGATGGATCATCTTTATTCATTCTACATAGGGACATGCATTTATATCCTACTAATGGATAATCTTCATTCATCCTACCGATGGACATGCAGTTATATCCTAACGATGGATAGTCTCCATTCGTCTTACCGATGGACATACATTTATATCCTATCAATGGATAATTCTTATATGTCCTACCAAGGGACATGCATTTTTTTTATCAAATATCCTGTCAAGAAATTCTCACGTGTCCTACCAACGGACATGCATTCGTTGTCAAATGTCCTATGAATGGATTCTTAATTGTCCTGTCAATGGACCGATAATTATTTTTCCACACACACCACACTTCAACAATCAAATGAAGATTGTCGACATGCATGACTTTTGAAGTAAAACTGACTTTGAAGCACCAAGACACCAATGTATCCAAAAAAGAACATGCAAAGAAGATGACAGAAAGTATCGTAAGAGATGCAGCCTTTCTTAAAAATTTGTTTCTACTAATAAGTTTTTATCGTAGTTTTTTTGAGAACATCAAGATGATGCATTCTCAATTTAGCCACAGGATGCAACACAATATTGAACTTTCAATCAAACCACAACCTAATCTGAAGGTAATGAGTTTGGTCAAAATTGAATTTATCAATTTTTTCTTTGTCCATGATCTCTTTTACCGATCTTATCCAAAGAAATAGACAGCTGTTGAAACTCAATTTTGGCCTAACTTTTGTAGAATAATATACTTTTCAGTCTTTTATTCTTTAAATAGTTTAAAATACATTTTTACAATTTAAGGATAATTTACCGATTATTATTCTTAGTTTTCAAAATATTAATATTTTTTATTTTTTTATTTTTTAAATTTATTTGATTTTAATTATTATTATTCTTATAGAAGTGTATTGAATTTTAGAATATCATCTTATTTTGTTAAATTATTATTTTTCATTAAATTGTATTTTTTATATGTGTCGTTGATTATATTTTTTTATATTTATTTTAGTATTTTTATTGCAATTTAACAATATGTTGAAACATAAATAAGTATTAAATTAATCAAATATTTAATTAGCTAATGATTTTGAGCCCATGGTTTTGAGTCCGTAGTTTCTAAATAGTTTATTTTGAATTTTCTTTATAAGAGAGGAGGGGAGTGTAAAAATAGATAAAAAGAGGGACTAAACCCTAAACTCTTTCTCTTCTCCCTTGAGAGAACAAACCTCCGCCACCACCCCACACCCAGTTCACCCTTCTTTCTCAAACAACAACGCCATTAATGACAAACTCACAAAACTCTCTCCTCCCTCCTCGCCTCTATTCGAATCATACCCAAAACTCCATCACTACCTCCAACACACCACCATAGAACAGTCACCCAAAACCTCCTTTTATTTCCATCTTCAACAACCAGTGACCACCGATCCTCCACACCACCTCTTCTTCGTCATTCCGACGAACACGGACTAGATCCCTACCTCAATAGTGAACCCGCAACCATGCTGCTCACCCCTTTCTCCTTTTCCTCCATCTCCGACGAGGAACTCCAAGCTCCGACGAACAAGAGCAAATAAAAATGGTGGCAAGTCTCCATTCCTTTTCCCCTTTACAATTTTTTTCCAAGCTCAGATGAACAGAGTGAAACAAACAACAACAACAACCCGT
The DNA here is from genome assembly GCF_947179165.1 of Solanum dulcamara. Classification (NCBI taxonomy): domain Eukaryota; kingdom Viridiplantae; phylum Streptophyta; class Magnoliopsida; order Solanales; family Solanaceae; genus Solanum; species Solanum dulcamara. Next base: position 25,522,740 of record NC_077245.1, read on the forward strand.
TATCCAACTCCAAGCTCTGGCAAAGACCACGTTCTACTAATTCTATCGAGACCTGCGAAATACAACCAACGGACCAACACTGTTAGCCCATATTTGCTTTCCTTTTGTTTTGATGTTATTGCTCGTCTTAGAAGAACTTGTTCTTAAAATATTCATTTATTTGGCTCTATTTTAATCACTGATTGTTGGTTTGTTATCTTATTATTTTGGGTTAATTTTTAATGGTTATTGTAATCTTCTGATGACTATGTTTATTTTAGATATTCTTAATTTTGTTATAAGTTTGATTCAATTTTGTTTCATAATGTTGTAAAGTTTATTTATCTTCCAAGTCTTGCTCCTCCTTGAAATGAGTGCATGTACATCACACCTCCTACGGTTGTTGCTAAAGCTCCGAGTGACAACAGCTCATTTCCGGAAGAGGATTCATACCTGACCATTCCTTATTAAGTAATGGACTCTTCAAGGACCAAACGGTCCCTTTCCTTCATACTCTCTTCCTGCCAAAAACAAGGGACCTACTTCTCATCCTAGGAGTTAGCAGGTATGAAAGAGTCCCCTCTCTGTCTGTCTCTCCGAGTTTCTACTACTAAGTAGCACTTCTGCTATTCAATCATAGAATGGATGATATTATGGAACTTTATCAATTCCAACGCAACTTATCCTTTTAGAGCTGACGTAACAAACTACGCGAGCCTCCCAACGAAGCCAACATAAATCCGATCCGAATAAAAAAAAGAAAAGGAAGTTTTATTATTGTGGTATACCAGCCACCTGTTCTGGAACTTCCAGTTCCAATCGAAGCATATAGATCCGTAAATAGATTTATATGTATAGCCACTTCAGTCGTGCTCGTCCTTTCTCGAAAGTATCTTTTTTCTAGGAACATGGTCAACCAGAAATTATTATGTTCACGATTCTTCATCCACTGATGGAGAAAATGCTCCAGTTTTCCATTCTCATATGAGTCCAGAAAGTGGATTGGTAACAGGTCGGCACGAAGTGATTCATCATGCTCAAACATGAGCCGATCGCTCGTTAGGGATGGTTTATAGATCATAAAATTCCCACAAATAAAATGAAAAGTGGGTCCATGTAAATGATTAAGACCTCGCAAACAACAACTCTCCTTCCCCATATGGAGTTCGGAACCCAAAGGCAATCATTGAGTGAACTGTATCTTTTTTGTGTTAGTTGACCTAAGCCGCACCCTTACTGCTGGGGTGGGGCTAGGCCTCTGAACCGTACGTGGGATGAGTTTTTGCCTCATACAGCTCGGGCCGAAGACCGGGGGAAGTTTAGAAGAGATGGGGAAACCTAGCAGCTGCCAGTCGGGGCGGGGATAAGCTTGCTTCTTCACAAACCTATCCCCCAAAAAAAAAACCGACCTTATAGTGCTAGCGCTTCGTGTTCTTTCTATTCCATCCCATTCCATTCCGGGATAGGCGGCTAATACTAAAATAATAAGTGAAGCAGTCGTCATCTAACCAATCGGCTCGGACACCAGACCGCCCGTGCCCGCCTATTTTGTCTCGCCCTAAATGGAATGGCTCTCTTAGTTACGCTGCGCCCCGACCCGAGTCCCCACGTCCGCTTTTCTCCGCCCGCAACCCAATAAGTTGGCAAATCCAATACAAGATTAAGGCCATCCCCTTCATTCTATGCTGACCCCGGCCCGGGCTGGCTTCTTGGGAAGCCCGTTCCCACCGCGCTCACAGCCCGGCTGGCCTGCCAGCGGTAGTGGGAATTCTCCCATTCCCTGGTCAAAGACTTGGTTGGATGCGGGATCTACTCCACGAGGAGCGGTACGGACGTAGATGATATCATCACGACCCCTCTTTTCGTACCGCTAGGGATGCTTAACGCCACTTCGCCAACTGGCGTTACCTGCGCTTTCGTGTCTCTCAGTGTGGTCAGCACTGGGTGTTTCCGAGCAGCGAGGCTTACACCCATTAGCATTAGTTCATCCAAAGTTCCTTACCCTTATGCACGAATTATTGAATAAGCCATCTTCCTATCAAGGTTAAGGAGTCAACTGAACATCTCAGCGGCGGGATTGAATACCCGGATCGAATCAGAGTTCACGCCGCTCGCCCTAAACAAATAGGAGGCGTGGGCCGCAGGTCGCACATAAGTCGCCGGGTCGCACGACAGAAGAACACCCAACATAAAGATGCACACTCCTCCATGTGAAATATTCATCTTCATAGGAGCTTTTTGATAGTAGTCATGACCAACAACCATCAGCTCTCGGCTTGTTGGTAAGGTGAGAGCTTCAAGCCCGATTTCAGGTGGCGCACTCTCCATACAAGCACCGCCCGACAAAGGGGGATGGGGAAAGCTACAGGCCCAAAACCTTCGACCCTTCTTTCTAAATGGGGGTGCCCGAGGCACCTCATCTTCTCATTTCGTCGTTGCTCATTCCCGTTAGGCCGAAGTGTTTGGCCTTTCCTTCTCTGCGCCCGCTCAGGCTTCGCTGACCTATCGCATGGTAAAAAGAAGAAAGTACAAAAGAATAGTAAACGGAGCACACCGTAGAAAGATTCTAAATATGAGAAGTCCCTCTTGGATTCAAGAATAAGGAAATGAAGAACGGGAACAAAACGAAATAAGGCATTTCTAGCTCTAGTTTCGGATGAGCTTCTCCCAATTATGTCTGGTAATAGAATATGGCGGCTTGCTCTGACCAAGACTCTACTTTTTGCTCCATCCGCGGAGCATATGAATTTCCTAGAATATAGATAGACCAAAAGAGGGAATGAAGGGATAGGAATAGGAATTATAGTACCATTAGAAAAAAAGGCACATGTGGGAACATCTCTACTGACGAACCATTTCAATAGTACGGGTGCTGCCGTGCCACGAGGCACGACCATGGAAGTAATGAAAAAGAAAAAGTTATGTAATTGAACCATCTGTTCTATCCGTTCGAGATTTGCTTCTCTAGAGAAAATGAGAGGCTAAAAATAAAAGTGTTCGCAACACATACCGAAAGGGTACTAATTAAGCCGACCATTAATGACTAGTTAAAACACTCTGATCCCCTATTTGATCTGACCTCTCTGAGAAAGATAAAAAGCAAACTCTCATAGTTCGGAGCCCAGCTCCAACAACTTCTTCGTAAGTGAGGTGAGGTACTTCTTTTGGTTTGAATAGGGGGTCGCCCTTTTTTTGGTTGAAGTAGCCACGACTTTGGTCGTAGTCAGTTTAAACCCATAAGCCCAGTCCACTTGCAGCCATCTTGATCAAAATGACTAAGTTTAATGACTTGACCAGTCACTAGCCCTCGTATTATAAGATTCTCTCACCCTGTGGTCGACATTCCATTCCCCTTAGTCGTAGGTGCTCGTTCTATTTTGATTTGAATGGGCTGGGGCTCCCGAGGTACATATGGCCGGCCTTTCGGGTGTCTCGGTGATACAAACAAAGAAAAGACGATGGTTTTTAACATACCCTTGAAAAAAAAGGCAATCCTTACCAAAGGAGGAAATAGAATAGAATAATCTACCTTCTTTTTTCCTTCCCGTTGATTCCCCCCGACAATCAAGCTGCACTTCCTTCTAACAAGTGGCTGAGAGTTAGCAAGAAACCTTGGCCTCTTGGCAGGAGGTTCGATGTCCCCCTCCTTTTCGGTTCGGTCGCAGTACGGCACCTGAACTCGAAGCTACGATCAGATTCGATTGGATTTTGTTCTATCCGACCCAACCCCGGATCTTAGAACGGCCGGCCTGTTTGGACGGTAGAATGGGGAGAGGGGGAGTCATGCCCATTCTCTATCTGGGTACGAGCAGGAACATCCAAAATAATGGAAAAGCGAATACATGTACATGATGTAACAACATATTCCAAAATACGTGATTCGATTTGATAGGATGCCCGCAAAAAGAAAAGAGTTTACCGACCGCATAACAATTCATTCTTGTGTGTAGCGCGTGGGACCATGTCTCCCGAACGATCATAGTACGGCCGCTCATCTAATATAAAATCAATGAGTAGATCTTACCTCCCCTTCCCCATACCATAGTCAGAAGGGATAGCATATCTACAGAAGAGAGAGTACGGGCCCTTGCCCAACATTTAGTTTAGACGCGGCTCGAATGCCTTTATGCTATAGGCTGTGTTAAGCATGCTTCTTTGACAGAAAACAAACTCTTTTTCCATGACAACAGTCGCGACTATAAAGGGCAGGGCGGTAAGCTATCTATCAACAATAGGGGGCTATTCATAGTAAAAAAACTACTAGAGTATATGGATTCAAACTGAACTTCAACTTCTACTTGGTTGATTAATTCAGGGGCAGTGCTGGAACATAATTTTGGACGATCTCCATTTCCATATGGTAATTGAAGTCAAACAGGAGCAAACTAGGTGTAATTCAATCCTTATTCCTAGCAATGATTCCCAAAAAAGCAAAACCTCACTAGACCGAGGCCCATTGCTATGGGGACTACACTATATAAGAGAATGACTAAGGCAATTGCCAATAGTTTCTATTGAAAGACAGGCTGGCTCTTTAAAAAGGGCGCCCTCCTAATCTTATTTTGATAGGAAGAGATATTGATAATTATCCCAAGGAGGCTTACTACTCAGCTGATAGATCAGGTGAGCCAGCCATGATCACTAAACTCACCAAAGCAGCAGCATATGCAAATTTGAATCATAGGTTTCTATATGCTTAAGGAAAATGGGATTTGCAGAGTAGGATACAAAAGTGTATTTATATACAATGGAAAGCCCCTATAATCCATGGACGACCAGTGGAGTTCATAAAAGAAAGCAAAGAAAGGTTCGCGACAAAGCTGTCCCTTCTCTCCATATCTCTACTTACTGGCTGGGTGCAGATAACACTGTAATAATAACAAAGCCAGATAGAGATACTGTTCATTCAGAATTGATTCAGATGGAGAGGACCCACGGAAAAATCCACCTTATTCATGCTCCGCACAGCAACTTGCCTGGTCAAGATTATATGTCTATGCTAAACGTGGTGATCTATTTTCGTTGCCCCATTTAAGCGTATGTGATATAATCATTCTTATCTCAGAAGAGAGGTATGCATTGTCCCCACTTAAGTTATTAAGTATTCCCAAAGACGAGGCGATTTATTTTTATGTTGAAACTTTATGTCAGCTAGGGGACCCTGATCATAAATGGGTTATTTGTCCCAGTGAAAGGGACGCTCTTCTTTTAATCGCTCTGGCGCATATGTTGAATAGTTGTTTTATGCGTTCATCTATCTTTCAGGAGAAGTCGTGTGGTTTTCCCAGAGATCGTCGTGAGTTCTTTGCCAAATTAGGTGGAGTGGGGAAGATTATAACTATTTTCATCTTGAATCTAACACCCTCACAAGGTACTATTCCTCATAAAAGAATTTTACGAAAGTTGGCACCCTTGGTGCGTGATAGCTACGTAATATCCTTAGTTTCATCCTTTTTAAAGATACCAATGACCAAAATGGAATTAATTGTTCTATTACGGAAGTTGGGATCCCACACGCTGGGTTAATTACTAAGGTCTTATATAATTTGATGTTGGATGATTTTGACCGGGGATTTAAACAACTATACCCTAGTCTTTCTTACTATCGCTACTTCGCTGACCGTTACGTATTATTTCCATTGTTTAGTCTCCAAAGCGAGCAGCAGTGTGAAGAAGAAATGAATAGTATCCTCTTAGAGTTAGATCTTGATGGGGATATCACAACTATTCTACCTGGTGGGGGTGCCTATGTGACTCGTGATGGGCGTTTGATTATTCTAAGTCGAGATTGCGGTCTTTACGTTGTCGAACAGTCAACATTCTTTCTTTAGTTCAATTTGTAGTCAATATGTTTTATAGAAAAAGGAACCCATGCAACGATAGGAAATCCTTTTTTTAGAGAGCCAATGCCTTAAGACAGACCCTAATAGCAGTTGTAGCCTACTTCACTGAGTTGTGGTTCTAAAAAGAAGATTTAGCTTGGTATATTCCATCAAGAGAAAGCCATATCTATATATAGAAAGAAAAATAGAAATTGTATACAGGTGCTTACACTTTCCTGAAGATTCTAAGACCCGATCACCCATCAAATAAATATCCTTAGGTCTTAAGTCTACAGCCCCGTAACTTGTATCGCCTACATAGGGTAGAAAAGAATGTTTTGCATGAACATCTCAATGTCCAAGATAAAAGGAACGAGGGGAAGAATCGACGAGGCAAGTGTTCTCGAAGAGAAAATTGTGATGGAAAAGCGTGAGGAGAATTCAAAACTCGAGATATGCAAAATAAAAAGACTCCCTAGGAGATGGTATTCTTTGTTTTAGGTCTTGATAGATTTTTCTATCGATTGAAGTTATTACGCTGGCTGACTAAATCTCTTCCTAACGCCTTTAGGGGCTGTGAAGAGAGCCCAGTTCTAGGCCCTCTTTTAGAAAGAAAAAAATGGTACAAAAAGAGGGTTTGGGGGTATATATACTATACAAATTGATGATGGTTTATCATTATCAGAACAAAGATCAGTCTAGGTCGAGATGAATGGAAGATGCTTCTGGAACTAGTTTTTGATAGGGTCTATCTTAGCTCGAAGGAAAGAACAACCAAAGTTAGACCCCCAAAGAATATGGATTCAAATCAGTTAGTATTTGACAAAGAACCTAATGGAATTTAACAAGCAGTAACCGGAATCAAAGTTTTCCAAAATGGTGTCAACCGGTAATAGAATATAGCTAGATAACTGATGCCACAGCATCCAAAATATGTGGGATGGAGTTCATAGTACACTAACTTAACCTTCAAGGTCAGATAGTGCTACAGTGAACATCAATCCACTATCTAGCTCAAAATTAGCCTCACGAACTACTAACACTATTATTCGCGTAGCCCTTTTTTATTTTGTGCTATTTCATCATAGGCTGTCGGAACTTGCTTCTTAGCACTACGTGGGAAGAGAATTTCTCTATTCAGCCCCCCGACTTCAATTACAAACTCTTACTTCTCGGTCTAACTTGGACTAATCCCTTAGCAGGTAAGAAATTCCTACTAACCAGACAGAAAGTCAGTTTCCACTCACTACCAAAGCGCTGTCGCACCTCTACTATTTTTGGCGTAAGGAGGTTTAGTCTTTACGAGGGCACCCCCTAACCAGATTCAATCCCAAGGGTCAATCAAGCCTTTGAAACTAGTGAAAATAGTCGTCATAGTCTGAGTTCCTGCTTTCAACGAGACTTTCTTAGCTTGTCAAACTTTCTCTCCTTCACCAGGAAAGTTATCCGGTAAGCAAGATCTTTGATTGATGTGCCTGAATAAGGTTGATCAATGGTAGCTGCTTGGATCTTTCTCTATACCTTAATTGAACTGCCCCGCTCTTAGCTTGGGTTCTTGCTTAATGAGGCATCCCTTGTTTGCTCTTGGATTGGAATAAGCGGCAATCCTTACTGTGGAAGCAGACCTTGTCATTCTTCTCCTTCAATGCCAGTGGATAAGTACACTAGGGCTGGAATGCTCTTTTATCATGTATATGGATTACTTGGTCGATTACCTGATTGCACTAGTCTTATAGCCATCTCTTTAGCGTCCCACCATTCCTTCTTGTTAACACAGGAAATCTAACTCATTCTAAGGTAGAGCTCTTAGAGTCCTACTTAAAGTTAAAGGTAGTTCTTTAGTTAAAGCAAGGAGAGCAGAAACTGAGGGAAAAAAACCTATGTTCTTACGCGGGATGGAAATAAAGGCTACTAAGATCGGAAATCACGACCTAAGTACTAAGTAACCTTAGAATGGAGATGCCAATCTTATACAGAAAATACCGTTATCTAAAGTAACCTTGTAGGGGGGTTGCGTATAGCATTCTAAGATCTCAATACGAGAAAGAAATCAGACCTATAACCTCACTGCAGTGGCTTGTAGACTTGCTTTGCTGCGGAAAGCTCAAGTGAAAACCTATTAGAACTGTGGGCCTCACCCATCTACTACTCGACCTTAAGTAACTACAGTTAAGAGGATCTATCCAATAGCTTAATGACTTTCTTGGGTCATCTAAGAGGTAAGGCCTCCTCCGATCGACCCTAACTTTCATTATTGAGCTAAAGGAGTTCCCTAGCCCTTCAAGTTTACACGTTGATCCCTCTATGATGGCATTCTTCTTCCTCTCCAACTTTACGATATTATCCTTGATAGTTTGATCTCTCGAATTAAGGTTTCCGATTGGATTGGTTATAAGTCTACCATACTGTAGAGAAAAGAATGCATGTTCATCCGGACATTGAGAAGGAAGGTCAAACCTAATCCAGTGTCAACACTTGACTGACCGGAGGACCTAACTAGCTTCAACCGAGTTTTTGGTAGGCTAGGAAGCATTTCTTTTACTCTTCTATGTCTATTAAGTGTTTTGATCCTTGTGCCGATTCTCGTCTTTCATCTTTTCTTTTGTGTGTCGAGCGAGTTTGGAAAGAAGGTTCCCGGTTGGCTTTGTATGAAGAATCCTATCTTTCTAGCCCAAAGTGAGCCATAGATTGTGAGTGAGCTTTCGAGGAGTAGAGATCGAGCGTCGAAATACCAGTGGATCAATTTTTCTTTATTCAATATAATTATTGAAAGGATAAAGCGGAACAGACGCTTCTCGCAAACAGTAACTATCCATAGCGAGAGAGATCCCTTGTCTTTGTCGCCTACCTCTCTATAGAAATAGAATAGCACGATAGAAGCCCTAACCTATAACAACTGTAAATATCGAATCAAGTCTCCTCTCTTTAGATCAGTCCATCTGTAGTGGAGGAATTCTGGTAAATTTTTCCTAAATATGACCTTCCCCTCCCATAAAGAGAGTTTCTTGTTCCTTTTCTAACAAGGATGATGAGCGACAATGACATGAATTCAATACTAATAAAAAAGGTAAGCCCGCCGCTGAAAGAGACCGAAGAAGGTTTAACTAGCGCCGGTGCGAGACCTTCAGATAGTTACCGCTTTGCACGAGCTTCAAAAGAAAGAGAGATCGAGTCACTAAGCAGAGAATTAGATCCGAGAGCAAAAGAGATTATGAAAGTTCTCCCACGGGGCAACCCTGAAATAAGTTCTCAAATCAATCTATTCGAGCCCTTGAAAGCTTTATAATTTCATGTGTGAAGCATAGTGAGAGTGACACAGATCTCCTTTTTTCAAATAGGGAAAGCAAATCCTAATCATCAGGTAAGACGGGATCATTAGAATACGAAACTACCTAAAAAAGAAACTGTATCAACAAGAGCAATCGCAGCTTATTCATCGAGAAGCCACTTGCGGCACACTGACTAGAAATCCTCTTCTGTGATAGCTATTTCCTCGTCTGGGAAGCAATCCTTAAACTCATGTTCCTCCTTGATAGGGTGCAAGGTGTTCTGCTATCGCCCTTCCTTTTTGGTTACATACGTGATGTCGAATTCAGACAGAAGCAGTAACCATCTTGCGGTCCTTTCCATTACGTTAAGGCTGGTTTCTCGAACAAATACTTTTTTTGTAGGTCCATGGAAACTATTAAATGTACTGGGTAAGACAGCATATAATGCCTCAATTTCCGCCTTACCCGCCAAGCAGGTTTTCTCCAAATTGGTATACCTGGTCTTGTAGTCAGTCATTTTCTTACGTTGGTAGTATATGGCCCTTTACTTCTGTCTGTCTTCATCGTATTAAGCCAACATAGACCCTATAGTGGTTTCAGTGACTGTTATGCCATCTATTAGCCAGAAAGGGAGGAACTCGATCCGTGTAGATAAAGTTTGAGTTCCTTTAAGTTATTTTCCAATCCCAGAAGAAGCTGGAGAAGAGGACTGATGCCATACTCCACTTTTTTAATTGTTGCTATGTTTAGTTGATATTTTTCTAGCATTTATTTATTGTGCAAAAATCCCTTTGGACTACCACCCTACCACTTGAACTTGTTTAATACTAAAAGACAAACATGTTTGTCTGGTCATGTGACTTCTTTTCAGGTTTGAAGAACACAAATTTTAGCTACCTTGAATCCATTTAAGCTTTTTTTCTTCTTTGTTTGATAGGTCTGATGTTATTATTTCTCCCTTTCTTACTTCATTATTTTTGCTTTTTGTGGGTTTGTTTTGCTGAAAATATAATTACAAAATATTAACTATTCATCTTGTTCTCACTGATATTTCACATTGTTATTTTATTTCTTTATTAGTTAGTTTGTGTTGAAAATCTGTATTCTCCTTGTATATTTATTTTGTTTGTTTGAACCGACTGATTTTGTATGTTATTTTACATTGTTTGTTTGTATATTTATTATTAATTTTATTAGTTACTAGTGAAATTACTTGTGTAGTCTAGTGATTTTAATATTTTATTTGTTTGAACGGACTGATTTATGTTTTTATTAGTTATAATTTTTTATTTAGTTATAATTTTTGTTAGTGGACTGATTTTAGTTATTCTTCTTTTTCTAATCAGTTGTCTAATCATAGAGCATTGGTTTTGTTTTGTTTTCCACTAAAGTGATACATGTAGTGGGTAAATTATTAATTAATTAATTTGATATTATATTCTAATTATGTTGAACACATTAGTGGCTAGGATTTAATTCCTTTTATCTTTTATTTTTTGTCCTTTGTTCATGATTATTATCTTTGTTCATGTTCTCAGATTCTAAGGTTGACAAAATGATGATATTTAGAGATCTTTTCTGTGATTAATTAGAGTATTATTAGTTGTTTAGTTGAAAGTGGCCGATGAAGAAATTACCGTCAATTTCTAAGTCCTTCCATGTTATAAGACGGATTTTATTTTTGAGTTATTATTTTTTTTATTCATATTTATCCATTACTAACATTTTAACTAAATGTCATTACAGGTACCCTGAGTTTCCACCAAAAGAAACTATTCAAATTAAATTGGAATAATATTTTTAATTTATTATTATGTATATTATCGAAGTTAGGCAAATATTAGACCTTTTCTTATATTGTTGTTTTACTTTATTTTCGTATATATTTGATTATTTATTATGCTTGTTATGTTATTTATCTCCTCCTCAATTTGAAAAAAATAAGTTCAGTCGGGACCTACAGTTGTGGATTCTAAAGGGTGCTAATACCTTCCTTTTGAGATCACTTGAATCCCTTACCTAGAATCTAATGATTTCGTAGATTATTTTGTTAATTAATTGGTTTCCTAATTATCCTAAAATTAGGTGGAAACTCCTTAAATTAAATTATTTTTTTTAAAATCTTTTTTTAAACTATTAAATTGATGTTTTTACGAGTCAGCACGACATTGGTCCATATTTGCAAAAACGGGGATGTAACAAACACTACCGCTGCCAACTCTAAGTCATGAGTCTGGTAGTTCCTCTCATGAACCTTCAACTGCCGTGAGTTATAAGTTATAACATTCTTATCATGCATCAACATAACACCCAAACCTGAATGTGAAGCATCACAATAAAAAATGAAATCTTTACCTTCAATTGGCAAGGTCAGAATAGGTGTCGTGGTTAGAAGAGTCTTGAGCTTTTGGAAGCTCTCTTCACATTTATCAATCTACTCAAATGGTACCTCCTTCTGAGTCAACCTAGTTAAATGGGTGGCGACAGAAGAAAAGTTCCTCACGAACCGGCGATAATAGATGGCAAGTCCCACAAAACTCCTAACTTCAGTCACAGAGCTAGGCCAACCCCAGTTCTTGATCACTTCAATCTTTTGAGAATCTACCATTACCCTTTCTTTTGAAACCATATGCCCCAAAATGGCAATCGAAGACAGCTAGAATTCATACTTAGAGAATTTTGCATACAACTTCTGTTTACCCAGGATACCCAAAACAATAAATAATGGTCTCCATGTTCTTTCTTACTCTTTGAGTAAACCGAAATATCATCTATAAAATCGATCAGGAATGAATCTAGAAATGGCTTGAACATCCCATTCATCAAACTCATGAGGGCTACAAGTGCATTAGTCAGCCAATACGACATCACCAAAAACTCATAATGCCCATACATGGTTCTAAAAGTTGTTTTGAGCACATCTTCTGGTCTAATCTTCAATTAATGGTACCCAAACCTTAGATCAATTTTCGAAAAGAATGACGCACCTTGCAACTGATCAAAAAGGTCATCTATGTGAGGCAACGAGTACTTATTTCGCATGGTGACTCTATTCAGTTGTTGATAATCTATACACATACTCATACTACCATTTTTTTCCTAACAAATAAGACTAGAGAACCCCATGAAAAGCACTAGGACAAATGAAACCCTTATCAAGAAGTTCTTGGATTTGAGCCTTAAGTTCTCTCAACTCTATCGGAGACATGTGGTAAGGAGGAATACAGATAGGGCGAGTGTCCGAATCTAAGTCATTACAGAAATATATGTCTCTATTAGGAGGCATACCAAGCAAATCGGTGGGAAACACCTCTTTGAACTCAGACACTATCGAAATAGACTCAATAGAGAGAGACTCAACATCAACATCCCGAATATGAGCCAAATATGCCAAACAACCCTGCCCTACTATTTTTCTAGCCCGGAGGAAAGATATGACCTTAGATGGATTAGGCTTGTACCCATCTTCCCACTCTAACCTTTTCCAACCGGGGATCTCTAGAGTCAAGGTCTTAGCATTAGAGTAAAGTAAAATATAATAGGGGTACAACCAAGTCATGCCTAAGATCACATCAAAATCAGTCATGTCTAGAATTACTAAGTCAGACCAAGTTTGAAAATCCATAAACATAATAGGACAAGCACGATATACATGGGCGACTATAATAGACTCTCCAACAAGGGTAGAAACATGGATGAGGGCATCAAGTACATCACAAATCGCATCAAAACCCAAGGAAAACTGCACTGACACATATGAATAAGTAAAACTCGGATCAAATAAAATAGTAGACATCTGGTCACAAACAAGAATAGTATATGTGATCACTACAGTAGATGTCGCAGCCTCGATCTTCCCCGAAAAGACATAAAAATGAGCCATGTCATCCTGATGGGCCACTTCCTTGTCGGTTGCGCTGCTCCTCGACCTGCATTACCATTACCTCAGCCTTTACGACCTATCAAATTTTCTCCTCTCCCACCTTATGGACATCCTCTACCATTACAATCTCCACCCATCGGTACTACTACTCTGGTATATTACGGCGCTAAATCAGTCCCCGCGAGGGTGGGGACACTCTCTCCTCATATGTCCCAACTCTCCAAAATTAAAAAATCCACGCTTAAAAGACGGTCTACTTCCTAGCATAAAAGACTCTCCCTGACCCTCTTGGGTAGGATTCTGTTGTGGAGTATCTGAAAAACTACTCGTAGAAGTGGGCATCACTGAATGGATTGGCCCGGCTGCAATTGTCGGCCTGCTTGATCCCCTAGAATAGGATCCCTAAAAGTTACCTATATTCTTGAGCTTCTTAGCAAAAGCTTTTCCTTGCCCATCCTGTAGTACAACTTCTACCTTTTTCACGAAGTCTCTCACTTCATTAAAATTCTTACCCCGAAGAGGTCATATGGATAGACAATACCTATAGCTCGGGATTTAATCCCTTTACAAACAATCGGATCCTCTCCTCTTCTATAGTCACCAGCTGAGTAGCATATCTGGATAATGCATGGAATTTGACCTCATATACGGCAACAGTCATATCACATTGTTCTAAGGCCATGAACTCATCTTTCTTACAATCTCTCAAGGTCTGAGGTACATACTTTTCCATAAATAGAGCATAGAACTAGACCCAAGTAAGTGGGGGCAAAATTGGTGAGCGACATTCCACATAGACCCTTCACCATTGCTTGGCTTTACTTTGTAGCTGGAAGGTTACAAACTCAACCTCATGTTGATGAACTATGCTTTACTTGTCTAACCTCTCATAATAGTCAATAATGAACTCATACGTATCCTCGCTCTTAGAACCGTGGAAGAATGAAGGCTTAAGCTTTAAAAACTTGGTCAGCATATCATGCTTAGTGCCAATCATCACTGGCCATAAGTGGACGAAAGAAGGAATCAGTGCCTAACACTCCATCTGTCTGAGGAACTACAGCAGCAAATAGGCAAGCAATTGGAGATGGTGTTGCGGGGATTGTGGGAATGGCTCTAGTACCATCCAACCCACTTAAGAAAACAATAATCTGCTAGGCTAATATCGGGTCCAGAGGAGGAAGACCAACAACTCCATCTTGGGTGTCCTCCACCTGTTCAACAATCTCATCTTCCTCAACCTCTATATTCCCCGTCTACCTCATCTTAGGGTATGGGAGGGGTTTCTTATCTCGACATCTCCTTTATTGCAGCTTCACCCCTAGTGTGCACTGCTCTTCCCCAGCCTCAATCACATCCCCTTCTTCTCCCCCTTCCTTGATTGCATTTTCTTGCAACTGGTTCTTTTTCTGGCTCAATGGGAGTTACGGGCTAAACACCATTGTAGCGAGTATTAATCATATGCGGACAAGAGAGTGAAAGAAGTTAGATTCCAATTTGGATCACTAGATAGCAATTGAAATCAGGTTATAGCACGACATGAAGAAGATAGAGAAATTTTCCTAAAGTCCTATAGCCTCTCAAAGAAATGTACAGACATCTTGGTACTGTTCCTCAAGACTCTACTACACTCATTTTGGTACAACGAGATCAACGAACCGAGGGCTCTGATACCAATTTGTCACAACCTTGACCTGTTATGATTGGCACCTACACTAACTCTCTGGTGGGAGATCCAATACCATGCCCTAAAGTCAGCATTCTCAAAGGAATAAAAGCATTTAAAGATACAGAAGCAGGTTTAAATATAGAAAAGAGTGAGGAGTCCCCATAAACTCAGTCAGTTTAACTAAAATATGCGAAAATTTAACATTTAGGACCTAAAGGTCATTGAACCAAAACTCTAATAAAATAACAAGTCTAAAGAAAAGAGGGTGCAACCCCAAAAGTCATAAAACAACAATATCTAAAACTCTAAGTCATGGATGGATGGACCAAGTTATAAGAAGAACTCATGGTAGCCTGAAATACATGGCTCACCCTTGAATCCTATAGCTCAATGATCGACTACTCGAGGTCTCTCAACAGCCGTCTGAAGATGTCATGTGCTTAATAAAGAAAGAGAAGGTGCAATACCAGTACACAAAATAATGGTGTACTAGTAGTAGGGCTGTACAGGACAAATCGTTAAACCGCACCAAACCGACAAACCAAACCAAACCGGGAAAAAAACCCCGACTAGTGGTTTGGTTTGACTTGATTTGGTGTTTGGAAAAAAAAACCGACCATTATAGGGTTGGTTTGGTTTTAACTAAAAAAAGTTAAACCGAACCCAAACCGACCCGATTATAGATATACTATTTTAAAATTATTTATACATAAAAATATTTATTAAAATGTAATTTATAAATATTTTTAAAATTTTTTTCATAATTTTTGTTTTCTTTCTTACATTTAGATTTGGACTTGAGAAGCTCATCTAAATAATATAGAAAAAAAAGCTCATCTTATAAAGTTATATTATAAAGTTAAAATTTCAAACAATGTTCTGCCCCCATCTTATATGTTGATATTTTGTACTAGAACTCTTTTTAAGAAGCACTGCTCTGTGCTTTTTATTAGATACTATAAAAAATCCGAGAAACCCAAAAAAATCTAAAAAACCTGAAAAAACCTGAAAAACCCGAGAAAAATTGATATCGAAAAACTCGACTTTTATTGGTTTGGTTTGGTTTATAGATTTAATAACCCGACACAAATGGTTTGGTTTGGTTTGTAAAAAATCTGAACCAACCCGGCCCATGTACACCCCTAAATGGTAGGATCACGCGGCTAGCCAGTAAGTGAGATATGAAGAAAAACTTACAACACTAGTAAACACACATATATATAGAATATAGAAGTTAACAGACTTAGTTTCATAACACAGTCATGAATGATCCTCTCATGGAACCCACACTTCACGTATTGGTATTTCGGAACGTGACCCGATCCAACAATATGTCAGCACGTGAAACCCAATCCAGATATATATCGAAACATGGCATACGGTCCAAGAAAATACAGCACAACCACAAATACAGTGAATGGTTTCAACAATCATAATTATCAAGAGCAGGTTTATTTGCAAGCCATAGACAATAAACAGTTATTTCACATAGATCATTTCATCTTTCCTTATTCACATACATATATACATACCAATGAAGCAACTATCAAGCACATATAACATACGGAAAGACAAAACCATCACCTACCTCAAAACCAAGCATTTAGAACTCTAAATTGTTGGAGCTTTTCCTTTCCGAATTCGTTCGACATGTTTTTGGTTTTAAAAAGGTCACACATACAAAGGATCAATAAAAAATGGCGTATTTTATCTGAATTATAACAAAATTCCCAACTTTGGCCAAACTCATGATCCTAACCCCCATCTAGGACTACTTTCCACCGTTAATTTCAAGTCAAGAACCCTTTCCTAAGTTTTTCTTCATGGATTCTAGGTACTAACAATTAAAATAAAAGTTTGGAGAGTGATTAACTCATATTTAGCATAAAATATGGTGAAAATCTTTGAAAAATCGCCCTAGGTTGCTTCTGCTCTCTTAAGAACAAAGTGGGATGACTAAAAATGATTTTGAGACTTTTTCCCGATTTAAGTCCCGCTGTCCCGCTATAGAGGCCCCGCCCTTGAGGGATGCACAGAGATAGAATCTCTGTGTTTGAGTCCTAAGCTTCCCATTTTATAACATACCCTCATCTCATGAAGTTCTAACATCTATTCTTCACGCCAAGTTCAATTTTGAGAGTTTTACTCACTCGACTATGATTCTGTAAAGTCGTATAGGCTCTGTATCATCTTGAATATAAACTCAATCCATCAAATTATAAATTCAATTCCCCATCCATTACCAGATTACCCAATATCTCACCTGACTCAAATTTCGTCCAAGTCTAGCCTATGTTCAATATTTCTAAGTCACTATCCGAAAGTTTTTTTGGCCCGGTTTCCTTTCCCATTAGCCTATTCATAACGATGGGGACAAGTCATTACAAGCTTCTAATTGTTTTTTCCTTATGGTGGGAGTTGTGCCTCTATTTATTGTCTAAATTGTATTCTTAGAAGCTCTTGTATCTATTTAGACTAGTGGGGTGTTAGTATGTTTCCTTGTAGATTAACTCTGGAGATTTAAATCAATACCTGGTATTTCATAATCATTTAGGGTGTTATTTTACGATTCATTTATTTTCCTCATGTTATAACCGGTTGGGGGTTGAGGATTATCCTATCTAGATATTAGAATAGGTGCCCACAAGGCCCGGTGGTTTGGGTCGTAACAATTATAGTCAATAATTAATATCATTAAAATAATGATATAATAATTGAAAGAAAATGGTGAATAATAAATTTTGTCTAAAGCGTAGTCTTTTAATAAAGCACAAAAAGTTCAAACAATTTTTTTAAGGACCTTCATGCTTTTAATATAGTACTAGTTTAGAGTACGTGCTTTGCACGTATGTACCACGTCAGTTAATAAAAAAATATATATTACATGTATAACTCATATCATTGAATTAACAACTTACTCAAAATTATTTAAATATTACTAACTCATATCATCAAGTTTATAAATACATCATTTTTCTATTCTATTCCTTTTTACAAAATATTAATCAAAATATTTTGCTTTTAAAATAAATTTCACATTTAATTTTTTTTAATTATTTTCTAATTTTTGTGACTCTAAAACTAATTCCGATTTCAAGATAACAATAGGCAAAATAATTGAGTTTTAGGTCCTTCTATTATTCAATGGGAAAAGATTATCATAATTTCTCATTGAGTTTTAAATTCATATTTCCTATCATTATAGGAAATACTATTAACGCGTTCATATTTTCCATCGAGGATCTATCATTTACTCTAATTTCATTATAAATGCACACTTAATTTAGTCTTTTCCCCCACAAAATATATATCCATGAAAAGTAAGTAAATCATGATTTATATGTGGTAAAATCTCAATTGATTTTTTAATATCTTAAATTTTAGGACTTTCTAGCTAGTTCAAATAAGGAAAAATTTCATACTCCAAAATTTAAGTTGATTTTCAAATTCTAAATATTAGAGAAATAATAATATAATATTTTGTCTAGTATAAAATTAATTTATTAAATAAAAAATTGTAATCAAAGCATCATATATTAAAATAATTACTAAATAAAAATCAGAATACACAAAAAGAAGCCAATAAACCTTTTACAATTTCCCTCTAACGCATCTTGTAAAAAATATAGTTGAATGCAAGTTCCTAAATATTACTCCTCCATTTCAAAATAAGTGAATTGTTGAGCCTTTTTTTCATAGTTCAAAATAAGTGATTTGTTCAAAATTCAAGAGAATTGTTGAATATTTCTTTCATGTTTGCTCCTCATTTACATTTTTAGGTGATAATTTCAAGAGAATTAGTTGTTCATATTTATGATTTTACTTTGAATTATTTATATTTTCAAGAATAATTTGAGGATAACTTAAAAGGCAAAAGTGGAAAGTGGTGTTAAATTTATGTCCTAAACTTTCTTTTCTTAATGGATGAATATGCATCTCAACATTCAAGAATTAAGCTATTTAAAGTCATTCAAAAAAAAGTATCATCGTATATAGGAATCCCTTATATAGTATAGATTGATACATATGATCCAATTATAATTCTATTTTTGAAATTTTTTAAAAAGATAAAGATTCGAAATACTTGCAACTCATCCATCTCTACTTATTCAACTTCAAAGGAGTCCTTATATTTGTTAATAGTCATCTTAAAAGAAATTCCTAATACTTCAGAATAAATGATTTCTCCTAAGAAAAGAAACTTTGTTTGTGCATTATAATAAATACTCTCTGTTACAATTAGTATTTGGACATGAGCCAAATATAGCCTATTTAAGAATTTTGATTGTGCAGTATATGTGCCTGTAGCACCATCACAACGTACAAAAATGGGCCCTCAATGAAGGTTGGACATATATGTTGGGTTTGACTCACCCTCCATAATTCGATACCTTGAACCGTTGACTGGAGACTTATTCACTGCTCAATTTGTAGGTTGTCGGTTTGATGAAACAACTTTTCCGCCATTAGGGGGAGAGAAAAAAGAACTCAAAAAAGAAATTACATGGAAAGTTTCATCACTATCTCATTTTGATCCACATACCCGCACATGTGAGAAGGAGGTCCAGAAGATCATCCACTTACAGAAAATAGCAAATTAAATGCCAGATGCATTTACTGATGTGAAACGGATAACTAAGTCACATATCCCTGCAGTGAATGTGCCTATCTGGATTGATATCCCAAAAGCATCATCTACTAGAATCATAGCTTCTGAATCTCAAACACGCCTGAAGCGTGGTAGATCATTGGGTTCAAAGGATAAAAATTTCAGAAAGAGAAGCGTAAGGAATAATAAAGATGATACTACACAAGAACCTTCTGAAGAAGGTCAAGATTTGAGTAATTCTGATATTTCTGAAGAAATCAGTGAACCTGAGACTCAAGTGAATGAAGAACTTTCAATAAGTTCTACCGGTGATGAGATAAATTTAGACCAATTGAAAATCATGGTTGATAATATTTTTGCATATAATGTTGCAATTAACCTCATGCAAGATAGTGAAAGTCTTGAGCCTAAATCCGTCGAAGAATATCGACGTAGATGTGATTGACCAGAATGACAAAAGGTAATTCAATCAGAATTAGACTTACTTGCTAAACATGAGGTTTTTGGACCTGTAGTCCAAATCCCTGAAGGTATAAAATCAGTTGGCTATAAATGGGTTTTTGTGCTAAAACGAAATAAGAGAAATGAAATTGTAGGATACAAGGCACGCCTTGTTGCATAAGGATTCTTTCAAAGACCCGGGGTCAACTATGAAGAAACATATTCACCTGTTATGGATGGAATAATATTTCGATATCTCATCAGTCTAGCTGTACATAAAAATCTTGAAATACATCTAATGGATGTAGTTACAGCTTACCTTTATAGTTCACTTGATAATGAAATTTACATGAAAATTCCAGAAGGATTAAAATTGCCTGAAGCATGTAATAAGTCTCGGGAGATGTACTCAATAAAACTGCAAAGATCATTATATGGTCTAAAATAATCAGGGAGTATGTGGTATAATTGTCTTAGTGAGTACTTAATAAATAAAGGCTATATAATGATGTCATCTGTCCATGTGTTTTTATTAAGAAAACAGAATCATAGTTTGTTATACTCGCCGTTTATGTTGATGACATAAATTTCATTGGAACCCTTGAAGAGGTCCAAAAGGCGATTGAATATCTAAAGAAAGAATTTGAGATGAAAGACCTTGGAAAGACAAAACTTTGTTTAGGTCTGCAAATTGAATATTTAGCAGATGAAGTCTTTGTCCATTAATCTGCCTACACTGAGAAAATCTTAAAATGATTTTACATGGACAAAGCACATCCATTAAGTACTCTAATGGTTGTTCGATCACTTGAAGTGGAAAAAGATCAATTTCGACCTCCAGAAGAAGATGAAGAAATTCTTGGTCCTGAAGTACCATATCTCATTGCTATTGGTGCACTTATGTATCTTGCTAATGCAACTAGGCCTGATATAATATTTTCTGTTAATTTGCTAGCAAGGTATAGTTTATCCCCAATGCGAAGACATTAGAACGGTATCAAACATATTTTGTTATACCTGAAGGGTACTATTGATATGGGTTTGTTTTATACTAACAAAGGTTGCGCAGACCTTATTGGTTATGCAGATGTAGGTTATTTATCATACCCACATAAAGCTCGATCTCAGACAGGCTATCTATTTACACACGGAGGAACTGCTAATTCATAGCGATCTACAAAGCAGTCTATTGTTGCTACTTCTTCAAATCATGCTGAAATAATAGTAATTCATGAAGCAAGTAAATAATGTGTGTGGTTGAGATCGATGATACAGTTCATCAAAGAAAGATGCATTCTGGAAAATAATGTTAAAGTACCCACAGTTATATTCGAAGACAATGTCGCGTGCATAGCTCAATTAAAAGGTGGCTTCATAAAAGGAGACAGAACGAAACATATTTCACCAAAATTATTCTTCACACATGATCTTCAGAAGAATGGTGATATTGATGTACAACAAGTTCGTTCAAGTGATAATCTTGCAGATTTATTCACCAAGGCATTACCAATATCAACTTTTGAGAAGCTGAGATATGAGGTTGAAATGCGTCGTCTCCAAAATATCAAATGAAGTTTTCATCAGGGGGAGTAAAATACGCATTGTACTCTTTTTTCCTTAACCAAGGTTTTGTCCCACTGGATTTTCTTGGTAAGGTTTTTAATGAGGCAGCACTCAAGGCATATTACCAGATATATGTGCTCTTTTTTCTTCACTAGATTTTTTTCCACTTGGTTTTTCCTAGTAAGGTTTTAATGAGATACAAAATTTATGGATGTTTACGATAAATATGTATATTATTTTTTGTAATTTTTTTTAATAAAACACATTTTACGTGAACATCTAAGGGGGAGTGTTAAGGAGTAGTGGATGTCCATTTCTGAATCCACTAATTAGCAAGTTGACAAGTTGCTCAACTTGTCTTCTCCTCCTATTACTATATATATATATATGGCCATTCTTGTCCATTCTTGGTATTTAAAAAAAACAGAACACAAAGAAAACATAGAATATACATACACGACAATTTTTCTTTTCTCTCTTCTGTTGTTTCTTTCTTCCACTATCTTTCTGTCTAATTAATTGTTAATGATAACTCCATCAAAGGAGTTAGAGCAAGCATGCAAGATGCTAGATGAAGAAGATGAAGAAGATGAGAGGAAGAAGATGAAGAATGAACAAACAGAATTATAGAGAGAAGAGAGAGCAGAGAGTTTTAGAGAGAGAAAAATATCTGTGTAAAATGAAGTTGTATGTATTATTCATCAGTACATCTCCTTTTATATATACATCCACATTGTATATGTACTGTATTTATACCTTTATACAAGTTGACTCTTAACTACATTTTAACTAACCATAACAACTTGCTAACAAACTCTTAACTACTTTTACCAACTTATAACAATATTATAACCACTCTTCAACCTTGGTAGCTTGCAAGGTTAACACTCCTCCTCAAGCTTATGGTTTGAAGAGGTTCATAACTCCAAGCTGATTTAGTAAATGTTGATGTTGAGCTTTCCCTAGACTCTTGGTAAGTATATCTGCTAGTTGGTCTTTTATATGTATAAACTTGGTCTTCAGCAATCCTTGACAGATTCTTTCCCTTACAAAATGACAATCTATGTCAATATGTTTGGTTCTCTCATGAAAGATGGGATTTGCAGCAATTTGAATAGCAGCCTTGCTATCACAGATCATGTTAACAGGTAGTTCAATCTGGACTCCTAGCTCTTTAAACAAACTTACCAGCCAGGTGACTTCAGCTGCACAGTTGGCCATACTTCTAAACTCAGCCTCTGCTGAGCTTCTTGATACTGTCTCTTGTTTCTTTGATTTCCAGGAAATTAGTGATCCACCAAACTTTACTAGATATCCAGTAACAGATCTTCTTGTTTCCAGGCAGGCACCCCAGTCAGAATCACAGTAGGCAGTCAAAGTATTTGTACTTTGAGATGGCATTAACAGCCCAAGGCCTGGAGCTTCCTTGAGGTACCTGACAATTCTCAATGCAGACTCCATATGTGACTCCTTGGGATTGTGCATATATTGACTCAACACCTGGACTGGGAAAGATATATCAGGTCTAGTCATAGTGAGATATAAGAGTCTTCCCACAAGTCTCTGGAACCTTTCAGGGTGCTGCAGTTGTTTATCATCAACTATGCCTTCATGTGATAGGAGTTCATCATATTTCACTGATGTCAGCTTCTTGTTTTGTTCTAATGGTGTTCCTGCAGGTTTAGCTCCTCCTAGCCCACATTCAGCAATCAGTTCCAGTGCATATTTTCTCTGAGACATGTGAATTCCTTGACTGGATCTAGCACATTCAATGCCTAGAAAGAACTTCAACTCACCTAAGTCTTTCATTTTGAATTGCTTTTGTAGACCCTTTTTTGTGTCCTCTACTAGATAAGTGTTGCTACCTGTAATCAGTAAGTCATCCACATATACCAGTACAATAAGTATTTCACTGTCAACTTGCCTGGTAAACAAGGAGTAGTCATAGTGGCTTTGATGAAATCCCAGCTTCAGTAAGGCCTCAGTCAGCTTCAAGTTCCACTGCCTGAGAGCTTGTTTGAGTCCATATAGGGACTTGTGGAGTTTGCAGACCTTGGTAGTAGACCCCCCCTGTCTAGCAAACCCATCAGGGATGGTCATATAGACCTCTTCCAGCAGGTCCCCATTGAGAAATGCATTGTGAACATCCATTTGGTGAATAAACCATCCTCTAGATGCAGCAAGGGCCACAACAGCTCTGACAGTAACCATTTTGGCAACAGGACTGAAGGTTTCACTGTAGTCTAGGCCTTCTTGTTGGTTGAACCCTTTGGCCACCAGTCTAGCTTTCAGCCTTTCAACCTCACCTGTGGATTTATACTTGATTTTGTACACCCATTTACATCCAATAGGTCTCTTGCCAGGGGGTAGATCAACCAGAAACCAGGTATGATTAGCCTCCAAAGCATCAATCTCCAACTGCATTGCCTGAACCCATTGAGGATCAAGAGAGGCAGATTTATAGGATGTAGGTTCAGTGATGGCTGAGTAAGAAGCTAGACAAGAGCTGTAAGCAGGGGAAACATGAGAGTAGGATATGTGTGCTGCAATAGGATAGGAACAAGTGTTGCCTGTAGAGGTGGTGATAAAGTCTTGAAGCCAAGATGGTGGCTTACTGGGTCTGGAAGATTTTCTGGGTGGAACAAGAAGGGAAGGAGACTGAGATGGCAGCTCAGGAGGTGATGCAGGAGATAGAGGAGATTGGATGGGCTCTGAGTGTGGCTGTGGAGGGAGGTAAGAGGTGTCTAGAAGTGTGAGGACTGGGAATAAAGGATTAGAGGAGACTTGGGCATCCTTGAAAGGGAAAATATCTTCTTTGAACACAGCATGTCTATTTACAAAGAAGGATTTGGAGTGAAGGTCATACAGGAGGTACCCCTTTTTTGATGAGGAGTATCCCATAAGAACAGCTGGTATGGCTCTAGGAGAGAATTTGTCATGAATGTGTGGGACTGTGGCATAGCAAAGACAACCAAAGACTTTAATGTGGGCTAAGGAAGGAGGGTGGGAATGAAGCATTTCAAAAGGAGTTTTGAACTGAAGGAGCTTGGAGGGAATTCTGTTAAGAAGATAGACTGCAGTAGTGACACACTCACCCCAGAATTTCAGAGGGACATAGGATTGGAACCTTAGTGCCCTGGCCATCTCCAGGATAGTTCTATGCTTCCTCTCAGCAACACCATTTTGTTGAGGAGTATACACACAGGTGGTCTGATGAAGGATGCCAAGTGTAGACAGCATATTCTGGAATGCAGCACTCATAAACTCACATCCATTATCAGTTCTCAGAGTCTTCACAGTTGTAGAGAATAAGTTGTGAACCTGTGTGAAAAAATTTCTTAACACTACAATAGTGTCAGATTTAGAGGTTATAAGAAAAATCCAAGTAAACCTGGAGTAATCATCAACTACAGTCACAAAGTATTTCTTTCCATCATGAGTGAGTACCCTGTAGGGACCCCAAATGTCACAATGAACAAGTTCAAACACAGCATTTGACACATGAGAGCTTAAAGGAAAAGGAAGTTTAGTTTGCTTAGCAAGTGGGCAAACTGTACAAGTAGAGTGTTCAGTGTCTAGTATCTCAATACTGGATGATTTCTTTATTATATCTACAGGAATGTGGCCTAGTCTTAGATGCCATAGAGAAGCTGTGGCAGGTCTGCTAGTTGGGATGACACTGCTACTTGTGGAGTTTGCAGGAGCTACACCCTTGAACTGAGTTGCACAACAATTGACTTGTGCATTTGAAGCATCTTCCTCCTTCAGAATGTAAAGCCCTTGATCCTCTTTACCAATCCCCTTGACCTGACCACTAAAGAGATCCTGGAAAACACAGAAGTCAGGGAAGAAAGCTGCCATACATTTGAGTTCTTTGGTGAGCTGTGATACAGAAAGAAGATTACACTTAAAGTCAGGTACAAACAGAACATTTCCAATGGATTGATTCCCAAGAATGTTTGTGCTACCAACATGGGAGACTGACACAACATTTCCAGTGGGCAACATTACTTGTCTCCTTTCAGATGATGATATAGTGTGAAGGTCATTTAGAAGTTCAGTCTTAGATGTCATATGATTTGTTGCTCCAGTATCAACTATCCAGCTTTTATCTACATATTTTGAGACTAAAGCAGATAGAGCACTACCTGCTGTAGCTGCTTTAGCTGAGTGTTCTCCTCCATTCTCACCTCCTCTGGCCAGCATCTGCAAAATTTGATTGTACTGATCCTGTGTGAAGAAGGCTGCAGGTGAAGATGTGTCATCTGTGGAATTTTGATCTCTACATTGAGTAACCTCAGCTTGATTAGCATATGAGTTTGAATTAAATGGTTCCCTCTTCTTCTTTGACTTCCATCCAGCTGGATAGCCTTTCACTTTAAAACATTGTTCCTTAGAGTGTCCCCTGTAGCCACAGACCTCACATACAACAGTTGACTTCTGGAACTTTTGTGGCTTGTATTGGTTGTCATAGTGCCCTCTTCCTGGGTTGCCATCACCACCTGGTTGATGTCCAAAGTTGCCACTCTGATTAGTGCCATTTCCCCTATTTTTACTGAATAGAGCAGTGCTTTCAACCATTTTAGAAGTAACACTTTCATGACATGAACTTGCTAGGTTCCTTTGGCTTTCATGATCTACTATTAGTGAATAAGCTTTGTTTAGGTTGGGAATTGGACTTTGCATCAATATCTGACCTCTAGCAGCTGAATAGGACTCATTCAGTCCCATAAGAAACTCAAGCAGTCTCTGGTATTCAAAGTGTTCTTGGAACCTCTTTGATTCAGCACACGAACACCCAGGGCATGTCATGATAGAGTCAAACTCATTCCACAGCCCTCTTAGATGTGTGTAGTATTCTGTAATAGTCATAGTTCCTTGAGTAAAACTATGAATTTCCTTGTGCAATTGAAACACATGCGCACCATTAATTTTGTCAAACCTTTCTTTCAGATCACTCCAGACCTTGTATGCATCACCGGCATAAACAATACTACTCAACAGTCCAGGTGTAACAGCATTCATTATCCAGGACAACACCACAGCATTACACTTTTCCCAGACATCAAACAACTCAGGCGCAAATTGAGACTTAGGAAACCTTCCATCAACAAAGCCTAATTTGCCTTTCCCTAACAATCCGATGCGCATAGATCTACTCCAAACCGCATAGTTTTCTGAACCTATGAGCTGAAGCGAGATTAGAGAACTACCTGGAGTATCATTCGGATGAAGATATAGAGGATGATTGTGTCCTACAGTTGGAGATTCAAAGCCTGTTGGACCAGCAGTTGCACGAGCTCCATTTAGGTTTGCATCACCCATTTCCATAGATCCGGACGTAGTCTCAGCTGTGTACATATCTATTGACAGCTGAAGCCCTAGCTCACAGGTTGACTTCTTCTACTAGAGTCTAGACCACCGATTGTAGTCTTCTTCTTCTACCCTACGATCTTTGTAGGCTCTGATACCATGATAACTCCATAAAAGGAGTTAGAGCAAGCATGCAAGATGCTAGATGAAGAAGATGAAGAAGATGAAGAAGATGAGAGGAAGAAGATGAAGAATGAACAAACAGAATTATAGAGAGAAGAGAGAGCAGAGAGTTTTAGAGAGAGAAAAATATCTGTGTAAAATGAAGTTGTATGTATTATTCATGAGTACATCTCCTTTTATATATACATCCACATTGTATATGTACTGTATTTATACCTTTATACAAGTTGACTCTTAACTACATTTTAACTAACCATAACAACTTGCTAACAAACTCTTAACTACTTTTACCAACTTATAACAATATTATAACCACTCTTCAACCTTGGTAGCTTGCAAGGTTAACAGTTAAGTTAGTGTATTTTATAACAAAATATAATAAATGGAAAATTTTCAAAATTTGAAATTTAAAAATTAATAGAAAACTTTTCAAAATTTTGAAATATTAATGTACACCCCCAAATATTTTGTTGAATTGTCTCATGATACCCTATCTGGCTGGGAACGGGAACGGAAGTTGGTCCTTCATCTCCTTGGGCTGCAATCTCTTTCTCCGACGAAATCGAGTTGTAAGTTGTCTATTGGAATTTTGCACTCTCCTTCTTCACTAGCAGAAAACCAAATCCCCGCTTCCAATGATTCTCAATTGTAAATTACCCATTTTATAAATTTGATTGCGATACTCATAAATAAAGCTTCAAACTCCTATTTGCGTTGTTCAAATTTGCACTTTTACTTGTATTATTAATCTATTTTCTGGAAACTTCTATAACAACCAGGGATGGTGCTCGAATATAGTCTAACTCTTTATTGAAGTGCTTGTTTTTGCCAATTTGGTTATGAGGAAATTGATGATTATGCCACCTAGTGTTTAAGTTATATACATTTAGACTTAGAACATGACTGTCCACACAGCCCCTAGTTAGTGTTTGAACTTTGGTAGGTTGAATTTACTCATATGTGTATTGGTAAGAGGTAGCAGCTACCTGATGTATTGGTCGAAGCCCCAACATCCACGTAGTGCTTATTTTTGACTTTATTACTGTTCGTTGGTTTTCGACATGTTAGAAAAGAGTTGTCTGAATTGATATTCTTGGGTGTTGATTATTGGTTTCTATAGGTACAAGAAAAGAGTGCCTATGATAAGTCACTGGGGTCTCTAACATGACCTAAAAGTTGGTGCAAGGCTGTTGAAGTTTTAGGTTGGGTCAAAACTTGGGTGGTTCTGCAATTTATAGGAATGTATGAGGTTCCTAGTGCTACCAAATTATGGGTGATAAGGTGCTAAAATAAGATTGTACATAATTAACTGCTAGTTACTACTTGCTAGTTACCTTAAATTATAGTTGGCAGAGTGCGACAAAGCTGTTGTGTGTTTAATGGGAGAAGAAAAGTTCTTATCTTTTTTCCGAAAATGTGCTTGAAATAGAAGATTTTATGGACATGGTAGAAGAATGGTAGAATTCAAGGTTTGGATTGACTATCTCTTGGCTAAAAAAATGAAATGTTAAAGTGGGACCTAAATATGGGTTTTGAATATATTTGGCAGCATTGACAAGAATATGTAAAGATCATAGAAGAGTTGATGAGACTTCTACATATCAAAAATGGAAAAAAACAATCCTTGTCGGGACATGCAATTGAGGAACTTTCTTTTAAAGTAGGTATAGAAATATTGTTCCATGATTTAGCCAAGTATAAAGACCTACCTTGGAGGCAGGAATTTAAGTGCCTGCTGTTGAAACAGGGTCATGAATACAAATTCCTCCAAGCGTGCACAAAAGGTTTAATTACATTGACAAGTTGATACCAAATGGGCAAC
Organism: Solanum dulcamara; assembly: GCF_947179165.1. Taxonomy (NCBI): domain Eukaryota; kingdom Viridiplantae; phylum Streptophyta; class Magnoliopsida; order Solanales; family Solanaceae; genus Solanum; species Solanum dulcamara. The sequence goes on from NC_077245.1 coordinate 25,551,293, forward strand.
AATGTTATAAATGTGGAGGCATGAGGAGAAAAAAGTGAAATGCTTACTGTACATTGAACCAGAGAATTGATGGATTGGTCTGAATTGTATTTTCTAGGTATATCTCATTGGTGTTATGATGATTGTCTTTACTTCAGTTTGCCCCGAAGTCACTAAGGTGTAAAAGAGAGTTTCTGTTTTAATTTTCTTTTGCTTAAAGTGATGTTGCTTATTGAGTGAGGTCGGAAGTTCGAACCTCAACTTGTACATTCTTTCGGGACCCCAATTTGTGGAACTACACTGAGCATGTTGTTATTGTAGCTCAAAGCATGTTAGAACCTCTGTGAGAAAGATCAGAGCATATACTGTCGATATCTATATTTTTCGTTATCCTCTTGTGGGACTACACTGGGTATGTTATTGTTGTTAGAAAAGATTTGCACTAAGCCAGTGCAACAAGCGTAATTTACAAGTTGTGCAAATCAGATATTGCATTTAAAATATCAATACATCTGGATCAAAAGCCAGTTTGCACCAAAAAACAATCAGCAAAAAGCATCTAATGTTAAGGCATTGTATGTTTCTTCTTTTCACTTAAAAATTCTGCTATTTCTTCTAGCCAAACAGTCCACCAGATAACTTGAGGAATTGTGTTCTAGGTCTTTGAAGCTTTCCTGCACCGACCCTCGCTGGTCTAGCACTTCATGGCATGGTCTGAGACATACCAAATATTGACAATACGAAATTCAATAACTGAGTTTTGACCTTGCAATGCAAAAAACGGTGGGTGACTTCTTTAGATTGTTCTTCACATAATGGACATCTGCTGCACAACTGAAAACCCTTCTTTTGGAGATTGTTTTGTGTGAGGCATGCCTCCTTAGCCACTATCCAGGAGAAGCAAGAGACCTTTGTAGATGCCATGTTGAACCATATTTTTTTCCAAGGCTAACTCACAGTTGTTGCTAAAATCCAGAATACTATAACAACTTTTAACTGAAAAAATACCCATGGAATGACCCTTCCAACTGATAGAGTACCCTTTGTTGTGGTCCAAAACAATGTTGTTTAGCATTTGAAGCAAGAGACATAACCTCTCCATCTCCCAGTCATTTATATTCCTTCTAAAACTCAAATTCCAGAATTGCAATTTACAAAAATGTGCAATTGTCCCATTATGACGTGGATAGATTATACAAAACCAAGAATTGGCCTTTTAGTGGTGTATGACACAGCCATGCATCTTCCTAGAACCCGATTTTCCTCCCATTTCCAAGAGTAAACCCCATATTTGTCTCAAACTTTTTCCAGAGCCTTCTAAATGTGTTCATATTCTGGTGCCATGAGGCATTGTAGACTCTTTGGTGTGTTATGGATTGTCCAAAGAAAACTTTTCGGCTAAAATTCTTGTCAAAATGAATTATCGTCTATGTTAAATCTCCAATGCCACTTCATCAAAAGGCTTTCATTATGAATCTTAAGGTTTTTATATCTATGTTTTTGGTTTTCTTTTTATGTGGGTGTTGAAGTTATTGTGAAGATGCTAGTGGTATTGCATGCGGTGGATTATCTTGTTGATTCTTAGGCAATAAACTTGACACATAAGCGAAGATTATACAGTCATACTTGTTAAGGTCAATAAGGCGATAGGGTGCAGTGTTATAGTAAATTTAAAAGTAAAATTTTATGGTGGGAACATAGCAGATTAAAAAGATGTATAAACTTGCTATTTGCTTGCGAAATAACTTTCAACTTAGCAGCCTCCCTTTTTACTTATTGCACCTTTAATAAGCTAAACAAAAGATCATTCTTTCTCGTACTTATTTTAATTCTGCTTCAAAATGTCTGCTGAAAATAGATTAATGACCTAAAATAACAGTATTTGAAGGACAGGAATACAGAGATTCCATTGTTATCCCAATGCTATTCGTTTCCCCCTTCTCTGGATATTTTGAAGGTTGCAAAAATGTTAATTTCGGTAGAAAAGGTTGTTAAAATGCTTAAGCCTTCATGTAGTGGGATTTTGTTATACATCTAGCTTGTAAATGTTTCTGTCAAGTGCAACTGCACAAAGTTGCCACCGAATCACGACACCTGCCACAATTGGTCTGCAAGAAGCTCCCACCAATCCGATGCCATTATACTGTTTTTTATTAGTAAAAGGTAAATCTGATGCTATTAAACTGTGGTAGCCTCTATACGACAACCTCCAAAACTTATGCTCCCTGTATCTCTACCACCACCAATCAAACGTCAGCTACATCTGGGTTTACTCAGTCACCCTTGACTACAGAATATACCCTTTCACTTTTATGATCTTCTACGAAGGGTTTTTGACATTGTTATTTAGGAGCTGGCATGTTGTATAGTGTGCATTGCTTGAGCCCTGTAGCTAGATGCAGTCCAACCTGCGTGTTTCGCTTTGTTTAGGCGGCACATCATTACGGTATCCTTGAATTGTTAAAACGAAGGAAGGAACCAGAAAAGTTAAAGGATCAAGATTTTCATATGGAGAATCCTCTATCCAGTAAAGAGAACCAGAATGGCAGGGAAAACAAGAGGTGTAGAATAGAGAGGATGGAATACATGGCTTTCATTCTGGAGTCCACCTAGTTCCGAAGCTGGAAATAACAGGTTTCTCGGTTAAAGAAGGGGATTCATTTTATTTTTGTTTATTTTTCACTTATGTATTCTTTTCTGTCCTTTTAACTGAAAAACAAATGGTAGAAGTGTCATGATGGTTCCAATTTTAGTGTTAAAGGAGAAAGATGCTTGGGAGGTTATTAGGTAAAACTTTGTTCAGGAAAAATATTATAAAAAGATGTGCTTAGGAAAAGTTAAACAGAATAATGCATCTTACTTCAAAAATAGGGTTTATAGTAAGAAGGAAAATGTCCAAGATTCTTACAAATTAAAAAATCAGAAGACAAATATCCTAGATTTGTTAGATGTGATGTAAATGATCTAAAGACGATTCATCACCTAATAACCAAGTCAGGTCTCCTATTAAAGCGAGCCTCTTCAGAACTTGAAAGTTTGAATCAGATATGGAGTTCTTGAAATTCTTGAATTGTTTTTTAATATTTTGGTAACATTTTTCCAAGTCTATAGCAATGGGACTGTTGTATTTGCTAATACTTCGGGCCTTCGTGGTCATTTACTCTAGCAGATGCATTCTGCCCACGTCATAAATTGATTTTGCTCCTTCTAGCCATGTCAATGAGCACGCTGATCGTTGCTTGGCGACTGGCGTGGGATAACATAAGTTGGTGAAGTGGCAAGTGGTTGTGGAGAATCTACCACCTAGAAGACTAAAATGTTCCAAGTAGTAAAAGAAGGTTAAAGATGATGGTGCCATAAATATAGGCATAACCATGGGTTAATGAATCGTTGGCTATTTAGGTGTTATAATTTGCTTTTCAAAGTTTCCACTATTGGGTAGCAATGCACCATAAGGATGAGAAGCTTATTAATGCTAGCTTTGTTTATAATTAATTGTAAACTTTCCCATCAAGTTGGATTTTACTCTCGTGCATTATTCTTGTTCTCTTTTTTTCTGAATATTCCGTAATGTATCCCTCTGATAGGCTTCATGTTCCTTTCTGCTGGGCTAGTTTGTACGTGTGCAGTCAGGAATTTGTGTAGTCACTTTTCCTTGCTTTTTGTAGTACTTTGGCTTGTTCTAATGGGCTCCCTGTGCTTGATTTTGTGCACGGATTTTTACTTTTTCTTAATTGTGGATGCAGCTATTGTTTCCTTCTCGTCTCGTGCTTAAATATTTACTCATCAATGTGCAGACTATTGTTTCTTTTAAATGGTAATATAGATAGTGACATAGTATGCAATCAAGAATAGCTGAAGTAGATATATGAACAGCTGGGAAGATAGTGCAGCAATGGTCCCTGAGGTGTAGTGGTCATGACTACTAATCACTAAGGTTGCTGCTTTTTGATAACTAAAACTTTAGCGGATGCCTGTTAACTTAGTCAGGTGTAGTAAATATCCATTAATCATTCTTTATTGTTTAAGTATATTGTCTTATGGCTTATCCTTTGGTCAAAATTGGATTCCACGTCATTTTTTTAGTATTTTGTTATGTACAGGTTGTTAGAGTGTTACAAACTGCTCCTGCATTCATGTCCTGCTAATCAATTTTTGTGGTGATGGATCGACAAGCACATGATTATGCTGCTATGGCGTTTGCTCAACAGCAGCACCAAGCAGCTAGCATGCAACAACAACAGTTTGGTTTTCATCCCCAACATCAACAATTTCCCCCTTCAGTTCATGGTCCTCCGTTTCTACCTCCACATTCTTCCCTTCAACAGTTCCCTTACTGTCGCCCCATTCAGCAACAACAACTCCATCCTCATACACCACCTCCTCACCTTCTTCACCTTCAGCAGCAACAGCAGCAACCTCCTGCGTTTCCTCCACATATGCCTCCTCACCATGCACCATCCCCTTTCCACAATCCCTATGATTCTCCCCCACTTCCAGCTCCTCCCCCATCTGACCCAGAACTCCAAAAGCGTATTGATAAATTAGTAGAGTATGCTGTCAAAGTTGGTCCTGAGTTTGAATCAATGATTCGCGAAAAACAGCAAGATAATCCAGCATACAATTTTCTCTTTGGTGGTGAAGGCCATTACTACTACCGCTATAATCTTTGGATGGCTACACGCCCACCAGGTGGACCATTTAATGCTCCTTTTCCATCCTCTTTGCCTATGATGCATCCACCAAATTCTATGATGAGTCCATCACCCTTGAATGCTCCTTATAGTGGCTCCAATCCTGCTGGTTCTGCTGCAATGTTGGGTCCACCGCATTTACATCAACCTTCTTTCCCACCTTTCTATGAACACCAGCCTTCTCAGCATTTTGGCCGAGCTGATTATGATCACTCATATAGGTCTTTCAAAGGTCTATCAAGGCCTCTTCCGTCAGATGTTGAAATGGAGTTGACCAATGTACTAAACAGTCTTAATGGTACCAAAGAGTCGATTAAAGGTGCGAAGAATTGGTTCATGCAGAGGTCTCCATTTATACCTGCTTTGGCTGAGGCACTCAGAGATGGGGTATTTTCCCTAGATGATTCTGAGAGACAACTGCATATAGTCTATCTTGCCAATGACATCCTATTTGAGAGGTAATATATCATTTAGTTACCTAATAATTTATTGCACAAGTAAATACATATGTCAGAATGAATTCTCTATCTTGCCCAAAGTTTGAACTGGACTTGAATTCTTCCTTTACTTTTGAAAAAAAAAATCTTAACTTTCGTCAGTTATGCCTTTCTTTGAAAAGGGGAAAAATATCTTCATCATTTTGTGGAAAAAGATATATGTCACTTGGTGCATCTTATTGATTTCTCATAACAGACAAGCAGTAATAAGCATGTCCTAATAATCACAAAATTTGTAAGAAAACTGAATACCTGAAACACTGGGCATCAGTAATTGGGACAGCTTGATATCATTGATCTTGCTCAAGCTCAACTAGTGCTTGTAGCATATATAGTGATATGCACAGAAATCTATGTTCCCCCTCCATCCCAAGTCCCACAGTTTGATTAGGTGATACTATTTAATGTGAATATGAATTATACAAACTGTGATTTATCCATCATCACAAGATGATGCCAGTTTGAACTAAACGAGGAAAACAGATGTATTCCTATAAATGGAAAGAGATGATGTAGAACTTGGAATACTACTAGCTTATGTCAACATAGAGGGTAATCCTATATTCCTAGCCATGATTCTTATTTTTATGATAATGTCGCCTTTTTTGGGGTTGGCGTGGGGGTGGAGGGGCATTAAGTGTGGAGATGGTACAAACTGCCATTTACTTGTGGGAATTTGTTTTGTTGGTCTAGTATTGATTGAAAGATGGTGGTAATGGTTAATTTCTGGAGATGATCGCTTTGGTGGTTAGTGTTTAGAGTTAATTTTAGCAAGCACTAATGAAGTATGAGAGGATAGAATGATTAAGTTTGAGGGTGGAGCTTGTAGCGTTTATGATGAAAATTAAAGGATGGTTGTGAGGAGTGAGTAGATGCTATGACACCAGCTGTGCTTTGTGATATTTCTCAGCATGATGTTACTTTGCGGTTGTAGTTGATATAGAAAACCCCTATATTAGGTTGTGCAGATGTTGGGAACTGATAACACAGCAATATGTGTTGATTCGACACTGAAAGAGAGAAGGGAGAAAGGGAAAAAATATAGAGAGGAGAAGAGAGAAGAATAAGAGTAAGATCAATTTATGAAGTATTACTTGCCATCTGTGCTCAAATAAAAGTAGAAAGGGCCCTATTTATTGTGTAATGGATCCTTAACAAGCTTATGAGAGAGTGATGTTATCTTTAATTAAAAGATATGATAAAATCAAGTTAAGAATAAAATCAATCTAAGTGATATGATAAAGGATAAAATCTAAATTATAAATGATATCATGAAATAATTTAGAAGAAAATTTCAAAGTTATCATGTATTAGTGTGGAAACCAAGTGAACACTTTCTCAAAATCAAGAACCAAATTTAAACCGCTGTTATTTAAAACTGCTACATTTTGATTTGGTGGTTTTGGTTTGAGTTAAGTTGGCTTAGCAGTTTTATTAAATTTCAAACAAAATGCTCTAGATTGATAAAGTTGAAATTTAAACTTAAAAACAGAAAATATCTAATAAGTAGTATAATTTAACCAAGGCAAATGCAAATCTAAGAAAAATAACTTACATAAAAACATTTCATTATTTAACGGACTATGACAAATATTACGAAGGAAACCTAAATAAATTGTTTGGACAACTAGCAACAATGTTTTTTTTTGTGTGAGAAAGTTTACATTTATGGTGTGTTTCAGAAGTAATAACATCAGAAGTATAGAGGGAACAAACCAAAAAAAATCTATCACCTACACCCCTCCTAAACTGGCAAAAAAATGAGTAATATCCTCCAGCTCTTTGGGGAGGACATAGTTGCACCAAAAATAAAAGGTTACTAGGCACTTCAACTTCTAACTCTGGAAAGGGATGCTCTTGTTTTCAAAGCATCTCTTGTTCTTTTCCTTCCATATTGTCCACCAGATGTATGCAGGGACAATCTTCCGTCTCTCCTTGTGGCCTGGCATATTCCCTTCTGTATTCCACCATGCTAGAGCTTCTGAGGTGTCTCATAGCATGGATCACCTGATACCCCTCAAGTTAAAGAAACATCTGCCCCAGTTTCTCTGTCACTTTGCAATGTAGAAAGAGATGGTTTGTTGTTTCTGTTTCAGTTTCACAAAAAAAGCACCTGGAGCATAACTGCTACCCCTTTTCATGAGATTGTCCTGAGTTAGTACTGCTTGCCTAGCTACTAAACCAGGTGAAGCAAGCCACCTTGTTTGGTGTTTTAACTTTCTATATCATCTTTTAAGGCCATGGTACAATCTGTGCTACTGGCCTGTCAAAATGTCTGTATGCTGATTTTACTGAACTTCCCTTTTTTGGCCTTCAACCATAGTAGTCTGTCCTCATTTGTGGTAAGGTTCTTGGCCTGTTCCAAGGTGTTGTAGAATTCTGTTAAATTGTCTATTTCCCAATCATTTAACATTCTCCTGAAAGTGACATTCCAAGCTTGGTTGTTCCTGACTTCTGCTACTGTTGCCAACTTCTGCGGATTCAGATTGTAGATTGCAGGGAACAACTGTTTCAAAGTGTGTTGTCCAACCCACACATCATTCCAAAAAGATGTCTTCCTTCCATTTCCTGGTTTAATTCTGGAGTTTCCCCAGATTTTTAGCCACTGATTTCTGATGGATCTCCATAATCCTACACCATAAGGACTCTTGACTTCCTTAGTAATCCAGAGGTCCTCCATTTCATATCTGGAAACTATAGCTTCTTTTCAAAAATCTTGTTCCACAGAAGCAAACCTCCAAAGCCACTTCAAAAGGAGACTCTGATTCTGAACTTTCAAACTCTTTATACCCATTTCCCCTTCTTTTTTGTTGTTGATCACTGCATCCCATTTCCTTGCCATAGGAAAGTCCTTCTGATGGAGTCTAACTTCTTGGAGAACTCCTTGGCATGGTGAATAGAGACATCATGTATGTTGGCATAGCATCAAGCACATGATTAATTAGTGTCAACTTCCACCCAAAGATAAGTATTGGCTCCTCCAGTTCATCAACTTCTTTTCACACTTTTTCACCACTTGATTCCATGTTTTTTTGACTCACTCTTTGCTCCCAAAGGCATCAACATGAAGCAATTACTTTTACAGTGTGTTGAAGATAGGAGAAGCAAGATTTAAGTTAGAGAAACAATCATCCTATACTAAATCAAAGTTGAAAGACTGGGTTTAAGCCTTGAAACTCGGGTTATCATAGGTTGGACACTAGCCTCACTTAGGCAGCACTTAGTGCAACACTAAGACACTAAGGCATGCATCTATTACCCATGGATTCTATCTAACTGATGACGGTGCTGAAAAATAAATTTAGTTGGCGAAGTTATATGTTAATTAGAAAAAAAGGCCAATGATGTAGGAAATTAGACATTCGGTATAAGTAAACTAGTCAATCTACCAAAATTAGAAATTTAGAAATATATGAATCAACACTTCTGATATGGTTTTTCTTCTTGATTTACATGAACATTTTACATAGCTCACTTAGTTGAAAAAAATTAATTTCCTTTTTCCATTTAACCGTTGGTATTAACACTTTAGTATTTCTTGCATTACACACGCATATATACATTTTATTTTCTTTCTTCACTAAAATGTGTGCTTTGATTACCTTTTGTTCTGAAAGACTTGCTATACAATGGCACTTTTTTACCCTTTTTCTCCCTTTGACAACGCTGGTTATATGTGTTGTGGTTTATTGAACAATGAATCTTCAAACTTCTACTTCCACCTCTTTCTTAATTCTCATACTTCAGAGTAGAATCAATTGTTATTAACAATCAGTCTGTGGCTTTTCGGTTTCAGTTAATACCATAGATTTGAAAACCAGACCAGTATTTCAACTTTTCAAATAAAACCTTAAATCAACCTATACTAAACTAAACCGGAATCTTAGTTGTAGTATGATTTAATCTCAGTCTGTGGCTTTTCGGTTTCAGATAATACCATAGATTTGAAAACCAGACCAGTATTTCAACTTTTCAAATAAAACCTTAAATCAACCTATACTAAACTAAACCGGAATCTTACTTGCAGTATGATTTGGATTACTTAGTGGTTTCTAAAATTTTTGCTCAGTCCTACTTGCTGGTGCTTTCTGGTATTCACATGACAGCTCTGCTCAACCTGTTGTTGTGCATCAGCTATGTGAGGTTTCTAGACGCTTATTGACATGCATGAGTTGTATGTGTCCCTGGCTTTTCCAAAATGAGCGAATCGAATGAATGGATTAACAGCAATTTGGTTGGCTTATGTAAAAAAATGTATATATTAGTTCTCTTTAATTATAATATGCCAGACCCTCCACTTCCTAGAACATTCTACACGCACACACATACATACATAACACACACACACACACACACACACACACACACACATATACATATACATATACATAAACCTATACACACATATATATATATATATATATATATATGTATATATATATAGATAGATAGATAGATAGATAGATAGATAGATAGAGAGAGAGAGAGAGAGAGAGAGAGAGAGAGAGAGAGAGAGAGAGAGTCTCATAGTTACTCATTTTAGTTTTTGGCATCTGCAGCTTGCAACGACGAGTCAACCCTCATGAGCTTGACAATGAGGCACTTGCTTTTAAGCCTATTTTGGGTCCCATGCTTGCAAGGATATACCACAATCCTCAAAACAAGGAAGAAAATCAATCTCGACTGCAGAAAATTTTACAGTTTTGGGGCTCCAAGGAAGTCTATGATCAGGATACTATTCGTTCTCTTGAAAATGAGATGATGAGTGGACTACCTACAAATTTTGCTGGTCCTCGGAGGGAACTACTGGCTGCAGATCCTTCTGCTGGTGCAGGTAGTTACTGCTAACCTAGCTGTAATAAAGAGTACCATTGAAAGAATGTATCGCAATTGTTACTTCTGTATGTTTTGGTCGACCTGAACAACTTTTCTTGGTTGTTTTTCTTATTACCCTTTTTTTTTCAAGGATTGTCACACCAAGTAACAAACCAGAGTGTTTTACACTGGAAGCCTGATGAACAGGCGCCTCCTTTACCTAGCTTAGCCAATCAAGATAAAACAGTTCCTCCAATACCATCTGCGGCACCACATCAATTTCATCCTGGTGTAGTTCCACCCACTGGATTTCCTGGGTCGATGCCTGTGCTGTCCTCTGTTCCGCAAGGAAATCTACAAGCTGCAGTTCATCCCATGCCAGCATCAACTACAAATGCAGGTGGAAAATTGCCTCCATACCCCTTATTTCCTCCTGGTCTTATTCCTGGTATGGTTAGGAAGATGCAGATTGGTAGTGGGGTGCCTTATTCTCCGATGAGCCCTTTGGATATCCCCACCATTATACCACCCTCCACTGTATCAGAGTCTGAGATTCTTGAGAGAGTGTCCAAATTTTTTAGGGAGATCGGAGAGGTTAATCCATCAGAAGGTCCTGTTAAACCATCTGATTCGGCCAATGATTATGAAGACTATGAGAGAGATCCTTCTGTTCGCAAGGGAGGGGCTTGCATCCCTCCACCTCCGAACCTCCAAGTTGACCCAGAAATTGGGAATTACTCTGATGGAAGTGTGGAGCAGAAACCTGGATTGAATAGCTCAGGACGGTTAGGACTTGGAGCCATGGCTATTCCAGATGAGTCAAGTCAATACGATGATGTCTATACTTCTTACAGAAAAGAAAGAAGCACAAATTACCATTCATCAATGAGTGTAAGAACTGTGAGGTAAATTAATCATCATTTTGACTAGTCTATAGACAGCTCATAGAGTTTGTGACCGATATTTTTGTCCTTTTTTGCTGCTGTTGAGTGGACTCACAGTTTTCGTCTCTGTAATTTTTAAGTTGATATGAATGTTGAAAGACATATTTTTTGCGTACATGCAACAGAATGAGTTAGATCTTGCCATAATCTTCCAAAGAATAAATAGCTAGTTCGATCCTTGTAAAAAAAAAAAAACTAATTAGCTGTAATGGATTCCTCTAGCATACACTGGTAGGGAGAATACCAACATAAAATCTGGACAGATGAAATTTGAGGCATCAATTTTTAAACATTTTATGCTGTATCACTTATATGGGAAGTTGTGAAATTTTTCTTATGCCTTGTAGGGAATGATGCTGTACTTTCGTCCAAAGACAAATTGATACAGAGATCATTTACAGGAAAACTAAGTCGTAGAGGAAAAAATGCAAGTGGGAACAACTTCAATTAGTTATAGTTGCTGCACACATGCATTGCGTATATACTATTTTATAGTTTGTCGGTTTGGAGGTCAACCAATATAGCCTATTTGAAGCATCATAGTTTCTGGTAGGGGTCTCAAAATGAGCTCAAATATAGGTAATCCGCCCAAACTTTTATGGGTTGGGCTCAACATAATTTGTATTGGGTTCAATCTCAATCCATTCAAGCCTTAACTCATTTTAAAAGGATCTTCAATTGAGCCCAACTTAATCTCCAATTTCAATTCGTTTTAAGGCTCTTTATTTGTATTGGTATAATGTATGTTCTCATATTAAATATATGAATTACTATCTATTTTTTATCTTTTAGGATTAATCTATTCATTTGTAAATTATTATTTTTATTTTCTTGAGTTGAAATTCAAATTGTGGTTAAAAAAGGTAAATAATATGTTAAAATTATTGATATTAAGCGGGTCAAATTGGGCGGGTCATGACCCAACCCGAATTTTAGCCCAATTGAGCCCAACCCATTTGAGTTCAAAGTAAATTTGGGCTGGTCATGACTCAACCCGATTTTTATTTTAACCCATTTTAATATTCTCAATTTCAATCTAACCCGTCCATTTGACACCCCTAGTTTCTAGCATTGCAGTGGCTGGAGATGTAGACTTTCTTCCTTGTATGTGCTTTTAGAATTTAGCTTTACTCATATTATTCCTTCCCGAAGTGGATCCAAGTCTCGATGTAATTTATAGGTGATGGTTTCGAGTTGTGGAATCAACTAGTGATACTTGTGTCAGAACAGACTGCTACATTCCTCAGCCCTTCTCAGAATCATGCAGGAACACATGATGCTTCGTGCACCAAATTGTCCATTTTACTTGTTCTTTTCTTTTATTGGTAACCATATGCCATGATGGTTAAAGACCGAGAATGACCTCATTGAGAGGACACACAACTATACTAGAACTTATATTTGAATGGAAGGTATTTTTGGGAGTGGAAGTCCACTTATCAGGGCGACATGAGCAAGGAAAAACTTAAATTTGATTTCCGGGGTAAGCATGTTAGTGTCTTGGGATCTGATCTTGTAAAGCTTAAGTAGGTAGACAAGGACTACATCCATTAACTTATCCTAAAAGTTTGACATGTAGATTGGAACTTAGAATGTATGACTTCAATTCTTATTATGCATCTTTTATCCCTTTTTTTCTGAAAAAACAAAAAAGAAGCTTGTATATCAATCACCTTTCCAGTTGGTAAATAAAAAGGGGAAATTACAGTCCCTTAAACTTGCCTCCAACCCTTAGTTTATTAAAAAGTATTAACTATACATCACAACGTAGACGAAAATATGTGAATTCTTCAAGAGTAAATGATGGTTGATGCATAATAGTGCTCAAATGCCTAGTGAGCATACAACTCATATTGTGGATTCATTTTCATTCCTTCATCATAGCCATCAACTGAAATAAAACCTTCAACCTTGTTTCTCAACACTACTAACATATTGTATGAAAAATATGATCGTCCTGAATAATAGTCATTTGGTTATGAGAATGATTCACTTTTTTTCAGAATAATTTTTCACTATATTTCAAAATCAATGTTCAATCGTAAGATTTCCATTTGATTCCAAATTTGGAAAAGTGCTCCAAACCTATTTTCAAACACCATCATCACAAAATTCAAACGGAAGTGTTCTCTTTTCTCCTTTGTAAAAAAGTATAAGCAAACACCACTCCACCTTCAATTTCAACTTCATAAATTTCAAATAAAGTGAAATATTTGAAATCTATGGACAAAAACGTATTTGGTAGGATGGAAAATATTTTCTTGTAAAACAATTGAGTTTCTTACTAAATTAATAATGTGGTAAAACAAAAAATATTATTCCAATATATTTTTACATTATCTAGCAAAACAATATAGGTGTGGGCAGTGACAGAGATATAATTTCAATCAAGGGGGGTTCAAGAAAATAAGTAAGCACGTTAATAATATCCACAAATAAGCGAGTCAGATCATATATGAACGAGTCGGATCAGATACAAGCAACTAGATAAAATTCAACTTTACCTCAACACTCACAATAAAATAGAAAAAGTACGTGTTTGACATAATATTAAAATCAATATGAGAAAATGTATTTTTTAAAATTTTAATTATGGATCTTATGTTGTATTTATATGTTATTCAATTTCTGAAACTAAATAAGGAACACAAAAGATTATACCATCCAAAAAGAAATATTAAAATAAGATAAATAATTAAAAAAATTAATAATGAAGATATTCTTAATTGTTGATTTAAACGTTAGAGACAATTTTTTTTTGAGTTGTGATTACTGATTCATAATAAAAGGATATGAGAATATTTTCAAAATCCAATCCTATTTAATTAATCTTACCTATAATCATATTATTCGTTAATCAAATATAAAGTAAATGTTTGACTTAAAATAAGTATGAAAGAATTTTATTTATTTATTTTAGGTATGAAAACTTAAAAAAGTTGTAAATTTTACTTAACATTATAAAAATAGATATTCTTTTTATTGTAAAGCGTAATTCAGTTTTAACAATATTGGGCCCGTCATGTTGGACATTTAATCTATTTCGAAAATACAAATGAAAAAGGGTTGAAACTAAAATATGAAAAAATATATATGTTGTTACTCGCGTTAACTTGAATCCTTTACCACTGGACCAAGTCTTTGGCTTGCATCATTAATTAAATAGATTTAAATCAGTAAATTGATTTAATATATATAGTGTAATTTTTCGACGAAGAAAATTCGATGTAGCTTAGCTCCCGAGCGTGGGAGGAGTAGTGGGGGTTAGGGGGTGGAATGGTCAAAGACTCAAAAAGTTGGGGATGGATGAATAAAGATAATGAACTTGAAATGTTAATTATGAAATTCATTTTTTCTATTTATGTTAGGAAAGTCATTTTCCTCGAATATATTTTTAAAAATATTTTAACGAATCAAATATGAAAAAATTAAAAAACGCACTTTGGCCATTTAAAGGTAAATTTTGTGATTGAGAGGTGTTATCTCAACTTACTAAATTAGGGGCGGCTCAAGCACATTGATGACCTAAAGCCAAAAATGAATTGGAGGATTTAATCTTTTAGTTTTTTATTTTTTAAAATTTAAAGTCTATACTTTTAGTTTTTTAAGATGAAGAGTTGTTAATATATTTGAAATTATTTTTGTGATGCAATATTCACTTCTTTTTTTTATAAATAATACTCCATTTGTCTTAGTCATTTGTCGAATTTTGACTTAATACAAAAATTTAAATGGTCTTAAATTAAAAATATATATAATTCACTATAATGTCATTTCTTAAATATATCATGTGAAAAATTAAAATTAAAATGTTAGACAATTTTTTTTCGAAATGAACTAAAAAAATATAAGATATATAAAATGCAGTACAAATGTTTATTTATCTTTTTTTAAAAAAATCTATAATAATTTTATTATTATTAAAAAATGGGGCCTTCAAATTTGGGCCTAAGCATAGAGTCAATGATCTTTTTATGTTTTTGGTGTTTTAGTAGTTGAGCATCATATTCTTTTGAGGATTTGTTTTTCCCCTTCCTTCTCCCTCCTTGCTGCTGACAGAATGAATGATAACTAAACGTTTCCAACAAATTAAAGGTCGAAAATCATCACTCACTCATTAGCTCAAGCAACAATTATATATGCTAAACAGGTCATATATCAACTCTGAATGTTTTATAACTGACACTATAAATATTTTCTCAATCAATTATAGACATATGAATACTTGGAACAGAAGACGTATGTAGAGCTTTAACTGAGTTTACTTTCACTCAAACATGTATACATATATGCAATAACATCATACTTAACTGACGCTAAGATCATCAATGTTGGAAAACTAAATCTCAAGTCCTGCTTACAGTTGCACCCAGTGCAAGTAATTCTATATTTGTGAAAATTAAATCACAAAAAAAGGAAAGAACAACTTGCAACTGCTGCAACTATAGGTTGGGCTTGAGAAAACAAATAATCATACAAACTACTACTACATATCCCTTTATAAGGTGTTTCCTTAAAAAACCCTAGCTAGGGGCATTATCGTATTTTCAACCACTTCTTCCATATAACAACCCTATAAGAAAAGAGACAAATACAACCGTCCCACTCAAAATTTATTATATTTAATTATTCCAAATCTGACAAAATTTTGAAATTTGAAGAGTTCATGTTTTTTTAATAATATTAACTGAATTCGTGAGATTTTTTTTATTATTTAAAATAATTGAATTGTTCAAAATTTAAAATTAAAGTTTGCACGTGCCTCAAAACTATTCACTCCATTCATCTTTATTTGTTTACTATTAACTTTACACAATTCTTAAGAAACTATAAATAGAAGAATAATTTTACTGCATCACACTTTGAATATAATAGATACAATGTCTTGAAAAATATAATAAAAAAATGACTATTAATTAATAATAAGAGTAAATTAGGAACTAAGTATAAATTATCTCTTGATTTCATAAATTGGACAAGTATTGTTGGACATCTATTTTTAGTATAGTGTACAAGTAAAGATGGACGAGAAGAGTATTTTTTAGGAGATAAATTACACTACTTACAAAATTATATTTATGATTTCACAAAAAACAATAGTGAAAAGTATAATTTAAATTATGTCTTTGAATATTTTTTTATAAATTTAATTAATATAGAATAGAGGGAATAATAAATAATAGTATTAAAAAGAGTGTTGTTAATTATGAAAACGTTGATATCAATGAAACCATCTGGGAGCAAAGTAAAGTGTGATTTAGGTTTGTTTCACCACAAGTATTACAGTTGCTATTTCAACCACTTTATCTATGTTAAGGCAATAGATCCATGCCATATATTTCATATTTGTATATTCCACTTTCACTTAACTATAATTAGTTATAATATATTTTTTATTATGAAATAAATTAACTTTGCAAATTAATTAGAAAGAGGGATAGTGGGAGAAAGAGAGGAAATTGTGTGTATATTTCTATATATGTATTGTTTTTTTAATGCCAAAGATGGCATTTATATAAGAGGAAAAAGCAACAACTATAATATAAAAAGAAGACCAAGTGGGCAACTTGCCCACTTGGAAAAACAACAACCAATACGCAATACTCTCTCTTGGATGTCTATGTGAAATGTGTCTCATTAAAAACTTTAAAAGAAATAATATACATATTTATTTTGAACATCCATAGATATTGTGCCCCGTTAAAAACCTTACTAGGAAAAACTCAGTGGAAAAAGCCCAGTGAAGGAAAAAGAGTACACACATTTGGTAATACGTCTTGAATGTTGCCTCATTAAAAACCTTATCAGAAAAATTCAGTGGAACAAAACCTTGGTTAAGGAAAAAGAGTGCAGCGCGTATTTTACTCCCCCTGATGAAAACTTCATTTGATATTTTGGAGACGATGCATTCCAATCTTATATCTTAGCTTCTCAAAAGTTGATGTTGGTAATGCTTTTGTGAATAAATCTGCAAGATTATCACTCGAACGAACTTATTGTACATCAATATCACCATTATTCTGGAGATCATGTGTGAAAAATAATTTTGGTGAAATATGTTTTGTTCTGTCTCTTTTTATGAAGCCACTTTTCAATTGAACTATGCACGCGATATTGTTTTCGAATATAATTGTAGGTACTTTGACATCATATTCTAGGCCGCATCTTTCTTTAATGAACTGTATCATCGATCTCAACTACACATATTCTCTACTTGCTTCATGAATTGCTATTATTTCAGCATTATTTAAAGAAGTAGCAACAATAGACTGTTTTGTAGATCGCCATGATATAGCAGTTTCTCCGTGTGTAAATAGATAGCCTGTCTGAGATCGAGCTTTATGTGGGTCTGATAAATAACTTGCATCTGCATAACCAATAAGGTCTGCACAACCTTTGTTAGTATAAAACAAATCCATATCAATAATACCCTTAGGTATCGCAAAATATGTTTGATACTGTTCCAATGCCCTCGCATTGGGGATGAACTATACCTTGCCAACAAATTAACAAAAAATGTTATATCAGGTCTGATTGCGTTAGCAAGATACATAAGTGCACCAATAACACTGAAATATAGTACTTTAGGACCAAAAAGTTCCTCATCCTCTTTTGGAGGTCGAAATGGATCTTTTTCCACTTCAAGTAATCAAACAACCATTGAAGTACTTAATGGATGTGTTTTGTCCATGTAAAATCGTTTTAAGATTTTCTCAGTGTAGGCATATTGGTGGACAAAAACCCCGTCTGCTAAATGTTCAATTTGCAGACCTAGACAATGAGATTTATGTCATCAACATAAACGGCGAGTATAACAAACTTTGATTTTGTTTTCTTAATAAAACACATGGACAAATGATATCATTTATATAGCCTTCATTTATTAAGTACTCACTAATGCGATTATACTATATGCACCCTGATTGTTTCAGACCATATAATGATCTTTGCAATTTCATTGAGTACATCTCCCGAGACTTAGTACATGTTTCAGACAATTTTAATCCTCTGGAATTTTCATGTAAATTTCATTATCAAGTGAACCATACAGGTAAGCTGTAACTACATCCATTAGATGTATTTCAAGATTTTTATGTACAGCTAAACTGATGAGATATTGAAAAGTTATTTCATCCATAACATGTGAATATGTTTCTTCATAGTTGACCCTGGTTCTTTGAGAAAATCCTTTTGCAACAAGGCGTGCCTTGTATCTTATAATTTTATTTTTCTCATTTTGTTTTCGCACAAAAACCCATTTATAGCCAACTGGTTTTATACCTTCAGGGATGCAAGTGAGTCTAATTGCAACATTATATGCAAAAATATTATCCACCATAATTTTTGATCAATCTAAATTTATCTCATCATCGATAGAACTTATTGAAAGTTCTTCATTCACTTGAGTCTCGGGTTCACTAATTTTTTCAGGAATATCAGGATTACTCAAATCTTGATCTTCTTCAGGAAGTTCTTGTGTAGTATCATCTTTATTATTCCTCACGCTTCTCTTTCTAAGATTTTTATCCTTTAAAATCAATGGTCTACCATGCTTCAGGCGTGTTTGAGATTCAGAAGCTATGGTACTAGTAGATGGTCCTTTTGGGACATAAATCCGGATAAGTACATTCACTGCAAGGATATGTGACTTAGTTATCCGTTTTAAATCAGTAAATGCATCTGACATTTGATTTGCTATTTTCTGTAAGTGGATGATCTTTTGGACCTCCTGCTCATATGTGCGGATGCGTGGATCAAAATGAGATAGTGAGGAAACTTTTCACACAATTTCTTTTTCGGGTTCCTTTTTCTCTTCCCCTAATGGCGAAAAAGTTATTTTATCAAACCGACAATCTACAAATCGAGCATTGAATAAGTCTCCAGTCAATGGTTCATGGTATCGAATTATAGAGGGTAAGTCAAACCCAACATATATGCACAACCTTCGTTGAGGACCTATTTTTGTACGTTGTGGTGGTGCTATAGGCACATATACTGCACAACCAAAAATTCGTAGATGGGCTATATTTGGCTCATGTACAAATACTAATTGTGACAGAGAGTATTTATTATAATGTGTTGGTCTGAGACGTACAAGTGCTGCTGCATGTAAGATAACATGACCTCAAATAGTAATTGAAAATTTTGTTTTCATTAGTAGAGGTCTTGCTATCAATTATAGGCGCTTAATAAATGACTCTGCAAGGTCATTTTGAGTATGAATATGAGCAACAGGATGTTCAATTTTTATCCCAATTGATAAGCAATAATCATCAAAAGCTTTGGATGTAAATTCTCCAGCATTATCAAGGCGAATGACCTTAATTGGATAATCTGAAAATTACGCCCTTAATCTTATTATTTGAGCTAACAACTTCACAAACAACAGGTTTTGAGATGATAAGAGACACACATGAGACCATCTAGATGATATATCTATTAGGACCATAAAATATCTAAACAATCCACTAGGTGGATGAATAGGTCCACATATATGTCCATATATACGCTCTAAAAAGCTAGGAGATTTGATGTCAACCTTCAGAATCGATGGTCTAGCAATTAATTTGCCTTGATAACAAGCATCACATGAAAATTCATTATTTGTAAAGATTTTTTTGGTTTTTTAACGGATGTCCAGTTGAATTTTCAAGAATTCGTCTTATCATTATTGATCCAGGATGACCTATTATATCATGCCATAACACAAATGTATTTAGATCAGTAAACTTCTGGTTTACGATCATATGTGCTTCAATTGCACTAATTTTTGCATAATATAGGCCAGATGACAAAGTTGATAATTTTTTCAAAATATATTTCTGGCCTGAAACATTCTTGGTTATACCAAGATATTTAGTATTCATTTCATTTAGTGTCTCAACATGATATCCATTTCTGCGGATATCTTTCAAACTTAAAAAGTTTCTTGGAGATTTAGAAGAGAATAATGCATCTTCTATAACAATTTTTGTCCCCTTAGGCAGAAATATAGTAGCTCTTCCGGAGCCTTCAATCATTTTTGAATTACCAAAAATTGTAGTAACATTTGCTTTTCTTCTAAGCAAATTGAAAAAATATTTCTCATCGTTAAAAATAACATGAGTTGTTTCACTATCAATTACACAAATATTCTTGTGATTGATCATTGATCCAAATAAAATTTGAGGCATATCCATATTTTTCTTCAAAAAGAAAATAAAATAAATATTATAATTAATACATGATTTATTACACAAATTTTACTTGGATTGAAAAATACAAATATAATATTTAGTACAGATAAATAAAAAGAAAATTAAATATTATTAGGCTTATCAATATTCATATTGTCTTCTGGAAAATTAAAGAAATTAGCTACATCAAGATGCATAGGCTCAATATTATCTTCAGATATAAAATTTGTCTTTAGATTATTTTTGCTCTCTTCAAGGATACCTGATATAGCTGAACCAGACGTTTTGATGACCGTCAAATCCGTGATCAGTGCCCCATACCTCCACATCTATGACATATACTTTTTGAATTTTTCTTTGGTAAAGCTTCTGACTTTTCACTCTTCTTTTTGTACTACTAATCATTTCTCGGTGCCATCCGAGCATCATGATTATAATTTCTTCTTTGACCAGGATTAAAACTACGACCACGACTGGGCCATGACCTCTTTTTTGTTGGTTATAATTTGCCTGATTCACTTCAAGAAGTATCAAAGAACCAACGGGCTGACTATCATGATTTTTCATTAGCAGTTCGTTGTGACATTCAGCAATAAGAAGGTGAGAAAGTAATTCAGAATATTTTTTAAAATCTTTTTCGCGATATGGCTGCTGTAGGAGCATATTCGCGGGTGAAAATATGGAGCATGTTTTTTCAAGTTTATCTTGCTCAGTGATTTCTTTTTCGCATAAATTTAACTAAGCTATAATTCTAAACAAGACATAAATATATTCACTTATATTTTTGAAATTCATTAATCTCAAATTTAGCCAATCATGACGTGCTTGTGGAAGCATGACCAACTTCAGGTGGTCATATCTTTTTTTAAAATTTTTCCACAGTCTAAGGGGGTCTTTTAATATGAGATATTATAATTTTAACCCCTCGTCAAGATAGTGACAGAGAAATATCATAGCTTTGACACGATCTTGACTAGATGCCGTATTGTCATCTTTGATGATGTCTGCCAGACCCATTGATTCTACATGTATTTCGGCATCTAGTGCCCATGATGAGTAGCCTTTTTCAGAAATATCAAGAGCAACAAATTCAAGTTTTGAGATATTAGACATTTTAAGAAAATAAAATTCTTACCTCTTTTGTTACCTTCTTAAAAATATAGCTCAAACAGATGGAAGCTCATACTGATAACGTGTTATGAAATAAATTAATTTTGTAAATTAATTAGAAAAAGAGATAGTAAGTGATAGAGAGAAAATTGCATGTATATTTCTGTATATGTATTGTCTTCTTAATGCCAAATATGACATTTATATAAGAGAAAAAAAAGCAACAATTATAATATAAAAAGAAGACCAAGTGGGCAACTTGCCCGCTTTTAAGTGGGCCCACTTGAAAAAACAACATCCAATACACAACATTCTTATATTATTACATTATTTATCTATAATAAATTGATATATTTATGTGTGTGTATATATATTCATTGAGAATAAATAGTAAACCAATGGTTCAAGCATGAAAAAAATATTTAATTTTTCATATCATATATTTAAGATCATAAAATTAAAAGATATTTTGATATATTATATATATCTTTAATTAAAAATTAAGAAACCCAATTTTTTTCTTTTAAACCTTATGTCAATTCACAATTAGCAAAACAAATTGTAATGAAAAGTATATTATTACAGTAGTTGAAAAGAGGAGGGCCGTCTGCTTTTTTGGCGTAGTAATACACGTGATTAGCTGTCCTAGCAAGTATTCTGTTTTAAATGGTCTACTCATTTCTTTTCCCCACAATGCTCTCACATTTCAAAGGATGCATTTATTTTCTTTCAATAAAAAAGGCCCTACTGGTTTCAACATTATTTCATCAAAAAATGAAAAACATGTTAATGTTCACGTTCCATATTAGATGAGCACTCTCAATTTTATATGGTGATTAAGAAATTATTAATATATTAAAAGATTTTATCATTTTGCCATTTATTTATATCAATCCAATATACATAGAATATAGAAATAACTAGTATTGAAAATTATTTACATTCAAAAATGTCATATTAATTATAGGGGTAAAATAGGAAAAATTTAATTAATTCTATCTTGATTTAGTAAGTGATCAAGTAATATGGAACAAACATTTTTAGTAAGATGCTTATCTAATATGGGATCGAGGTAATAGTGTTTTGTGTTACTACACTACTATCTCTGTTTAGACAAATTATAATCTCTGATTAAATTAAAATTTTAGTTTATTTCATTAATATTATTTGTTATGATTTATACAATTATTGTATAACGTTGCCATAAAACTATTCAGCTTTTACTCTCAAAGTTCAAAATAAATAGGTCACGTAGAATTTTAATGACAAGTTAATATCATAAATATTGAAATTTGTGCATGTTTTAGTGCAAACAATAGAAAAAAAGAAGGAACTTTTAATATATATATTACAATATAAAATACTATGTCACATAGCCTAATATACAATATTATAGAAGATTATATTTAGAGAAAAAATATTATATATAATATGTCAATCTTATATAAAAATGTAGAGAAAATAGCTAAATGTCTTCCCAATCTATTATGAAATTTTCAACTACACTCTTCATCTTCACGGGATCCTATCACCTTGTGAACGGTTTAAAACTAAAATTATTACATTCTTAAAAAATCATAACCACATATATATTCACAGGTGAAACTCAAACTTTTTTATTCTTTATCCTTTTCTCTTATGTTTTCACCTTTGTTTCAAAGTCTTTTCACCATTTCCTTTTTCACTGTAAACACCAAAATTCCAACAATCAACCCAACACCATCCACTTTCTACCACCAACCCTATCAAATCCTAAACCTTTGAGATATTAGAAAATCAGAGTTTAGGAGGAGCCGACGGGATGCTTCACATTATCATCAACCACGACAGTTTTGAAGAGAAAAAGGCAGGTAAATTTTTAATTTCTATCTGTTTCATCCACCATTTAATTGGTACACGCATTATTTTTATGTATGCATTTGTCATATTGCTCAAATCGGCGCAATGTATACATACAACAACAGCAACCCAGTGAAATCTCATAACGTGGGTCTGGAGAGGGTAAAGTGTATGCAGACTTTACTCCTACCAAGGCAGGACGGCTGTTTTCGAGAGACCCTCGGCTCAAAAGAAGCATAAAAAGAGGTCAGATAAGGCTAAGAAGTTCAAAACGATATGAGAAAGCAAATAACGAATAACATAAATAACGAAAGCGACAGAGATAAAATAGAGTAATCAAAGTACAGAAAGTAATAGAAAGATAATAACAGAAGTCAGAACACAAGAAATTATAGTGCGCTAATGCGCTTACTAATACGGAAGAATACCGAGACTAGTACTAGTCTTCTACCTTAATATGAGTCCTCCACACCAACCTATCTAAGGTCATGTCTTCAGTAAGTTGTAACTGCGCCATTCTTGTCTAATCACCTCTCCCCAATATTTCTTCGGCCTACCCCTACCTCTTATGAAACTATTCATGGCCAACCTCTCACACCTCCACACTGGGGCATCTGTGTCTCTCCTCTTCACATGCCCAAACCATCTCAGTCGCATTTTCCGCATCTTGTCTTTCATCGAGGACACTCCTACCTTATCCCAAATAGCCTCATTTCTAATCCTGTCGCTCCTGGTATGCCCACACATCCATCTCAACATTCTCATCTCAGCTACTTTCATCTTTTGAATGTGAGAGACCTTAACTGGCCAACACTCCGCCCTATATAACATAGCAGTCTAACCACCACTTTGTAGAACTTTCCCTTAAGTTGTGGTGGCACCTTCTTGTCACAGAGCACACCGGAAGTGAGCCTCCATTTCATCCACCCTGCCCCAATACGATGTGTGACATCATCGTCAATCTCCCCACTGCCTTGCATGATAGACTCAAGGTACTTGAAATTACTTTTCTTTTGGATGGCCTGGTCACCGAGCCTAACTTCCGTGCCAACCTCCTAAGGTGTCTCACTGAACTTGCACTCTAAGTACTCTGTCTTGGTCCTACTCAGCTTAAACCCTTTAGTCTCCAAGGTATGTCTCCAATCCTCCAGCTTAGCATTAACTCCACTACGAGTCTCATCGATCAGGACTATGTCGTCCGCAAAAAGCATATACTATGACACCTCACCTTGAATTTGTTGCGTCAATCCATCCATCACCAAGGCAAATAAAAATGGACTAAGGGATGATCCTTGATGCAACCCCATCACAACTGGAAAGTGCTCTGAGTCCCCTCCTATAGTCCTTGCCCTGGTTTTGGTACCCTCATACATGTCCTTGATCACCCTAATGTACACCACAGGTATACCTTTAGCCTCCAAACATCTCCACAGTATCTCTCATGGAACTTTATCATAAGTCTTCTCTAGATCGATGAATACCATATGCAAGTCCCTCTTCCTCTCCTTATACTGCTCCACCAGTCTCCACATAAGATGGATGGCTTTTGTAGTTGAGCGTCCCGGCATAAATCCGAACTGGTTCTCTGAAATAGACACGCCTCTCCTAACCCTCATCTCCACCACTCTTTCTCACACTTTCATAGTATGGCTTAGAAGCTTGATACCTCTATAGTTGTTGCAGCTCTGAATATCTCCTTTGTTTTTGTATAGAGGGATCATTACGCTCGACCTCCATTCTTCGGGCATCGTCGCTGTCTTAAAAATGACATTAACAATGGATATTACTATTTAAAGCAAACATTAATCTTTCCATTTTCATTCTGTGGATTTCATTGAAAACTCAACATTCTTTCTGGATTTGGAATAAAATTGTCAAATTAAGGCACCGAAAAATCAAGATAAGAATAACCCAACCCAATCGACCTTGTGGGTTGGCATGTAAAGTGATGATTAACAATTCCACTAATATCAATAAATAATTAATTTTCAAAATTTTCTAATTTGATGCACAAATTGAAGAATCAAAATTCAAGAATCAATAGAAATACTTAGATCATCTCCAATCATACTCTATTTTACTTTCTATTCTCAATATTTGAAGAGTAAAATAGAGAGTTGGCTCTCCAACCACACTCTAAATTGCTCTCTATTCTCTAGGTGTTCATCATCTCTATTTCACTTTTGATAATTTTAATATTATATTATTTTTATTATATAAGATCATTAATTATTTTCTAATGTAATATAACATCTAAAAATATTTTATTGAGAAGTATACTACCTTATCCTGAATTGATAATTTTTTTACTTTTTTTTAAATTTTTTTTTGTCACTTTAAATATGTAATTTAAAAGTATTTTAATATTATTTATATTATATCAGACCATTAATTAAGTCTTTAATATTTATAATTATTTCTAATGTAATATAACATCTAAAAATATATTATTGACAAGTATACTACTTCCATCCCGAATTAATAATTTTTCTATTTTTTAATTTTTTTTCACTTTAAATATGTAATTTAAAATTATAATTATTTCTCACTATGTGAAGAATGCACAAATTTTAAATGATTATTCAAATAATCTACTTTTATGTTATAGTGATAAATTATTAAAATATACTTTTTAATGAGCATAGAAATACTTGATGCAATAGTTCAAAATGAAATATGGGAAGTAAAATTTAGTACACCAAATAGCTGGATACAAGATGAAACTGTTAATTTTATATTAAATAAAATAATTTGAAAAGAAATTCTTATTATATTACATGAAGATTGTATAGTGTGATTATTTGAAAAAAAAGAAGAAAGGATTTATATTATGAAATGTGAAAATAAAAATGAAATAAAAATAATAATATAATATTAAGGAAAGAGAAAAAGATTCTTTTCTACTGAGTAAAATAGAGAATTGGGTTGAAGAGTTGGAGTAGTTTGTCCTCAAATACTCTCTATTCTCTATATTTGAAGAGTAAAATAAAGAATGAATTGGAGATGCCCTTAAATTCCATGATCAATTCGATGGAGATCGTAGTGGCGGTGTTTGTTTAGAGACGGTGAGGGTTGAAATTTGATCTATGTTGTAATGAAGAAGAAAGAAACAAATAAGGAGAAAGAATAATTAAAAATATAAGTGTTTTTGAAAATATATACTAAAAATAAAGTTTTACGATTTGTTTTTGTTGCTCACGCTCTCAAAGAGAGTGAAATGCACTGACTTTGTCACGTAAGTGTTTAAGAAGATAAAAAAATTTAATTTTAAATAATTCAGGAGATGATAAGACTCCGTGAAATTGAAGTGTGCATTTGAAAATCTGGTAATAGGTCGAGTGCATATTTGTTTAGTTTTTTTTTTAAAAATGTATAATATAAAAGACAGTTATACACAATATAAGCTAAATCAGGTATAATATTATATAATATTTTATATTACATTGTTCGGTGTAAATATTTTCTCTCAGTAAACTTAATATGTAATTTCCCCAAAAGCCTTAGAGCACATGACTAATTCGTTATATGTGAAATGCTACCAAAAATGGAAAATCATTTTTTCGTATTAAGAAATAATACAAGAGTTCAGTAATATGATTGTGTTACGATCCAAAAATCGAGATCATAATGATACACATTCTAAATTCCACCCCGATGTATAAGCTGAAAAGTAAAATCATACGGGACTCCCAAAAAAAAGTCAGGCCACAAATAAATGCAATAAAAGGACAACGACGAAATTAACCCAAAATCTGGTGTCATAAGTTTAAGAGCATCTAAGTACAAATCTGAATTTGAATACACATATAAGTCTCCGAATATAGAAAAAATCGTAAATAAAAGATGGACTAGCGGCTATCTGAATCCCAAGATCTCACCACTAATCTGAATAATAAATATCCGCAAGAGAAGGAGATCAGATTCCGCGCTAGATACCTTGACTAGGATCTGCATAAAAAGGAACACAGAAGTAGGGGTGAGTACAATCCACATGTATTCAATAGGTTTTTCTGATTGAATATAAGGAATTAATAAAAAACTTGAAATAAACTAAGAAATGCTTCCACCTGCACGCAGTAAAGTCTCACTCCAGCTACATTGCCGTCAATTTATATAGAATTGTGCGAACAAGATAAACACATAAATATAGTTTGATATCATGATTAAACAGATAGAACAAATATCACATGTATCAATGCAATGCAATGCATTATGAGGATGCAATGACATGATAGTACGATGGGATCAAGGCTCTCGCACAACCTGTCGTATACACCTATCGAGTTGTGCTACCAAGCAGGACACATGGGGGTCTCGTAGACCATATCTCTCATCACAATCTCAATGTATCAACTATATCGCCACTCAGCTCGTGGCCAAGGACTCATGATACTAATATCTCATCTGCTTGCCACCTACTCGTGGTCAAGACTATATGAAATGTGTCATATTTTCTTTTTCAAAAAGAATTTTCATAGTTCTTAACTTCCCAATGATCAATGATAATATGAATGAGGATGAATCCATTTATAACATATAAGGCATGGAAGTAATATTCAACTCAACATGTAGTACAAGGTCATAGTTCTCAAAACTTAACATAAATATGATATTTACCCTCAACAGACAGTAATGAGAAGGAGATGCTTCAAATTAAATGTTCACCCCTTCCTCAACAATATCTCAATACTCAGGCATGCTCAAACTCTTAATTCAACCCCTCAGGCGGGCATTACAAGTCAAATAACCTCTTCACATCTCTAACTCAGTTAAATCATAGATTACATAGTCTCATTCACAGATAAAATATCACACAAGGCCCCAATACGGGCTACACAACACATATAAGCCCCCACTCTGGAATCACAATATAAATTATCAGTCCCAAAACTCTACGATCCCATCCCAAAGTCTACAACATAGAATTTTTACTAATCACCCCAACTAAGCCCCAAGAAGGATAGCCAAGCCTACCTCAATTGCTGAAACCACACTTGAACGCTCTATCAGACGAACAACCTTTGAATTCAATGCTCGTAATGACAATCCACTATCAAGAATGAAACATACATGTCATAAGGAGTCCAATAACACTCATATTGATAGTTTTCAGAATCAGGAATAAAATAGTCCAAAAATTGATCATTTTCGAAAAGGATCAAATCTGAAATTTTATTAAAAAATTACGTTCTACTAGTAATAAGGAACTCATGGTTGAAAAACCCATAAAAATAGAGTTCAAAACGAGTTAGAAATCAATAAAACCGAATTGAAATTTAAAAACTAAAACCCCCAAAAATTCTCATTTAAAACTAGATTTTTTCAAGAAATTAAGAGAGGAAATTCATAGATAAATGATAGGGAATTGAAAAAGGAATTTATCCACATGAAAACTTTAAAGAACTTGACTCAAAATCTCCTATTCAAAGCTTAAAATCGATAACAATCATGGTTTTTCGAAAATGAGACTGTTTTTATGACTTAACACTGTTTACTCACAAAATACTCTTCGCGATTGCGAGGTACTGAAAAAGGAATCCTAGCGACCGCATGAAAAGAGTCGCGATCCCGTAGAAAAAAATTGAGTAGGTAGCGATCGCGATGAATAAATTGACCTGCACCAGAAACCAGCAAAATTCCAAACTCACATTCCCCGATCAGACCTTCGAGATTCGTTCGGAATTTTATAAACACAAACCTTATATGTAGTGCTACTAAATTCGACGATCCGGACTTAATGGAACCATCAAAATTTGAATTTGAAGTCTCCTTGATCCGTAATTCGATAAGTTGCAACTAAACTAATTTTGGCATTTGAAATATTCATAATACCTTGAGAACCTCTAAAAATTACAACAAAGCCATTTCTAACGTTAAAATCACCCCCAAAATTATTGAAATCATCATAAATCCAATCCAAGTCTCCAAACTCGATTTGTTGATAAAAGTAAAACTTAATTCATTTAAAATCAAACTTTCTAACTTGAGACCTTAAATTCATGTATCAATCCCAATTCTGAATTTGACAACTCTCTTAGGCCAATTTCCACATTTTGGAGCTGATAAAACTGATGGAATTCAATTCTGATATGTGTAGTTCCGATTGGTATCAAAAATCACTTTTTAATATCTTAACTCTATAAAACTCAAGAATTTTCCAATTCACTAACTATTAAGACTTTAACATATTCAACCACATAAACGGAATAAATAACTCTCGGGGGCACTAATGATAGGGGTAAAATGGAAATTTTGTGTAAATTTCTAAAAATGACCCTTAAGGTCATTACAACATCCACCACTAAAAATGATGTTCATCCTCGAACATAAGATAAGATAAAGGAAGGTATCTAGAGTCTCAAAAAGCTGAGGGTATCGAATTCGCATATCAGATTCTAACTCCTAAGTTGCCTCCTCAATAGGCCGATGCTGCCACTGCACCTTGACTGAGGTGATCTCCTTGGTGCTGAGCCTACAAAGTTGCTTGTATAAGATATCTATCGATTCCTCCTCATAAGTCAAATCTGAACCCAAATCCACCGCATCATAAAAAATCACATGGGACTCATCTGGTATATACTTGGGAAGCATAGAGACATGAAATATCGGATAGACAACTGACAGTCTAGGGGGTAAGGCAAACTCATAAGCTACCCCATCCACTCTTCTCAGAATCTCGAGTGGTCCACAAACCTCGGGCTAAGATTACCCTTCTTCCCGAACCTTATCACACTCTTCATGGTCAATATTTTTAGTCATACACAATCACTCACTATGAAATTTAAGGGATGAACCCTTCTGTCAGCACAACTCTTTTGAGTAAGTCAGTATCCAATGCATCAACTTCAACTGAATCAAACCATCCAATGGGTGATTGACACCTACGACTATATAATGCTTCAAATGGTGCCATAAGAATGCTGGAGTGATAACTGGTATTATAGTAAAACTTCGCTAAGGCCAAGTGTTGGTCCCATTGGGCACCAAAATCAATTACACAGGCCCTAAGCATATCCTCCAACACCTGAATAGTCCGCTCGGACTGGCCATCTGTCTAGAGATGAAATGTTGAACTCATGTCTAGTCGCGTACCTAAACCATGATGCAATGCCTCTCAAAAGTGAGAGGTGAACACTGAATTCCAATCCGAAAGAATAGAGATAGGCACCCCATACAACCTAGTTGGACAAATATTTTGAGTCTATGTTGTCAGGTGACATACTTTGTTCACTATTCATGGTTTAGACTCTCTTATGATGTTTTTGCTCTTACTCTACCTTGTGTATGCTTATGGTATATATATGAGGTTTGGTTGGAGCCCTTCAGGATTTTGACCATCGTGTTACGACTAGGCCATAGGTTGGGTCATAACACAAATCTTCTAACTTTTCCTTCAACTCTTTCAACTCTGACGGAGCCATTCGATAAGGAGAAATAGAGACGGGCTTGGTGCCCAGATCTAAATCAATCACAAAATCAATATCAATGTCAGGAGGAACACCCAACAAGTCTGTAGGAAACACATCCATAAACTCTCTCACCACCCTCGTAGTCTCTAAAAAAGGTGACTCTATAGTGAAATTATGTACATGAGCCAAATAAGACAAACAAACCATATCCATCAGATGACGAGTACGAATATAAGATATCACCACTTCGGATACAAGCTCAGATTACCCTTCCTCACCAAGCTAGGCAAACTAGGATAAGCTAAGGTCATGATCTTTGCATAACAATCTAATGTTGCATGATAATGAGATAACCAGCCCATACTCAATATCACATCAAAATCGAGCATGTCCAATAAAATAAAGTCCGCATGGGTCTCTCTACCCAAAAATACCTCCAAACAACCACGATTTACTCGATCCACCACTAAGGACTCATCTATCAGGATAGAAATAGGAATAAGCACATTAAGAGGCTCACACATATAATCACTACCCGTATCAAAGTAGGTCAACACATAAGAATATGTAGACCTAGATCAAATAATACTGAAGCAGAATGCTAGCAAACTGGAATAATACCTGTAATAACTGCATCCGAGGCCTCTCCTCAGATCTACCTGGTATAGCATATTATAGCTGATGGTCACCTCTAGCCTGTGACCCACCACGAGCGCCACCTCTAGTGCCTTATGAAGTACCTCGCACAGCAGGAGTGGGAGTGAAATGACTAACCGATGTCTCGATCCATCTAGTAGAAGGAGCATGGGCCTTATGCCCAAACTCATCACACATAAGGCATCCTCGATATCATTAACTCCGTGGAGGATAACCAAAAGTGTCAACACGTCCTCTAGAACCCGAAGAACCACTATAACCATTCTGACCCAATCTTGATCCATCTTTACCATATTAGCCCTGAATAGCTGTCTGGACCGGTCTGCCCCGATAACCATGGGTACCGTAACCTGAGTACTCCCTGCATATGGAGGAATAACTACCAAACTGACCCTGCCGATGGAACCTCTTGGCCCCGCCCTATCTAGCTTATCGAATGCTTTTTATCATCCTAGTGTAGTCAATAACACTCTAAAAGGTACCACCTAATAGCACAAAAGAGGTTGTGGCCTTCTGAAGATAACTAATGAACCCCTTCACTAGCTTGCAAATTCGCTCAAACTTAGTGGGTATACTAGACATAGTATAACGAGACAATTCATGAAAGCGAGCCTTATACTTAGATGCGGATAGGGAGCCCTGCTCTAATCTGTTAAACTCATCTCTACGCTGATCACCGAGGCTATAAGGCACAAACCTCTGTAGAAACACCTCTGAAATTTTTTCCCAACTCACCATAGGGGACCAAGCAGACCTTCGGGCAATAACTTATCTCCACCATTCCTTGACCAATCCCGTAAACTGATATGAACGGTAAGCTACTCCATGTGCCTCAAGAATACCTAGTTTGAACAACCTATTTTGGCACTCAGTTAGAAAATTATAGGACTTTTCTTCAGCCATACCATCAAATCTGGGAGGTGCCAACTGAAAAAAAGCTCTTCTACTCAGCTACCGATATGGCAACACTAGCAAAAACTGGCGAAGCTGTAAATCTTAGGGTATGATATAAGGAACATAAGAAGAACCCTGAGTCTAGACTCTAACACTAGGCCTATGAATTGGTGACGTAGTACCAACTGCGATGGGAGAGCTTGAAGTAACTAGGAGGACACCAATAGTCAGAGCACCATCCAATCTAGCCAATAGTCTAATCAATAACTCCTGAAGCATCGGAGCACTATCACGGACCATAGAAGGTTGGGCTGGCCTCTGCTCCTCAATTTGCTGCTCATAATCATCCTCGTGCTCATACACCAGCTCAGGCGATGGCTCTCTAGCTTGGCTAAGAGCAAGTGCATCTCTCCTTGCTCGGCCTCATCCCCTGACTCCATCACTTTCTCTGCCTCGCCAGCAAACTAGGGCTAGGATAGCAGGTGCAACCTCACTCTCAGCGACGCTTGATATAAATAACTTGCATAAAAGGAATCAAAAGAAGGAATTTATCCTAACAAGTATATTATAGCCTCTCGAAGATAAGTACGGACCTCTACATACTGATCCACAAGACTCTACTAGACACTCTGCTCTTTAAATTATAAGACCGGTGAACCTAGTGCTCTAATACCAATTTTTCACGAACCAAAAATTGAGGTCACGATGATACACATCTCAAACCCCATCCCAATATGTAAATCAAAAAGTAAAATCATATGGAACTCCCAAAGAAAAGTCAGACCACAAATAAACGCAATAAAAGAACAACGATAAAATTAACTCAAAACTTAGTGTCATAAGTTTAATAGCATCTAAGTACAAATCTGAGTCTAAATACACGTATAATTCTCCAAATAAAGAAAAGACTATAAATAAAAGATGGACTAGCGGGATCTGGATCCCAAGATCTCACTATTAATCTAAATAGTAAATATCCGCAAGAGAAGGAGATCAACTACCACGTAGGATATCCTGACTAGGATCTACATAAAAAAGAACACCGAAGTATGGGTGAGTACAACCCATATGTACTCAGTAGGTTTATCCGACTGAATATAAGGAATTAATCAAAAACTATAAAATAAATTAAGGAATGCTTCTACCTGCATGCAGAAAAGTCTCACTCCGGCTATACTGCCGTCACTTTATATAGAACGACGCGAACAAGATAGACACATAAATACAGTTTGATATTTTCATGACCCAAGCCTAGGGCCTAGACGTAAAATGATAAATAAGGAAGCCAAAAGTACGTTAAACAAGCCTCTTTGCATTCTTTTAGCCTTTCATAGGTAATGACAATAAATAAACAAGCTTAAATCATAATAGTAAATCTTCAACTTACATATGTCCAACAATACCTCTATCTTTTAGATTTAAAGGGGCTAAAATAAGTTTCTAGCTCACCTTCAATCATAATAGAAAGAAATGCCATAGTAAGTGTCTAAAGATCTCAACATATCATAAGCTAGAAAGATAAAAGAGTATTGTTCTCGGAACATAGGAACTCATCAAAAGTAGTCTTCAAATAAAATCTCAACTAGCCACATGGAGGAGAACGAAGAGAAACACCGGTCCCTATATGGTGATATCATGTAGGCAAAATAGTATGCGTTAGTACTTTGAATGTACTAAGTATATAAGCATGCATGAACATTGAGGAAACATTAAAACATTTATTAATATGAAACATAAAGCAATGCATGCATAATCAATCATATAGATGTCCTTTAAAATATTCATTTTATGGGAAGATGACCATAACTGACATTTAAGACCATGTGAGCTATTACATAAAATCCAACATAACCCCCTACATTGACTGGGGAGACTACTTGTCGGGTAGAACTCCATCAACTCCATTCATTTCTTTAACTTTAACTTTAAGGGCTTTCATAGATCCATTAGCCTAAGCCTACAAGGGCTCCTATGTTGGCACATAGTTAATGAGATAAGGAATTGCTACTAGGATTCCCTTATCGAAACTCACCTCAATGTCCCATTCGGTGCTAAGTTAATCCCACAGAATAGGTTAATACTTTAAAATATTCATAGTATATAGTTTGAGAATTCAAAACATCATTTTCGGTGGAATTTCTCATTAAAATATTTGGTTATTCAAATATGCAAGAATTGTCCTTATTGCATAAAGAATCTATCATTCATATCATTTCATCATTCTTTTATTTCATAAGACTCCCATTTGATTATAGACATTGCTTTCATAAATCTTCATTTGGAGTCAAAGCTTTTAAGTCAAACTTCATTGAAAATATAGTAAAACTAGGTGGGTTCAAATAATTTAAACTTTCAAATATGTATGTAACTGAAATTATGCATAAATACTTTGAAATTCATTAATTAAAAATTTTTCTTTAAATAATCCACCATGAATTTCAAGAACCTTTAAAGAGATAAATAGAGAAATTACTTGCAAACCATCAATTCATACATATAAAATTATTTTGCACCAAAATAAATCAATAATCATTAGTTTAACCATGATTCATGCTATTAAGTGGAAATAAGAATTACTTATAAGAAAATCTTATTTGAAATCAAGAGATTTAGTTGAAAGATTTTTGGACTACATGTGTGGAAGAACCGATGGACAAACACCCACATAACTTAAAGTAAAACTTAAAGAAAATAAATATAATTTATCATATAATCAAAATAATTTAGGCATGAGCGTGGAAGAAATAATCTCATTGAAGCCTTACATACTTAAATTCTGAAGTGTTACTCAGAATTGAAGGACTAAATGAACACTCTTGAATCCTAACATTTTTTTCACACCTGAGTGTTTTGTATACTACCCGGAGTAAATGAATCATGGGAATAATATTTCTGCACTACTAAAAACTAAAACTATATATTGAAAATGAGTAAAGGAGTGTATAAAGAGAGGAGTTGCTTGAAAAATATTGATGAACAAAATGATAAAATAATGTGGGTATTTATAGGTGTAATGACCCCTAACAATCATAAAAATAATTATGAAGAAAAATCTGAAATTTAATGGAAGATTGTGATGTCATGGGTTGTCACGACCCAATCCTGTGGGTCACAACTGGGGTCCTACCTGGACCCCCGTATACATAGCTAACAGATGTAGTCACACCGGACTACGACTAACATGATAACACATATAAGAACCCCAATGGGTCACAACATTTCCATATACACAGAGCCTTTCATTCTCTTTCGAGGAGTTACATTAATCCTCACAAATTATCATTCAGACAACATAACATGTAAGCCGACGAGGCTATCTTAACATGTAGGGTCATCCCGTTATATACATATATGCAAGACAACAAGGCTTCCACAAAAAAGGAAACGTCCCAAACAAAAGTCATATAGATAGAATCTAGCACACACACATATACAACCCACTCCCATGTCTACAAACCTCTAAGAGCAGTGACGATAACATATGGTGGGAAAAGATCCCCACCGTACCTTTGAATAAATGAAAGTAAATATATACACCAAGGATCAGTACTAAAAACTAGACTCCAATACAATGGAGCTTCTTCCAGTTGGGTGAGCGGAATCCTAAGCTGGCAGACTCCCAAAACCTGTATTTATATCTGCAAGCATGAAACACATCTCCCCTCCAAAGAAAAGGGGTCAGTATGACATATGTACTAAGTATATGAAACAACCATATCATAAATAAGTTCACATTTGAGTTAGAAATTCAGGAGATAAGTATGAGATTCCAGAAACCATTGTACCTGTACCTTATAAAGTAAAATCATGCATGCTCAGATCATATATTATATTCGACCCGTTAGGGACTCAGTGAATTTGTCATATACCTGTAGGACCATTATAAGGCCCGGCACCATCATCACCTTATCATATCATCACAATATACATACATACCCGGCCCTTTATTGAGGGACTCAGTGAATAATGCAGTGAGATTGAGCACGAATCTATAGCCGGCCGGGATTCGGAGAAAGAGGTGTTACAGTATATATGAGCAGAGTAGTGAGAAACCATACACAATTTAAATCATTATCTGAGACTCAATGAAGTCCTCCAGTGAAGCATCACTTGGAGCTTAGGGTAGGAAGTATCTGACGTACCCTCTAGATGTTACTAAAGACCATGTTAAAAGGAGCCTCAGGAATCATAGACATATGTTTCTATGGTATGAAATATCTTATAGAAGTCCAAGCATCGGTTATCTCAGAGCCTTTTTAAAAGGAAGAGCTGTCGGTATCAATCACTATCAATCATATAGAAGACTTGAGGAGTAGGAGCTTAACTACTTTAAGAGCCTTAACATTCAGAAGTGAATATGAGTCACGAGTTATACTCGAAGCTTTATGAGTGGAATTAACCACAAGCGCATATTACATTTCACTTATAGCTATGACATGCCAAAAGAAGAGAAGGATAACTTTATATACCTCTTATCAATTGCTTTTAACCCGGCTTGTCTCATCGTTCTCTGAACATATTTACATGAAGATAATACTAATATTAATAACCTTGAACTTTCCAGCTTCTAAATCCACAACCAAGCACCCATAGGAATCAATTCCTTATTCGCCTTTCTCGACTAGTCTATAAGTTAGTTAAGAAGTTAACGGAATTCAGGCAGCATCTCCTCTATAACTTGCCCTATCTGAACTTTCAATTAACCTCCAAAACTTAGTAGACATATTAACAACAACAACCAGCAGCCAATCCACAATTAAACCACTTCAACATTACACAAAACAAGTCCCAAACAACCCACTCAAACTACGACTCCAAAATACGGTTTTCAATCTTTATTTTATAAAATCTTAACCACACGTAATGGGATGTGATATGGATTCAACCAGAAGAACTTATACCTATATTTAGACATGTTTCAACCCTTAAACACTACAAAATAACATCCAATACAACACCACAATAACAACGACACTAGCCAAACTTTAACCTGTTAGAATACCGTCCAAACAGCCCCTATACGGCCTACAACATCCTTCAGCCATAACATACATATTTTCACATTTCCAACTCATATTTACACATCCATAACATGCTTAAACATTTACCAAAATGTGGGAGAAGAGAATCAAGCCATACCTTGCTGAAAATTGACCTCGGAAGTTCCTTAACATGCTGAAAGTTGACGGGGCTGCTCACTTCACTTCCTTACTGCCCCAACTAGCAATTTACGTTATTAAACACCATTATCTAACCCAAAAATGCCTTAGATAATTAATTAATGGAGAAAAATTGGAGGGCTTACCTTACCCTAGTTTCTGCCGTAGCTCTCCCTCTTGGTCTCTTAGTTTTTCTCTAAGTTTCTCCAAGCTTAAAGATGACTTAATGACTCCTTAGTCATTAATATGTGCATATATACCCTTTATTAGAGGGTGACACATGGCATCCCCTTAGGGCGCCACCTCAGTCCATGCGGCCACTCACATGTTGCCACGTGGTAGTAGGGTCCACCTCAAGTAGGTGCATCACCTACTTAGTCCAAGTAGGTGCATCACCTACTTGTTTCAAGTAGGTGCTACACCTCCTTTTCCCTCTTCCGCGGGTTCGTAATCTCATCTCACTTTAAGGGACTATGTATTTCTTACTACTTAAGCTCGACCTGTACTCAAGTAGCTTAATTACGTAGGACATCTAAGTTGGTAGCTTATGCAAGTAAGTCGAGTTCCATGATTTATTATTTGGCCTCCACTCCTTTCAAATCCTTATAACTCCATTTCCAACCTTCCCTATTATAGGGCATCACCTCCTCCCCTCGTTAGAGTTATTTGATAATGGTTAGATACTCTGGGTCATATGGTAACTTTTAAGAAGCTTAAGAAAGTGTTCCAAGGTACAAAAGTATGGGGCATAACATGGGTGATGTCAAATAGAGGACTATTGAAGTCAAATAGATCTATATCTTTCCATGGTTGGTGAGATAAGCCTTCTTTTAATGGAATACTCTTTTTCGGAGCTGCATTTGAATAAGATAACTTCCTTATTAGGATTTTGTGTCCCATATGAATTGTTTCTATAGAAGTCTACTTTCATGTCGTTCAAGAATCAACCAATTTAGAGCATCCTACAGTGAGATATGATTTTTCTTCTTCAAATACTCCATTTCATCACAACACCATATCTTGCAACAATTAATTTATTTGACCTACTTATCCTCCGAAACATAAAATATGGTCTGCAAAAAAAGTTGTAGGTAATGATGTTGTGGTTATTTAGAAATTTGAATCACATAATTTAAACTATCCTATGAAAAGTTATGCCAAAAATACATAGGTTGTATCATTTTCATCGAGAATTGGTACATCATATATAATGTTTTTAGGGGGTGTTACATTATCTCCCCCCTTGGAAACATTCTTCCTCGAATGAGGAAAGACTTAGCCTGAGTAGACTAAAGTGTAAATCAATAACCCATCATTAATAAAATAGTGTAATTTAAAGCATCGTTCGAAATATATTTCATAATTTTGCAAGTATATGACAAGAAAAGCTGAAATGCAAGGATTTCATGTAATTGAGCAATGACAACTTAATACCTTAGGTTTGGGTAGGGGGTAAAAGATGAGGGTATCGCTTAATTATATCCTCTTCCACTTCCAATGTATCACTTTCAATTTTTTGATTCCTCCAAATGACTTTAACAGATGCAACTTCTTTGTTCCTCAATCTCTTAACTTGTCGATCCAAAATTTCAACCGCAACTTATTCATAGGTCAAGTTGTTTTCAATATTCATATTTAAAGGAACAATGGAACTAGGATCACCCACATATTTTCTCAACATAGACACATGGACACCGGATGAACTATGGCCATTTCCAATGGCAACTCCAACTCAGATGCAACCTTGCCAACACGTCTCATGATTCTATAAGGCCATACATACCTAGGGCTCAATTTACCTTTCTTACCAAAATGAACCACACCCTTCATGGGTGAAATCTTCAGATACACTCAATCATCCATATTAAACTCAAGATCCCTTCTTCTAGTGTCGAAATAGGACTTTTGACGATTTTGAGCTATCTTCAACCTTTCTCTAATGATCTTCACCTTCTCTAAAGCATCAAGTACCAAATTGAGGCCCAACAAGATCTTCTTACCTACTTCGAACCAACCAACTTGTGATCTACTCGTCTCCCATACAAAGCCTCAAATGGTGCCATCTTAATAATTGAGTGGTAACTATTATTATAGGCAAAATTGATGAGCAATAGATGATCATCCTAATTTTCTTTAACCTCCAACACACAAGCCCTTAACATATCCTTTAGTATTTGAATTGTCCTTTCGGCTTGACCATCTATTTGAGGATGGAATGTGGTGCTCAATTTTACCTTAGTATTGAGGCCCTTTTGAAATGATCTCCAAATATGAGAAGTGAATTGGTTACCACGATCCAAAATAATGGATAACGGCACACCATGCAACCTTACCAACTCCCGAATATATAACTTGGCATAGTCTTCGGCACTATACCTTTAATTACCTAGAAGCATAGGCTATGACCTTGCCATTTTGCATTAAGACACAACCTAAACCAATCTTTGAAGCATCACAATACACTTCAAACCCTTCTAATCTTTATGGTAGAGACAAAATAGGAGCAGAGGTAAGTCGATCTTTTAAGGTCTGGAAACTCTTCTCACACTCATCCGTCCATATGAATTTGGCTTTCTTTTAGGTCAATTTATTCATAGGATATGATATGAAAGAAATCCCTTTAACGAACCTTCTATAGTACCCGTCTAGACCCAAGAAACTCCTAATGTTTGAAGTAGACAATAATCTAGGCCAATTTTTGACTGCCTCCATTTTCTTAGGATCAGCCTTGATCTCATCACCAGACACTACGTGACCAAGAAATGCCACTCCTTTAACCAAAATTCACACTTACTAAATTTTACAAATAATTTCCTATCCCTCAACGTTTGAAGCACAACTCTCAAGTTATTTTTATGTTTTTCCTCAGCTCGAGAGTAAATCAAAATATCATCGATGAAGACCACCATAAAAGTATCAAGGTAATGTTTGAACACCCTATTCATCAAGTCCATGAACACCAGCAGCACATTGGTCAACCCAAAACTTATCACCACAAACTCGAAGTGACCATACCTTATTCGGAAATCCATTTTAGGAATGTCACACTTTCTCACCCGTAGTTGGTGATAGCCGTACCAAATGTGGATCTTGAATAAATTGATCAAACAAGTCATCTATTCTAGGGAGTGGGTACTTATTCTTAGTGGTCATTTTATTTAATTATCGGTAGTCTATGCACATTTGAAGCGACTCATCTTCTTTCTCACAAATAACACGGAAGCACTCCATGGTGAAATACTTGGTCTTATGAATCCCTTTTCTAACAAGTCCTTTAATTGTTCCTTCAACTCTTTCAATTCTGCCGGGGCTGTTTGGTAAGGAGGAATAGAGATAGGTTGGGTATCGAGGAGGAGATCGATACCAAACTCAACTTTCCTTTCGAGAGAGACACCAGAAAGGTCATCAGGAAAGACATCAGGGATCTCATTGACTACGAGAACCGACTCAAGAGGAGGACTTTCAGAGTCGACATTCCCAACCCTTATAATGTGGTAAATACAACCCTTAGCAATCATTTTTCAGGCCTTAAGATAAGAAATAAACTTAACCTTCACTACCGAATCATGACCCTCCAATTCAATAACAGACTCATTTGGAAATTGGAACTTGACTCGACGAGTCCTATAATATATCGAAGGATAAGATGCATGTAACCAATCCATCCCAAGAATGACATCAAAATCTACCAGTCAAGCTCAATGAGATCACAAGGAATAACTTTATGCAAGATAAATACAGGACAACCCCCTATAGACCTTTCTAGCAATAACCGACTCACCAATGGGGGTAGACACCAAATAGGGATCTAATAACATTTCAGGTAACACATCAAACCTATTAGAAAGGAATAGAGTAACAAACTATAAATTTGCACCCGAATCTAATAGTGCATACACATCAAAAGCAAAGACCTATAATATATCGGTAATGACATTGGGTGCATCCTCAACCTCTTATCTCCCATGCAGGGCATAAAAGCGGTTGGTGCATTGGACACCTCCTTGGGCTTGTAGACTATGAGCAATTTGTCCTTGAGGTATACCACCACCACCTCTACAATCCCTAGCATGGTGGCCCAGCTTTCCACACTTAAAGCATGTATTGAAGCCGGCTAAGCATTTCCCTTTGTGAGTCCTTCTACACTTTTTGCAAGCAGAAAAAGTTTGAGCACCAATATTCTCTCTTGGAACCATTGGGTTAGCACCTTTGTCCTTATTGAATCTTAGAGGAGGAGTATTGGTGGAACCTTGTCCCACAAACGGTTGCCCACCTTTGCCTTTGCTATTGTTACCATAACCGGACCTTTTAGGGTTAAACCCTCCACCATCCACTCTAGACTTTTTGAACCCCCTTAATCTCTCTCTCAACTTCTCTTCTTTAATTTATTCTGTATAAGTCATTAACCGAGAGATGTTCATCTCTTTGACCAACATGACCGTTTTGCACTCCTTGGACACCAAGATTGAGACACTGGAAATAAACTTGCTCATCCTAGCTCTTGGGTCGGAGACCATCAAGGGAGCATACTTTGAGTACTTAGTGAATTTAAGAGCATACTCTCTCACGCTCATATTCCCTTGATGAAGGTTTATTAACTCTTGAATATTGGCCTCCCTTAGATCCAATGGGAAGAAATAGTCTAGGAAGGCATCTTTAAACTCTTCCCATCCTATCGGCCCTATTTGTTTATCCCTCTCAACAACCCATTGTTCGTACCATAGTCGAGCCACACCTTTGAGTTGATAGGATACTAGCTCAGCCTTCTTATTTGATGGCACACCCATGATAGCCACAATCCGATATACCTCATCAATGAACCCCATAGGGTCCTCATCTAGTTTAGAACCATCAAACTAGGGCGGATTTATCCTTTGGAAATCCCAAATCCTAGAGGCCGAATTTTGCATTTGGAAAAGAGGAACACCTTGATTCCCTTGGTTGGCTATTACTTGAGCCAACAACGTAATGATATTGTGAAACTCGACATGGGTTACCTCTTTTTCATGATGTGGGGCATTGGGAACCAGAGTAGCTTGGTCCTCATCATCAACCCTTGCTCTTGGAGGTGCTCTTCCACGAGTTATTATCTAGAGAACACGAAATGGGTCATTAGTTAAAGGAAAGCTTAGGACACTCTAAGGCATGAAATAAATTTTAAAGAAGTGAAAACTTTCCTAAACGTCCCATAGTCTCCTATTCATAGTTATGGCGTACTTCACAACCATGAATAAGATCCTATTTAACGTGGTATGTTGGACTCCGAGGACCATTCAAAACTTTAGGCTCTGATACCAAGTTTTTTATGACCCAACCCTGGGGCCTAGACGTGACATGGCGAATGAGGAAGCCGAAAGTACCTCAAACAGGCCTCTTAGCATTCTTTTAGCCTTTTATAAGTAATGACAATAAATAAACAAGCTTAAATCATAATAGTAAATCTTCAACTTACATATGTCCAACAATACCTCTAACTTTTAAATTTAATGGGGCTAAGACGAGTCCCTAGCTCACCCTCAATCATAATAAAAAGAAATGTCATAGTAAGTGTCTAAAGATCTCAACATATCATAAGCTAGAAAGATAAAAGAGTATTGTTCCCAAAATATGAGAACTCACCAAAAGTAGTCTTCAAATGAAATTTCAACTAGTCACGTGGAGGAGAACGAAGAGGAGCACTGATCCTTACGTGGTGATGTCATGTAGGCAAAAGAGTATGCATTAGTACTTTGAATGTACTAAGTATGTAAGCATGCATGAACATTGATGAAACATTAAAATATTTGGCTAATATGAAACATAATGCAATGCATGCATAATAATTCATATAGATGTCCTTTAAAATATTCATTTGGTGGGAATATGACCATAACCGACATTTAAGACCATGCGAGATATTATATGGAATCCAACATAACCCCCTACGTTAGCTAGGGAGACTACTTGCCGGATAAAATTCCGTCAACTCCATTCATTTCTTTAACTTTAACTTTAAGGGCTTTCATAGATCCATTAGCCTAAGCCTACAAGGGCTCCTATGTTGACATATAGTTAATGAGACAAGGAGTTGCTATTAGGAATCCCTTACCAAACCTCACCTCAATGCCCCATTCGGTGCTAAGTCAATCCCACGAAATAGTTTAATACTTTAAAACATTTATAACATATAGTTTGAGAATTCAAAATATCATAATCGGTGGAATAGATCATTAAAATATTTGGTTATTCAAATATGCAAGAATTGTCCTTATTGCATAAAGAATCTATCATTCATATCATTTCATCATTCTTTTATTTCATAAAACTCCCTTTTGATTAGACATTGCTTTCATAAATATTCATTTGGAGTCAAAGCTTTCAAGTCAAACATTTTTGAAAATATATTAAAACTAGGTGGGTTCAAATCATTTAAACTTTCAAACATGTATGTAACTAAAATTATGCATAAATACTTTGAAATTCATTAATTAAAAATCATGCTTTAAACAACCCTCCATGAATTTCAAGAACCTTTAAAGAGATAATAGAGAAATTACTTGCAAACCATCAATTCATACATATAAAATTATTTTGCATCAAAATAGATCAATAATCATTAGTTTAACTATGATTCATGCTATTAAGTAGAAATAAGAATTATCCATAAGAAAATCTTATTTGAAATCAAGAGATTTAATTGAAAGCTTTTTGGACTACATGGGTGGAAGAACCGATGGACAAACACCCACATAACTTAGAGTAAAACTTAAAGTAAATAAACATAATTTATTATATAATTAAAATAATTTAGGCATGAGCATGAAAGAAATACTCTCATTGAAGTTTTACATACCTG
Organism: Solanum dulcamara; assembly: GCF_947179165.1. Classification (NCBI taxonomy): domain Eukaryota; kingdom Viridiplantae; phylum Streptophyta; class Magnoliopsida; order Solanales; family Solanaceae; genus Solanum; species Solanum dulcamara. The sequence continues at coordinate 25,595,301 of NC_077245.1, forward strand.
CAATCGAATTGTTACTCAGAATCAAAAGACTTAATGAACACTCTTGAATCCTAGCATTTTTTCTCACCGGAGCGTTTTGTGTACTACCTAGAGTATATGAATCACCGAAATAGTATTTCTATACTACTAAGAACTAAAACTATATTTTGAGAATGAATAAAGAAGTGAATAGAGAGAAGAGTTCCTTGAGAAAGTTTGATGAACAAAATGATGAATTAAGGTGGGTATTTATAGGTGTGAAGGAGGGACCGAACAATCATAAAAATAATTATGAAGAAAAATCTAAACAATTAATAAAGGATTGTGATGTCATGGGTGATTTCAAATAGAGGACTATTGATGTCATGGGTGATGTTAAATGGATCTAGGTCTTTTCATGGTTGGTGAGATGAACTTTCTTTTAACGGAATACTCTTTTCGAAGCTGCGTTTGAACAAGATAACTTCCTCATTAGCATTTTGTGTCCATGTGAATTATTTCTATAGAAATCTACATTCATGTCATTCAATAATCAACCGATTTAGAGCATTCTACAGTGAGATATGATTTTTTTTGTACAAATACTCAATTTCATCACAACACCATGTCTTGCAATAATTAATTTATTTGACCTACCTAACCTCTAAAACGTAAAATATGTTGGGTTTATTTAGAAATTTGAATCACCTAATTTGGACTAACCTATGAAAAGTTATGCCTGAAATATAGAAGTTATATCATTTTCATCAAAAATTGGAACATCATATACAATATTTTTAGGGGGTGTTACAGATATCATAATTAAACAGGTAGAACAAATATCACATGTATCAATGCAATGAAATGCATCATGATGATAAAATGATATGATAGTATGGTGGGATCAAGGTTCTCGCACAACCTGTTGTATATACCTGCCGAGTCGTGCTACCAAGCAAGACACATGGGGGTCCCATAGACCATATACCTCATCACAATCTCAATGTATCAACTATCTTTCCAGCCAGCTCATGGCCAAGGACTCATGACACTAATATCTTATCTTTCTTGCTACCTACTCGTGGTCAAGGCTATATGAAAGGTATCATATTTTCTTTCTCAAAAAGAATTTTCATAGTTCTCAACTTCCCAATGATCAATGATAATATGAATGAGGATGAATGCATTTACAACATATAAGACATGGAGGTAATATTCAATTCAATATGTAGTACAAGGTCAAAGTTCTCAAAACTTAACCTAAACATGATATTCACCCTCAATAGACAGTAATGGGAAGGAGATGCTTCAAATTAAATGTTCTCCGCTTTGTCAACAATATCTCAATACTCAGGCATGCTTAAACTCTTAACTCAACCCCTTAGGCGGGCATTACAAGTCAAATAACCCCTTCACATCTCTAACTCAGTTAAGTCATGGATTACATAGTATTAATCACAGATAAAATATCACATAAGGCCCTCATATGGGCTACACAACACATATAAGCCCCACATGGGTATCACAATTTAAATAATCAGTCCCAAACTACTCTATGACCCCATTCCAAAGTCTACAACATAGAATTTTGACTAATCACCTCAACTCATCCCCAAGAAGGATAGTCAAACCACCTCAATTGTCGAAACTGCACTCGAACGCTCTATTGGATGAACAACCTTTCAATACAACGCTCAAAATGACAACCCACTATTAAAAATGAAATATACGAGTCATAAGGAGTCAATTGACACCCATATTGATAGGTTTCAGAACCAAAAATAAAATAGTCCAAAAATTAATTATTTTTGAAAAGGATCAAATTTGAAGTTTTATTAAAAAATCACATTCTACTAGTAATAAGGAACTAATGATTGAAAATCCATAAAAATAGAGTTCAAAATGAGTTAAAAATTAATAAATTGAATTGAAATTTAAAAACTAAAAATCCCAACAATTATCACTTAAACATAGACATTTTCAGGGATTTAAGAGAGGAAATTCATAGATAAATGATGGATAACTGAAAAAGGAGCTTACCCACACGAAAACCTTCAAGAACTTGACCCAAAATCGCCTACTCAAAGCTTAAAATCTATAACAATGATGGTTTTTTGATAATGGGACTGTTTTCACGACTTAACGTTGTTCACAGACAAAGTACTCATTGTGATCACGAGTAACTTATTCTGGCAATCATGAGGTACTCGAAAATGACTCATTGTGATTGCGTGGAAAGAGTCACGATCGCGTAGAATGAAATCTGAGCAGGTCGCAATCGCGATGAATAATTTGACTGCACCAGAAACCAGCAAAAGTCCAAACTCATATTCTCTGATTGAACACTTGAGATTCGTTCAGAAACCCGTAAACACAAACCTTATACTCACTCCTACTAACTTCGACGCTCCAGACTCAATGAAACTATAGAAATTTAAATTTGAGGTCTCCTTAATCCGAAATCCGATAAGTCGCAACTAAACTAATTTTGACACTTAAAGTATCCAAAATACCCTCGAAATGTCTAAAAATTACAGCAAAGCCATATCTAGCGTTAGAATTACCTCTTGAAACTATTACAATCATCAAAAATCCAATTTGAGTCTCCGAACTCAATTTGTCGACCAAACTCAAGCTTAGTTCATTTAAAACTAAACTTTTTGACTTGAGACCTCAAATTCACATATCAATCCCAAATCTAATTCCGACAACTCCCCTAAACCAATTTCCATATTCCGAAGCTGATTAAACTGATAGAATCCCATTCCCAGACCCCGTAGCTCTAGTTGGTACCATAAACAACTTTTTAACATCTTAACTTTATAAAACTCAAGAATTTTCCCAATTCACCAACTATTAAGACTTTAACATATTCAACCACACAAACTGAATAAATAACACTCGAGGCACTAATGGTAGGGGTAAAATAGTAATTTTGCATAAATTTCAAATAATGATCCTCAAAGTTATTACAGATTGGAATTAAAAAAATACGATTAAGCAAGTCTCATCATACCTTAGTCACATAGATTGTTTATAAAAGTAATTTATAGTATTCAAAATTGAGACAAGTCTCAATTTAAAGTAATCAACAGCTAATCTCCAAATCCTTAATATGTACAATAATTAACGTGGATCCGCCACTAATTATTTTAGTAGTACTACATCAATGCATCACTTCACATATCTTCACCCTGCTTTAATCCTTTATTAAAATATATAGATACTCTCAAACATTTTAGTAAATAAATGGAAAAAATACTTATACCCCCAAAAAGTAAAATATTTACTCTTAAATGCTCCGTTGTTTTCATACTCTTTTTATTTTAAAATGGCATACATCTATTTTTATTCGTATTTTTTCCTCTCTGATACCATCATAGTATATTACAATATATGATTATACTTTGATGGTATCAAAAAGTAACTGAGAAATGTCTTCATTGAAGGACTATTTCTTCTTTTTTGATACTATCAAAGTATAATATACTCAAATGGTATTAAAGAGAAGCTGAACAGTATTTTCATTGATGATTACTTCAGTCCTTTGATGAAATTACTCAATCATCTATGATATCATTATGGTATATCTACAAACTATCATGGTATCATTGAGGTATGTTTCAATTCTTTAATATTTTAATTTAAAAATAGTTAAAAAAGAGTTATAATTTAGATATAAGTTTTTAAAAAATTTCCAAAAAGTGAAAAAAATTATAAAAATATATTTTCTACTTGTCCCGACCCAAGCTCAACCCTAGACATGATAAGCCGATTAAGATCCCGATAGACCCCAACCAAGTCTCTTAGCATATAATATATGAGCATACATAAGGTAAGCATGACAACATCAAGAGATAATCATGAATGCGGAATAGATGTCTCAACATGGAAATCTTGATATAGGAGAAATCAAGCTAAATCTCAGAATACATAGGACAATATAGACATAACAATCTACATGCCTCTACTAGTCTAAATAGGGCATATGATAAGTTCCTAGCCTACCAAAGAAATAAGGAAGCAAAGTCATAAGAACATGAATGAAATCATAAATGTTGTGTCCTCAAAACATGATGACTCAGAAACAAGTAGATAGCAAACTCCAAAATATAGACACAAGCGGGATGCGTAGAATTAACCCTCATTAAAATATGAGAAAGGGTTAGTTTGAGAAAGGTGGAAAAAGACCAAATTAACCCTCATTAAAATTAGGTTTGGGTAATCTATGGACCCTTCTAGGACTATTGGGCTAACTACTGACTGTAGGAGACTGATCGTAGAAATTTTGGTCCATAAATGGGGCCTTTTAGAAATTGGACAAGGGGTCTACGACCACCCTTCTACAGGTCGTAGGGGACATCTCGTAGACTTACCTGGGACTATGTGTTATAAACCCTGATCATAGGGTCTTGGTGACAATTCCAGTAGCTACGAGAATTGTGCATTTAGACCTATGACGGTCTCTTATGGGTCGTACAAGCTTTGATGACTTGTAAAGAGGACTCATTGAAACTGATCTAGACTCTAAAGATTTGGCTAAGTATGGAGGGTCTCCACGAGCATTTTCTATGGCTCGTAGGATACCCTACAGATCGTAAGGTGGGGTTGTAGAAGTGATCCTTGGCCAATAAAATTTGACAGTGTCAAGAGGTCCTACAGGCCCTTCATACGACTCGTAGAATACTTTATGGGTTGTAACATTGGCTTGTAGACCACTGACAGTACTAAATTCTCACTTTTTTGTGGGTTATCTAAATTTATCTAAGTTGGAATAGTACGGGGTGTTAAGGTTGCTACTAGGGCTTCCTTGTAGGGTTCTGTCACGACCAAGCCCAAGGCCTAGATGTGACACGGCGAATGAGGAACCCGGTGGTACCTCACCCAAGCCTCTTAGCATTCATTTAGCCTTTCATCAATAATGACAATAAATAACAAGCAAAAGGAAAAAGGAAAAGCGGGACTAAGGGAGAACATCATAGAATATGAGTCATCATTAACCTTAGATCATCATATATTTATGTCCAAACATACCTCTACTAATAGACTTGGCAGGGGCTAAGACAAGTCCCTAGCTCACCCTTAATCATAATAGAATAAAATGCCTTAGTAAGTGTCTAGAGGTCTCAACATATTATAAGCTAAAAAGATAAAAGAGTATTGTTTCCGAAACATAAGAACTCACCAAAAGTAACTTTCAAATAAAATCTCAAACTAGACACGTGGGGAAAATGGGAAGGAGCACCTGTCCCTACATGGTGATATCATGTAGACAAAAGTATGCGTTAGTAATTTAAATATACTAAGTATTAGGCATGTAACATGATAAAAACATTAAGACATTCATAAGATAAAATACATGATTGAATGCATGCATGAGTAATCAAGTAGATAACATTTAAATCATACATATGTGGTAAGATAACCATGACCGACATTTAAGACCATGCAAGCTATTACATGAAATCCAACATAACCCCCTACGTTAGCACGGAGAGACTACTTGTCGGGTAGAATTCTGTTCATTTTACCTTCATTTATTTAACATTTGATGGCTACAAAGGCCTAGCCTAAAGGGCTCCTATGGTGGCACGTACTTAATGTAACATGAGACTTTACTTAAGAACCCCTTCGGTCGAATCCCCATCTACATGCTACATTCGGTGTTAAGTCAAATTCCACAGAATAGTATAATTCTTCAAAATAGTCATATCATATAGCTTGAGATTTCAAAATATCACATTCGGTAGAATAGCTCATTAAAACCTTTATTAATTCAAATATGTGAAAATTGTCTTTATCATATAAAGAATCTTTCATTCATATTCTTTCAACATTCTTTTATTTCATAAGACTCCCTTTTTTATCATAAATATTGCTTTCATAACATTCATTAGGAGTCAAAAGCTTTCAAGTCAAACTTCATTAGAAACATAGTAAAACTAGGTGAAATCTATTCAATTCATCTTTCAAACATGCTTTTCAAAAGGACCATGCATGAACATTATCAATTGAGTCAATTCAAAATATACTTCAAATAACCCTCCATTCATTTCAAAGATCCATAATAGCTTGAGATAGGAAATTACTTGAACTTCAATAATTTATGCAATAGAGTAGTAATATAAGCTTATTTGAACATAATATCAATAATTTGAACCATAATCTAGCAATTTGAGAAGGATTGAACAAGACCAATTTGAAAATTCATAAACCCAAGGTAGAAAATTAGGGCATTCATAGGTATGCAATTTGAGTCAATAACCATAATTTCAATCATGCTTCATGCTAATAAGAAGAAATTAGAAGTACCCATGAAGAATCAATACTTAAAATCAAATGAATTAGTTGGAAAGGGTTTTAAGACTCCATGGGTGGAAGGACCCATAGATGAAGAAATCCACATACCTTAGAAAAGAACTTGAAGAAGAATTGGAGAAGTCTTGATAGACTTGAAGAAATATTGATGTTAGGTCTTCAATGGGAAGCTTGATCCTTAGCTTGAGAGGTAATATTGTACAAGCTGATTTGAGAATGAGGAGGAAGGAATTCTAGGGTTCTTGGTAGTGAGAAGGGTGAAAAATAACCCCATAAATCATCAAAACCTGCCTACACCCATTCAGGAAAATGTCCAAGTTGCCCTTACTTAAATCTGGAAATTTTCGCACAAATTTGAACTATCCAGGAACAAGTACATGACACGAAGGTGTTCTATTTCGGTTCATTTTCTTTTGAAATAGGTAAATCAAGCTCGGACAAATTTTCTCTATGAGGGAACAGCTCTGCTACGTGGCCTAGTCGCAGAGTCTTTTATTTTGGCCAATTTTTGAAAAATTTCATTTCGTGGAATACGAGTCCAAAAAATCCTCCGAAGCAATTTCCCCTCTATTTTACCTTATTATGACACATTCCAACCCTCAAAACCCACAGAACCTTACAGGTCCCCACCACAAAGTTCTCTCGATGCAAAGTTAATCCCAATGGAATACATAAATCATAGTCATTAGTAAAGGCAATAATCAACCAATTCACATCATAAAATACCTCATAATAATATCTCCTAGAAATCCATGATCATAACATAAATATATAGACATTTACCTCTCTAAGCATCTAAATCATGATTTTTTTATTTTGTGGAAAAACCTTTCACAATTCATGGTTAATTAGTTGAAATCATTCTTGAATCATAATTCATAACTTTCATAAATCATACATAATACTTCATCAAATTCATAATCTTAAATCCATAGTTTATACTTGAAATTCATAGCATAATGCATGGATCCTTGTAAAACTTATCGAAAACACGTAATTTAGATTGAATCATGCATGAATAGATCGTTGAAATTAAGTAAAAACATAATTGAATGACCCAATGCAAATCATCAAATGTAGGGTTTAGTAGAATTTCATAAAAGAGATAATTGAGAAACCTTTGAGATTTCATCAATGGAAGAAGACCCATTGCTGAAATCTCACAAACCTGAACTAAAAGGCTTGAGTTAAATTTCTTCGATGGAAGCTTGGAGCCCTATTTCTTGCCTTGGAGAGGATTTGACAGGAACTTAAGAGAATGGAAATTGTGATTTTGAGAGAATGGGGTTTTGGAGGATTGGGAGTTAGTTACAGTCTAGGATTTAGTCCCAAAAAATCCAAGTAGTATAATAAGAGAGTGGGGGAAATATCCAAATCACCCTTGAAATAATCACTGAATGACCCCCAAGATGAGCTCTTCACGGACCATGTAACTTTCACGATCTGTGAAGTGGCTCGTGGAACTGAGGGGGGGCTTGGTCTCTAAAAAGTTGACTTCAACGGTCGGCTCTACGGCTCGTCCAGGGGACCACAGATTGTAGACCCCTCCATGAAGTGGACCATTTCCTTGGTTCCCAAAGTTTTCCCTACATGAACCTCCCTATGCCGCCCCGTCATCACTTCCATGAGTCGTAAGGCTCTCTCATATAAAGCCCTTGTAGTAAAAAATGAGGAGGGAGGTTTAAGTTTGGGTTCTACGATCCATGAAACTTTCCACGGCTTGTGAACCCCTTCGTGAAATTCCTCCTTTCTTCCCACTTTCCAGTTCACTTTCACGATGGCCTTCCATAGCTCGTGGTGTACTCTACAGCACGTCAAGGACCTTGTGAAAAATCCACCAGTTGCAAATTCTGAGATTTCCCCCTTTTTCTCAACTTTTTGACTTTTAGTGTCTTACACTACTAATTTAGAGTTTAATAAATAAGATTGTGACTTTAATAATTTTTTCTTAATTATTTTCTTAAAAAATGGGTCCAGTCTTATATGATACCGATAGGGTATCAGTATACTGACAGAGTATCACAGAGGATTAAGCTTAGTCTTATATGATATCAATATTGTATCAATATACCGATGGCGTATCATAAAAGATTAATTCATAGTAATGATGTTTACGTCATGATGACATCATGAGAATTACGAAAACAAAAAGTGGGGTAAGCATGTATATAGTTTGGGTTGTTGGTCCATTAAGCCTAAATAGATTGAGTTGGGTCCATTTTTGGTAAATAGTTTAACAATTGGGTCCATTTTATGTAGTTTTTCCTAATGGTCTGTTTGGAAAACCACCTAGTAATTGAAATTAGTGTAATTACTAACATAGTAATTACACAACCTATTAGAATGACCTATTTGTTTGCCACAATGTAATTACAGAGTACTTACAAATGTACTGTTTGGTTGCACAAGAGCAATCATAATGTTATATTAAAATTTTAAAATAAAAGTTAATCATCTAAAATTTAAAATTTATATTAGACAAATAAGGACATTTATAAATGCTATTAAATTAAATATTTATGATACATATTGTCTTTTGAATATATATTAATTAATAAACATATGTTCTAAAATAATATAAGAAATTATTGATTTATATTTTTAAAATTAGTATATTTTAATTAATTTAATTATAAAATTAAAAGTATAAGATTTTTATGAACATCATGAAATGAATGTTTGACAAAAATGTTAATATTATAAATATAATGTCATAAAATTATTAAAATATTTGAAAAAAGATAATCTATCAAATTTAACTAAAAACTAAATGTGCAATGTGAAATATAAAGTCAATACTACTAAAACAAATGAAATTGAAAATTATGACATAAGTTCTAAATACAAAATAAAAAATTTAACTTAAAACTCTTATGTTAAATTTCAACAAAATGTACATAAATATGATTTAAAAAAAAAAGAAAACGTAAGTCTATAACCTTATTCAATAATAAATTCTACTTTAATTTAGAAATTAAAATACTAAAATAATTATACAAATATAAAAAAAGAATAATATTAAATAAATAATATAAAAAATTACATGGAATCACATGAAAAAGTATAGGTTGAGAGTTATGAAAAGAAAATGAAATGTAAATAATAAAAAAGAAAGAAATATTAGAATAATAAAAACATTTTAAAAAAAATAATAGAAATAAAAGTTAAATTAAAATGAAAAAAATACAAATAGAAATAAAAGAAAGAAGAATTTTAAAAAGTTTCATGTAATTACATGGTGAAATTATACTCAATTTCTCTCTTACTAAGTAATTACTTGGTCTATCAATCATATCAAAGAATGTAATTACACATAATTACACCAAATCTGTAATGACCTTGAAGGGCATTTTTAGAATTTTTCATAAAATGACCATTTTATCCGTCCCTATAGTTTTTCTAAGTCATTTCTGATCAATATCGAGTGTTGATTTTGAGAAAATTCTATAAAAAGGTTAAGTTTTAAAAATTTTGAGTTTCATAAGCTTTAACTGTTCAAAAATGGTATTAGTGGCCAACCGGAGCTATGAGTCTCGAAACGGAATTCTGTCGATTCCAGCGGCTCTGAAATGTGGAAATTGGTCTAGTAGAGTTTATAAGATCAGTTTTAGAGTTATAACGAAGATTTGAGGTCTTGAGTTGAGAATTTGAGAAATTTTAGGCCAAGATTTGACTTTGGTCAACTTTTGGAGTTTCGATACTCGGAATGGAATTTTGACGACTTCGTTGGATTCGGAGGGTGGTTTTTGGTTTAGAAGAACTGTTGGTTGAATTTCTAGAGGTCTTGAGCTCGTTTTGGTATTTTGGAGGCCTAAGTTAGTTTAGTTGCAATTTTTTGATTTTTGGGTCAAAGAGACCTTGTATTCTAATTCCGATGGTTCCATTGAGTCCGGAACGTCGATTTTAGTATGATAGCATATAGAGTTTTTTGCTCAGGATTGCGAACGAATCCCAAGGGTGAATTTCGAGATTTGAGCCTTAGTGAAATTGCTGTGTCATCTGATATCTACTGCAAGTATTTTTGTTCTTCGCGATCGCAAAGTGTTATTTGGTTAGGCATCACGATCACGAGGCCTTCTCCGTGATCAGATGGTCATCTTTTTAATGAGTTGACCAATTTTACTCTTCATGATCGCGAGGAGGGATGCCTCGATCGCGAAGTGTAATGATTGGGCGGAACTGAAATTTCCCAAAAAATGGGATTTATCCTATTTTTGAACCCTCAAAGCTCGTCTTAGGAGATTTTGAAGGTCTATTCGAGAATCTTGGTGTAGGTAAGTGTTTTTGACTTCAATCTTTCATTACCCACTGATTTTAATGCGATTTCACTTCAAATTCATGAATTTAAAGCTTCAAAATTGGGGGTTTTACCAAGAACTTATTATTTTTTTAAATTGGTGTTTGAGGGTTGATTTTAACTTCAAATTCAAATTGGTTTTCAACATTAGTTTCTAAATACTTCAACGATCAATTTCATGAATTTTTTTTGAAATTTCTATTTGTTTTCTAAATCGGGTATTTCGGGTTGTTATGGTCATATTTGGCCTGGTGTTCAAAAATATTGATTTGGGTATCTTTAGACTCGTGTTCTTATTGAGATTGTATATTTGAATAGATTATCTTGATTTGAAACATCGACGAAAGAGTAAAGCCCAGATTCTAGAGTAGTTCGTGGTTAAAAATTGAGGTAAGTAAATTTCTAAACATATGTTTAAGCTTGTAGGATCATGTATTCGTGTTTTACGTCTTTGAACGTATTGAAAAATAATTTTGGGGATTATTTGATGTTCAAACGGACCTGATAATGAATAAGGGGTAATAGATGACAAATAAGATGATTTACCATGTTGTGTTTGATATGAATTGATACTTGCCTTATTGTGAATACTTGAACATGTTGCTGTGATACGAGTTGTGACTTGTTGATATTATCATTGTATTTTATATGGAAATTGCCTATTTGCATTGGTTCCGATACTTTGAGATGCACTTTGATTCGAGGATTATGCCGAAGGAAAATTATTTCTGTGAGAAATGATTTATTCCGAAGGGAAATAGTTCCGGCAATGCCAAAAGGAAATGTTTCAGGCGAGGGATGATTTCTGCTGAAGGGAAATGGTTTCAGAGGATACATAGTCTTGTGTGGCCTCCATGGGTTCCGTCCTACTAGTCAACGAATGTGTATCATTTAGGATAGATATGCATCACTATATGTGACATTGCATTGCATTACATTGCATCATACATCTTTTGCCATTTCAGACCGTTTTACCCTAATATCCCATAATCTGTATTATTGACTGATGAAATCCTATTAATACTTGAGTTGCATTATTGTGGAGATTTATATGTATACTTGTACTTTGCTATTAGAACTACTAGACTGGGTTGAGTTCGGTGCAGGTTGTAGTCTGGTGGTTGGATGGTATGACATGAGTACGCGTGTCTTATTAGCTTAACTTAGTTTTAGTCATTTGCTTGCTGAGTATTGTGTCAGTGGTACTCACCTTTGTTATCTAAACTTGTGTAGGTTCTGAGCCCAGATAGTGACGTAGTTCTCTCATCGTCCATCCGAGGCTTTCTGAGGTGATTCGAGATGTAACTGTTGATGCCGATCATCTTTCTTATTTCTTTTTATCTTTTACTTTATTCTATTTGAGATACAAAGGTTGAGACTTGTATATATTTTAGTATCGTGCAATTAGAAGACTTGTACATGTGACAATCAGTGCATGAAGAATTTTACAACGATTAAGATTTTCTGCTTTTGTAATTTAAATTGCTTAATTTTAAACTGTTTTTTCTCTTACTTCCACATTTAGTGGGTTATGCTGACTTGTCTAGTGGAAAGGGATGAATGCCATCATACCTAGATTACGGATCGTTAGAAAATTCTAATTTCATTATGGCTTTCCATACAGGCACTAAATAAATTAGGAAAAATTATGCGGATAAACAAACATAGACTAGTTAATTGGCTTACAAAGCTATAGTTTGAATTAATTATGGCTCGCGGCAAACATCTAACTATAATTATAGTTTGGGTTTTGTATAATTAGCGTAATTATACAATTGAGTTTTGTATAATTCGCACAATTTATGCAAATGGTATGCGGGAATTGAATTGTATAGAGAAATATACAAGCACTACAAATTGTATAGCGAATTATATGAGTGTTTTGCATGAATTGTATAGTGAAATATACAAATGTTATACAAAAACTGCGAATTGTATAACGAATTATACAAACGTATACAAATGTTGCTCGAATTATACAAACGCTGCTATAACTGTAACTACAAATTGTAATTAACAAACTATAGCGACGAAACATAAGTAAAATATTTTTGAGTGACTATATGCGAAAATTTTCCAATAAATTACTATGTTTTTGGGCTTTCCCAAGTGCACAAATTGAGTCCGAGAATTTGTAATTGCTACCCTTTTGAGGGTTGATATACCAAGGATGTGTTGGGCTTAAGAAAGAAAAATATTGGTAACGGCTCTTGCATTTCTAACCTCTTATAAGATGCCTCGTAAGAAACCCTAGCTAGGGGCATTATTGAGTTTACAAGATTTATTATATTTAATTGAGTACTCAAAAAGTGAGAAAATTTTGAATTTTGAAGAGTATAATGATAGTAGGGCATAGAACCACTTGCATATATATAGTAAAAATATAAAAATGAAAGTTTTCGTAAAAAGTTGTCGTTAGTGTAGTGCGGTGAGATTTTATTCATTTAGATTTTCTTAGTTTTGAAGAGTCAACTTTTTTAATGAGCGTACACAGAAGTAACCAGATAAACAACTGTTATCTCCCAACCTAATTTAAATTGTCAGATTTCGTAATTTAAGTAAGGCTATTTTATATTTTAAATATTTTTAACTTATTTAATTTTCAAATATATAAATATTTTATCGATTTTTTTTACTAGCCGCACATGTGTCACGCACATCCGTATGGAGTTTGATCATTTTCCCAATAGAAATAAATGTGGCAGTTGTCTGGTTGCCCCAATAAGTCATTGTTTCTTCAACTTTCCTTCAAATTTGAAAAGATTCCTTTCTTCTTTCATTAATAAAAATAAATAGGCTACATCTACTGCCTACATATCCCATCCAAAATGAGAAAACTAGAACAGATCTATCAAACCATGGATGTTTGTATCAACTGCCAACTTTGTTCAAACTCATCAATTATTCTCTTTTTTCCCCTTTTTGTTACAAAATCGAGTCATATTCCGGTAGATCTATCGCTACTGAAATCCTTAAACACTTTCGTTTCTTTCAATAGTGAAATATCAAATTTTTTATCTTACAGTTATACCCAGTGCAATTTGTTTCTTATATAATGTGTTCTGACCTGCAAATTGTTTTTAAATTTGCAAGCATTCTAAGAGCCCATTTATAAGAATTTTTTTATATGTATTTCAAGAACATAAATTTTCTTTTGCTTGGTAAAACTTGTTGTCTTGTTTTCATAATCACTTCTTATGAAAGACTATTAATTAGATAATGAGAGTGAGGGATTTGATATCAAAAATTTATGATACGATTGAGAAGATGAATCCAGTATTGCTATTATATTTGTGAATAAAGGATCAAAATCTCCAAGGAAATAATTTAAATCATCAGCCAAAGAAGATTTTTTGTTCAACATTACTTCTACGGACATCTTCAACTAAGAGCGGATACTTCAACAAGTAACATGTTATTTATGCATTTTGTATCACAATTTAGAATCTTCAGCTATTAAAAAAATGGTATTGAATAAGGAGGAAAATATGGTTTAACTTGTATTAGTGCAAAAATGCACAAGTAACTTTTGCAGTTGCATCCAGTGCATATATATATATATTTTTTTGGATTTTTGGATGATGTACAGTTAATATATATTATCAATTTTTATTTCCTATTGTTATCCTTTTCTAATATTACGTCAAGATTTTAATTGTTCGAATGATGTTTATAGTTCATACTTTTCTCTTGATTTAATTAGGGAAAGAATTTCATTTGATTTCTCTATCTTTTTAAGTTTGAAAATAATTTTTTTATTTATATCCTTTAAGCAAGTAAATGTGCTTGCGCTTCACCTTATTATAAAAGACATTAATTAATTTTACAAAGGCTAATAAAAGTTTAGATACCATTCTCTATTTCTATGAGAAATGAAAGGCTTTAAAATAACATATGTTTGAATTAATTCATATGTTAGTTCATTAATTTGGTTTATTTACTTTTAGGCATTATATAGTCTCAATGTCTGAAAGAGAGACATCAAAAATGAGAAGATCTGCGGCAATCCGTGATGAAGATCTCCGGCAATCCGGACGGATGTTGCTCACTTACAGATCTAGATATACGCGGCTAAATATAGGGTTTAGTAGACACTTGATCACAGTCCGCACTTTAAAAAAATGTAAGAATAACATCAATACAAATACTAATACTATGTATATGTAGGCATATAAAGCAAGTAGAAAGGATATTCCGTATGTAAGTAAATATAATTACACATCACCATTATCTTTACAACATATCAATAACATCATCACCCATTGAGTAAATGAGTACACAATATTTGAATTTACACCTTCAAATTATAAGTGAAACCGTTTATATGAGTACTGATATATACTCTCCCTTAACATATCTCCTTTTAACAACACTAGACCTCAACTAGCATGTCAATTCATGAAAGACTGAGCAAACAATCACCAATTAATATAACCATCAATATATTTGTCAAATAGGCCAATAACATCATAAAAATCATATCCATTCTGATCTTGCAACTGTATAGTTATTGCATTTGCTAGAAGTCACTACACACACTCAAAATCATTAGTCTCATTCTCATTTTTACAAACATGCTAAAGAGTCTTGATCTTGCTCATCTAGTGATGGCCTGCAGGAGACCTTACGTGTCAATATACCATACCGGCATGGTACTCAATTTAATCATATACATAATCGCTAGTCTGTAAGCTCACTTCAGACTCAAGCCACTCATCATCCGAATAATAAATGTATTCTCACTGTATCTGCATATTTTGATATGCTAGTCTCTCAAGTTACCTCTCAGAATAAAACGATAAGTATAGACTAATCACATGTTCATATATCTTAACATCAGTAAAATAGACCCTTCAACAGTTTACATGCGTATTCATGCAAGCAACACCTCATTCAATCATAAATCACATCAACTATGTCCGAAGACCAATTGACATGTAATACAACTCATATTACATATCATAAACTAAGCAAACTCTAACTTCAAGTAAACTGTAACCTACCTCAATCGATGAACTAGAAGTGTACGAGCTAAATTACTAGCCTTCTCTTTTCTCAAAGCCTCGGAATGCTCAAAGTCTAAGACAAACAAAATATAACAATACTTTAATCACCTATTTTTTAAAACAACGCCTAAAATGTTCAAAAAACCTAATTCTACCTTTTTAGATTGTTTAACAAATTATTTAAAGGTCATTTTGTCAAATCAGAGGTTTTCATGATATTACCAATCTCATTCATGAAATATCAGCCCCACTATTCTCTCTTCAGCAGTTCATATACTCAAAGAACCATTTTTATGGATTTTCTAAATTTTTCAATATCTTAATTAAAGGATAAGTTCATAATTTCATGCTAGAAGGCAAAATTTAACGAACTAGAATTGAAATCATGCATAGTCATTCTTGCCCTACAATCTTAGCATATAATAACCTAGGGTTCAACGCATAAAATTACATGAAAATATAATAACCTAGGGTTCAACGCATAAAATGCCATGAAGAATATACACTTCGATTCTAGAAGGAAAATGAATTATGGAAGAAAGATATGAACGGAAAGCACTTACCTCAAGAAAGAAAAATCCTAAGTCTAGAAAAAATTGCCTCTAGAGTTTTCTGATCTAATATTTTATGTTATAACTAAGTGTAGGCGAAAATGACTTAAAAAATTGAGTGACTATTTCCCAACCTTCGTTATAGCGAAGGTCAACACAACAAAGGTCAATATAGAGAACAATCCCTTTGCTGTAGCAAAATTCCACAACTTCGTTATCTTCGCTATAGCGAAGCCTTCCTTCACTATAGTGAAACATTGATAATTTTGTCAACTCAGTAATTATTTTAGATTTTTGCCAATTCTTAACCCACTAGGGACCTATATAAGGATATTATGGCCTTAAGCAATCATATCAATGGGACAGATCATTACAAAAAGTTTGTATATATGTTCATGTTTCATTCCACCATTTTACATATTATACTATATCATGCGTATTTGCATCTCTTTTTTTGTTGGGGCACTGCATCTTTGAACTAATGTAGACTTTCAATCGAGCAGTTTACTAGACTCTCCGCATCCTACTTTCAGTGAGCCCCACTTTATTCTCAGGGGCTTATTCTTTATTTTTAGTACATCAATATGTTTAGCTTAAGGTATGCCAGTGCCATGTCTCGATAGTCACTATTCAGTATGTAGAGGCTTCATAGATAGATAGTTAATCAGTAAAATCTTATAAAATGTATTATTGTTTGACCTTCATGTCTCTCCTTGAATCTAAAGTTATGATTTGATAAGACACTCTCTTTACAGGACTATTACTTATGCTTTTCAAAGAATTTAAACCCTGTATTCACTCATGTTTAAATGTAGGCATAATACATAAACAAACCCCTAAACTTGTAGAATTTTTTCTTTCTGGTACCTCAACTAAGCCATCTTCCAATTCAACTCTTGGACCATCCATAATTTAAAACTTTTAAACACACACTGACATGGCACATATTGTGTGTTTCACGCTTCTTGAGAGCATGAAAATGTAAAAAAGTATTGATGTGGATTAGCCATTGATAATGTTTCCCCGTTTCATTATTTAACTCTAAGTTCTTTCCTTTTCTATTTATTCCTTCCCTTCTCTCTCTCCGTCCAATTTCACCGTTGTTAACTTTGGAGCTCAAAACTTTCTCTCTTTTCCTCCCCATCTCGCTATTTTCTTCCTCATCAAAATACTATCAATGTCAATTTTTTTTTTATAAATTTCTTCTCAACTACAACTATACTTTGTCAATGTGGGGTTAACACTAGCTAAATAAAATCTTCATGTACACAAATTAATACTAGACGAGGAGAAGAAGCATAAAAGAGAGAGAGCCATATCGGGTAAAGATAATGAAAATGACATAATTCTATGGTTTTGTGATCAAAGTTTATGACTATGAAAAAATTATTAAAGGAGATATCAATTTTGGAGTGTGACCATTTTTGTTCCAGAGCTATAGTGTATAGAGTAAATTGAAGTTAGAACACATGAGGAAATATAACTTTTTTTTCTATTTGAATTACAAACTATTTAAATGTCACAATTTTTGTAGTCTTTTCTTGGTCAAGAGAACCTTCAAAGAGGATGAATGGTAATGGATTTTTTTTTTTGCGAAAATGAATAAAAATTTTAAATTTGATTTTTTCTTTAGCCCTAAAAGAGTACGTGTATAATAAGAATAGGTTTGGTGTTTTGATTGGTTGT
Organism: Solanum dulcamara; assembly: GCF_947179165.1. Taxonomy (NCBI): domain Eukaryota; kingdom Viridiplantae; phylum Streptophyta; class Magnoliopsida; order Solanales; family Solanaceae; genus Solanum; species Solanum dulcamara. Next base: position 25,613,117 of record NC_077245.1, read on the forward strand.
AATTTCCACATGGGAAACGATTGATTTCATCCACACAACTAAAAAAATTCTTTGCTTAAGTTATGTGCCATGTCAGCCAAGTCAGCCTAAAACCCAACGGAAGGTAAATGCGAAAGTAAATGAGATAAAATAAGGTTTAACTTAGTCAAAAATAAATAAATAATCTCAAAATCCCTCAAGACTGATTGTCACATGTACAAGCCACTAATACATTACCGAAGTACGAAAGAAAATATAATCACAATGTCTTTGTCTCTAGAATAGGACTAAAACATAATGAAAGAGTAAGAGGTGTCCTCTTGATGGATGTTAAAGCTACCTAAACACTCGAAATGATAGCCTCGAATGTGGTAGGAAATACTAGGAGATCAAGTAGGTCCGAGCTCACAATCTACACAAGTGTAGAAGTAAGGGATGAGTACCAAACAACACGGTACTCAACAAGTGGACAACTAAAACTAAGCAAAGTTCAATAGATGCAAGTATTCTTGTTCTCCCAACTGAACCTCCTTAATTACAATCTACATAAAACCAGCCCAACTCTATACTTTGTACAATAATAATAATAATGTAGTCCACAAATACTCACCATTAGTCTCATCATATGAATTATATCAAGTCAAGTTCAGCATATACAGAGTAATAAGGGGTAAACACGAATTCACAAATATCAGAAAGGTGCAATGCAATGCAATGCAATGAAATGATGCATGTCTGTCCTATCAGTACACATCCGCTGAATCACAGTTTGAAACTCATGAGGGATATTTTTGTCTATAGAACCTGCCATGGAGTGTGTAGCCCTTCCCCTCAATATACATATCCTACCACGAAGCATGTGGACCAACCCTTTGTGTTTCATAATACTTTCCACGGAGCGTGTGACTCGACCCCTTTGTTTCATATCATTTTCAGTGTCATCACAATATATCAAAACCAATGCAATCAATCCATGTTCATACCATTCACAATAATAACATGGTATTAGTAATAATTTTCACATCTCATATCAATATAGACATTTCACATGTCCAAAATAAATCAATAATCTCATTACATCAATCACATCAATACACGTCATTAGATTGCCATTTTATACCCCTCATATCTATTTTTAAGGTCAATCAAAAAGTCAATAATCCAGTCCAATTTTCATTACTCCCCAGTGCACATAATAAGGAAATACAAGCATCTACGAGCTTAAACTAACGTTTAGAAATTTACTTGCCTCAACTAATCAAGTAATCACTCCGGAACTTGAGCCTTACCTTTTCGTTGGGCCTTCAAATTAATATAATCTAGTCAAATAAATAATCACCATAATATTTTGAAACTAACAACACTCATATTACCCTATGTCTAGCCTAGACCCAAAAATTTACGCAAATCTGTAAATACGTTTCTAATCTTGATGCCACTTAATATGTCAACTCCTATATTTTCTGAATTTTACGACTAGGGTTAGGTTCCAATTTCTCCAATATCATAAATGATATTAATATAATACAATATACCTATTATTTAATTACCCATCTCAATATATCAAAACTTGAATTATAACTTGATAATTAAATTCATCTAATAGACTACAAATAACATCGACTGCTTTAAACTTTTATCGACTTTTTCTTACTTTTTGGGTATTGCAACTTTCACATAAGTGTGTTAATATACCACTTTAACAATAGCATAATCATGGTCCAATGATTAGGCATAATCATTGGCTAATGATTGGGCCATGAATGCCCATTAACAACCTTACCCCAATTCCAAAACAAAGGCCGCACAACATATACTAATTTTCAATTGAATTTCTATTTCTTGTCACCACCAACATACTAATCCCACTAAAGTAACCCCTACCAATTCATGTAATATAGGATTAAAGATTTGATAACTTACCTGCAGTCAGTCGCTCGAGTTCTCTTTTCGAGGGTTTGAGCCGCAGTTGTTTAGTTATAATTTGGAAAATAATAATTTCTCTCTTTAACTTAATTTAGTATATATGGGACAAGTGGTATAGGATATTATATAAATTACAGATTTAGCCCACCAATTAAATAAATTATCTTAAGTTATCCTTCAACTAAAGAATCGTAGTTACAAAATTATTCTAAAATTTTAAACTTAAATTTACGAAAAGGGTCTTTTATGAAAGGAGGAGAACTCATTCTTGAAATGACCTAACGGGTCATTACAGTAGTCCAAGGGTTCAATAGGAAGATGACTTAGTTGAGGTGACAGAAAGTAAAAACTCTATAAATTCAAGATTCTGTTTCTGTATTCTGCCCCTAAATGTATGATCTATGTTGTTTCAAATTAAGGCAATGCTTGTACCAACAATAACATCGAATGTCAATCCCGCTCAGGATGTAATTAGATATGCTCCTTTTAGATTTTTAGATGATGCTTTAAAGTGAATATTGGTTGATTAACAAGAGGCCATCAACATGTAGATCTTTTTCTTCCCAACTCATGAATATGGTCTTTCCATATTGTTCTTCCATCTTAATATCAAGTTTTATCATACCATTTCTCGTATCTTCCAATTCTTGAGTTGATGTCACGATAGAACTAGGGACAAACCGTGATACAATGATCGGGATATGAGGGATTCCAACTAAGACATCTTAGAATGCATTGCATTCATAAGGTAAAGAAATATAGTAAAATAAGCGGAAGTAAGAACTCAAGGGAATGGGTCTAAGGGATAGACAACTCAATTGATGTCCAACTGGACTACATCACATAGCGTCTAAATATGACTCTAGTATAGTCTTTCATTAGGACTTACTATAAGCTCCTAGATCACCCAAACAATAGAATGAAGTCAATGAAACAATGTGGAAAGCTCTCTAGCCACGAATCGGATGATCAACGTCCGCCCCTACATTATGAGATAATGTAGGCAAAATATGTGTGAGTACATAAAAAGTAATAAGTATATGAGATATACAGAAATAAACAAACGAGGATGTGAAAAATATGTCATAAGAAGCATGACCAACATAATGAACATGAGCAAAACTTAAAATCATTTGAAAACATATGAAAACACTTGGTCAATGCATATCATAAACTTTATCAAAAACTCAAAGCTTAACCTTCACCTTGTGTGAGATAAGTCCTTTAACCGGCATCTTAAGATCAAGCGAGCTACAATATGAAATCCGATGTAACCCTCATCGAGAAGGGGAAGGCTACCTTGGCAGGGTATACTTAGTCATGGTACTCAACTCAAATCAACAATGCTATATGTGTATCTACTAGTTAGGCTATGAAGGAAAATCCTACGCGGGCAACATAGTTTGGGACTTTAGGTTGCTACTAGAATTCTCTTGGATAACTAACTGTGTTATTGGACCGAATCCCACTTAGAATTTCTCTCGGTGCTTAGTCAATATCCCAATGGAATTCATTAAAGTATGATAATAACATAATAAGGAAAGATAGTAACGACCTATCAATCCATCTTTAAAACATATTAGGAATAGCTTATTAAATTTAGTGATTCATAGGAATCCATAGCTTCAGTGAGAATTGTCCTTATCACCATATTTGAACATAATTGTGTGAGAATTGTATTTATCATACCATAATAACTATCTTTGATCATAACTTGATCATCATCATCATAACTTCGTAATTAAAATAATAATCTCAACTCTAAATCACAGAACATTTCTTGAAAATCATTAAACTCATAATCAAATTATGAAAATCATCTTTAACTTCATAATCATAACTTGAAAATAGTTTTATGCATGGACATTCATAATTCAACTTAAAATTATGCAATTCATGTAGAAATATGCTTTGAATAATCATTGATAACAATTCAAAACAAAATTTGAAACAACCCAATGAAATTCATTAAAACTAAGATTAATAAGCCATTGAAAATTCAAGGATACTTTGAGAAAAAATTGGGATGCCATGGGTGAAAGGAATCCATGGATCAACTCCCACATACCTTGAATAGAATCACTTAGAACTGAGAAGAAACCTTGAAGAAAATCTGAAACCTTAGCTTGTAGCTTGGAGAAGAATCCTTGAGAGAATTATGTTATTGCCTTAGAAAATTTTGAAGAATGATTTTAGAATAAGGGAAATTTCAAAGGATTGGTAAATATAGGCTTGAACTTAGCCATAATTGTGTCTAGGTTCATTCAACTAAACTTGACAAATGACACAAATACCCCTTATTAAAAACTCGAATTTGACCATACGAGATGACTCTACGAGTCATAGAAAAGATGATGAGTCGTCAAGATGACTTATCCTGCAAGTCTAAGGAAAAGGACCTGAATTAAAGTCTCTGAAGTTTGCATACGAGTCGATTCTATGACTCGTCTTCTTGACTACAAGTCATTGTTTTGCTCATCTTGCAATTCTGAAAACCTATAAATTTAATAGCCTTTGAAGTTTTGAAATGAGTCATTCGTACGATTCGTCAACAGGACGACGACTCTTTCTATTGAGATGTAGAACCTCTCTTGAGGGTGGTACTGAAAAACACTCAAAGTCTCCCTCTACGACTTATTTCTACAAATCGTAGAAACCTCTACGAGTCGCTGAGTGATTCATAACACTGAGTCCATTCAACATTTTGAGTAATTTCTCCTTGGTTCCATCACTCCAACTTCTGGGGTCTTATAATATCTCCCCCTTGAAAACATTCATCCTCAAATGAGATTAACTTATTATAAAAAAGACATGAAAAAAACTAGAAACCCAACATGATAATAATGACATCTTGATATGCATAGAACATGAAAACTTCAAACTCAACATAAACTATGACTTAAAAATCAACATTCATGAACATGCATGCATATGAATGACATAGGAGGAACTAAACATATAAGAGTTCTATTAATTCGAATAAGAACAACTTACTACTTTAGGCTTGAGTAGAGGAAAAGAGGTACGGGTATCATTTCATCATATCCGCCTCTGCCTCCCAAGTAGCCCATTCTACTTGTTGATTCCTCCATAATACTTTGACGGATGTAACTTCTTTGTTTCTAAGCTTCTTGACTTGTCGGTCATAGATTTCCACCGAAACCTCTCCATACGTTAAATTCTCTTTGACATTCAGATCTTCCAATAGTAAAATGTAATTCAAATCACCTACAAACTTTCTTAACAAAGTTAAATGAAACACCGAGTGAACCATGGCTAAGTCAAATGGAAAATCTAACTCATAAGCCACTTTGCCAACACATCTCAATATCTTATAATGTCCAACATATCTAGGACTTAGCTTCCCCTTCTTACCAAAATGCATTACACCCTTCATAGATGAAACCTTCAAATAGACCCAATTGGATCAAATTCAAGTTCTCTTTTCCTAAAATCCGAATAGGACTTTTGACAACTTTGAGCCATCCTCAATTTCTCCTGTATGAGTCTCACCTTCTGCATAGCATCTATTACAAATCTGGACCAATCAAGCCCATCTCACCTACTTCAAACCACCCTATCGAGGACCTACATCTTTTCCCATACAATGCTTCAAAATAAGCAATTTGAAAGCTAAAGTGATAACTATTATCGTAGGCAAAGTCAATCAATGGTAAATGCTCATCCCAACTCCCTTTAAAATCAATCACATAAGCTCTCAACATATCTTCTAAGGTTTGGATTGTTCTTTCGTCTTGACCATCAGTTTGAGGATGGAAAGCGGTACTTAACTTAACCTTTGTACCAAGACCATTTTGAAATGACTTCCAAAAGTGTGAAGTGAATTGAGTACCTCAATCCAATATAATGGACAAGGGAACACCATGAAGTATCACCAATTCACGAACATACAACTTAGCATAATCTTTGGCACCATAGAGTGAGTCGTAACACTGAGTCCATTCAACATTTTGAGTGATTTCTCCTTGGTTCCATCACTCCAACTTTTGGGGTCTTACACTTAAGCTAGCTATGGTATGTTTGTCTTCTTTGTGCTTTTGGAGGAATATTTTTTGTATTTTCTATGCCTCTTTTTTTGAAGTTGTATTTGTGTTTTCGACTCAGTGTCTTCAATGCGACATAGATTTTTGTCCTAGGGATAGAAATATATTGTACGTCATTTTTAACCAAGCTTTGTATCCTTCATCATACCTTGTATAGAACTTGTCTTTGGCAATGGTCTCGAACACTAAATCTTGACACCTTTTCCATTTTGAAGAATGTCCCCAATATTGAAAATTTTATTTTCCTATAGTCAACAACATAGATGCTCATGCACCCAGTTCGGATTATATATTGCTTTCTCCCAAATTATCTTGAGAACCTTAAGGGCACATATGGCTGAATTTCATGAATTTTCATATACAAAGAAAGGAAATTTTTACCTAGACTGACGACTTTCTTGTAGATAAACCTATCAACATCCATTGAATGTCTTTTCACTTAACTCTAATAAATTTTGAGCCCAACCCTCTTGTGATTTTCTTTCTTAGAAATATCTCCAATAAAGTTTATCAGCCAAATTGACAAGGTCATTTGTTCCATCATGAGTATTGTGTTCTTGTGTCCCTCCAGTATTGATTAGATGATTAACCATCCACCATTGCAATGGTAGGTTGTACTCTTGAAATTATTATGTCCATCTTAGCACCTTTCCAAGAATCGATATTTGTTAGCCAAGATGGTAGGTGACAAAGGTAAAAACTTAATTGTTTCTTTACTAGAAATTCCATGAAAGCATGTTCCATATTGATAATATCACGATCCTGATCCCCCATGAGTGGCATCCACACTGACTCTTCAGTGAGAGAACTCTTTACTAACCCCAACTTAACCCATCAACACCATTTTAAGAAAACAAGTCATGCAATAAAATGAGTAAAATAGTTTAAAACAATTGAAGGACTAAGTTACCATAAACTCAATCTAGTTTAATAAAAGCATTGCAGAATTAAACTCTCTAGAACCTGAAAGTCATTGTACCGAAATTCTAATAAAGTCTAGAACTAAGAGGATATAACCCCAAACCAGAAATAATAAACTACTATCTAAGAAATTTCTGAGTCCGAAAAGATGGACAAAGAAACAAGAACAACACCGGCAACCCGAAAGAACTAGCTCACCCTTGGATTCGAGTAGCAGAAGTCTCACAATTGAGGTCTCTCAGTAGTTACTCGAATATGCCATGTATTCAACAAAAATAGAGCAAGTGCAGAATATGGGTATGCAAAAATCGAACCGACCGGTAATTCGAACCGAAAAAAATGTTATTGGTTTATTGCTATTGGTTATTGGGTTAACAATTATTTAATGGTTTTATACAAAAAATTATTGGATTATCGGTTCGTTATTGGTTTTTAATATTGGATTATTGGGTAAATCGATAATCCCTTAAGACTATAATAATTTACTATTTTAATATTTATTCATATACAAATATTAAACAAAAAATATTAATATAAATATGTAATCACTATATCAAACTATCAGTGTCCTACACAATTCACACTATTTCATATTTCACAGTGTATTTACCCTTTAGGTTTTGCCGCTTTAGGTTCATCACAAAGTCAACACTCAAAATCTAAAGAACTAAGAACGACGACTTCAGTTTGTAAGTTGGAACTACGACTGCAAGGGTTAGGCGACGGCTAGTGCTATGAGTTGTTAGTTTGATTTCTCTCTTTTTTACTTCTTTTCTTTTTCCTTTTCTAATTTCTCCTTTTCTCCTTTTCTCCATACCATTTTCTAAAAAATCCGACTTCACTGGTAACAATTATGAGATTATTTCATCCTAATTGGGGTTAAATCTAATGAGCATTTGAATTTTTTCCTTAAGAAAATATTTTTTCCTTTTCAGTAATGTTTAAGATTTGTCAAAAATTGTTAGAGAATTCTATTTATTTTGAAAGCATTTTTTATTAGTTAAATCAAAAAACCGAACTGTTAAAGATCAAAAATCGATAAACTAAAAACCGATAACAAATATCTTATTGATTTGGTAATCGATTTAGCGTATTTAAAAATTAAAAACTGATAAACCGAACCGATAATATTTAAAACTGAACATAACCGACTGATACACACCCCTAATGCAGAATCAATATGTAAACATAGTATACTAGATGGATTACACGGCTAGTTCTAGTATATGAAATATGAACAGGAAATCACAACTTAGTAAAACAGATAATAAGAAATTACATAAAAGCTATAGAAACTCTTGGACTGTAGTCCTTACATTTTGAATTATTATACACAATGAGCATGATCAATCACAACACAACAATCAATTCGATTCACTTATGGAACCCACACCCAAATAGATAGTGTATTGGCGTGGTACCCAATCTCAATCATCGTTAGTATACCGAAATGGTATTTGATCCAAATATACTGGTGTGGTACCCGATCCACAAGAAATCACATATTATAATCACAACCACAATGAATAGAAATCACACTTGTACTACCAAGTAAAACATTCATTTCATGAAATTTGCTCACATTTATCATTTTAACTCATGTTCTTTACTTTTTTTCTAATCATATATCATGCAAGTAATACTAATGAATTAGTTAACAAGCACATATAACATAAACGGGAAAAACACACCCATCACCTACCTCAAAACAAGCATGAATGCTCTAAATAACTTGAGCTTTTCCTTTTTGACGTTCCTTGACTTATTCTTGATCTAAAATAATAGTAAATAATAATAATAAATGAACAATGGCCTACAATATCCGGATTATACTCAAATGATAACCCTTGGCCAATTTCATTATCATCCTATCCAATTAGTTTTTTTCTATCATTAATTAGGCCAAAACCCCCCCCTAAGATAATTCTTATAGATTGTAAGGTCCAAGAATAAAATTACAAGTTAGATGAGTAAATAACTTACCTTTAACGAAGGAATTAGTGGAAAATTAAAGAAAATAGCCCTAAGTCACCTCTTTCTCCCCCAAGAATGAAGTTGCAGAAATAAAAATGGTTTTGAGACTTTTTTTTAGCAGGTGAGGTCGAAGGTAATCTTCTATAGCAGTCCCTCCATAGAGGAATTTCTCCTTCTATGGTGGCTTGCATATAGACAGAACCTCAAAAATTCTCCCCCAAGGCCCCCTCCCTCATTTCACAACACAACCTTGAATCTTGACGTTTTAAAATAACCATTTCATGCCAAGTTTGATAGTGGGAGTCTACTCACCTGAATTCACTTCTGAAAAGCCCTACGGATTTTTTAATGTTTTAGCTAATAAAAAATCAAATCCAAGCTAAGAAATTATCTCTAATCTATTTTCAAATTACCTTCGATCTCACCTAACTCAGATTTCATTCGATTCTAGCCTTTAAGTCATTATCCAAAAAGTTTTCTTTCCCTATTTCTTCACCATTTGGCCTTCTCATAATGATCGATATAGATCGTTATAGATAATATGAACGTCATTGTTTAGGCCCTGGCTTTGTAGGAAAACCATAGTCCCTAGTAGGTAAATGACAAAAGCTAATGGTTGAATGCTTTTCCATTCTTAATATGAATGAAATTCAACTTCAAATTCCAAAAACCCATTTGAATGGCCAAATTAGTCACAAAAATCTTAAAGGAGACTCTTGGGACAAGCACCCAATTACATTTGTCTAATGTGAGAAATTTATAAAATTTCTAGGAGTAGGCTTGCCAAGAATGAAAATAGGTTCTTTGGGTTGAACTCTTCTTTTCAAGCTTGAGACGATGCTACATCATAAACTTAGCCTATATCCTAGTCAGAACTGGGACATGATTTCATTGTTGGTTCGAGTGAACCTATAACCTAACATGAACATCGAGTATACATCTAAACATAATTAAAATTCATAATTTAAAAACATTTGAAAGATATGTTAAACATAAAGGAATAAGTCATGTAAATAATAGTTGCATCAAATTTTCTACTAAGTCATGTGTGAGTCCCAAATGTTTCTCACTATGGGATTAGCAGAATCTAAGCTTGCTTGAGGAAAGCATTGAAATCATTGAGATTTCGGAGTAGATTTTTGACTTCTCCCTTTATTCCACGAATCAAATCAGCGTTGTCAATTAATAGTTGCATCAAATATTCTACTAAAAACTTCACTGCTACATCCGCCATTGCTGCAGTTCTAGCTTGCTGGGTTTGGGGTTGTTGACTGTATAGCTTTGATTTTGAATGCACCCCATCTGTTCGATAAATTTTCTAAGAGGAAAAAGAGCTTGTTGGTAAGATAATGTGAACGGTAACTCTGATGTGAATAGTACTCTGAAGTGAATAGTGTTTTCCAACGGCAACCAGGTTTATTTCAACTGGAGTTGGTACCTCCGGTTTCCATACCTTTCCATATCTATTCTTTGTTCATACACTTGTAGTTATATTTTGCTGACTTTAGACCTTTGAATAATTTATTAGTTCATATGCGTTTTCATGGCTTTGGGTAGTAATGGTAGACTAGGGTCATGTTCTCACTCAGGGATAGGGAAGGGAACGAGGGTAAGGAGGGGTAAGTGGGTTAAATGAGCGTATAGACTGAGAGTAGGTTCTTGGAACAATGGGACATTAACAGGAAAATCCATAGAGCTAGTTAAGATTCTAAAGAAGAGGAAGATTAATATAGCTTATGTCCAAGAGACCAAACGGGTAGGTTCTAAACCTAAGGAGGTAGACGGGTATAAGCTTTGGTTCTCTGGTAGATCAAAGTATAGGAATGGGGTAGGCATTTTAGTAGACAATGATTTAAGGGATCAAGTGGTAGAGGTTAGGAGAGTCACTGATAGACTGATGTCGATTAAGGTGGTCATTGAAGGGATCACATTGAACATTATTAGTACTTATGCGCTGGCTTAGGCGAGGAGGATAAGAGGTGCTTTTAAGAGGATTTGGACGAGTTAGTGTAAGGCATATCGCCTAATGAGAAGCTTTTCATGGGAGGGGATTTCAATGGGCACATCGGGTCTATTTTGGGAGGGTATGATGATGTGTATGGAGGCTTTGGCTTCGGGGACAGAAATAGAGGAGGAGTTTCACTTTTGAATTTCGCAAGAGCTTTTGGGTTGGTGATAGCCAATTCGAGTTTCCCAAAAAAGGAGGAACACTTGGTAACCTTCCGTAGTTCGGTGGCTAAGACATAGATAGATTTTCTACTCCTTAGGAAGGATGATAAAGGTCTGTTCAAAGACTATAAGGTCATTCCGATCAAAAACCTTACAACCCGACATTAGCTCTTAGTGATGGATATAGGGATCAAGATGATGAGGAAGAAAAGGGTTGGGGATGACCGACCTAGGATCAAATGTGGGAGTTTGACCACGGCTAGTGCCCTAGAGATAGGAGAGAAATTGAAGGATATGGGGGCCTGGGATAGTAGAGGGGATGCAAACAGTATGTGGGATAGAACGGTTAGTTATATTAGAGTTGTAGCAAGGGAAGTGTTGGGAGTCTCGACAGGTAATCGTAGTCGGAATTGAGGGGACTGATGGTGGAATGGAGAAGTGCAAGGAAAGGTGGAATCAAAGAATATGGCGTATGCAAAGTTCATAGAAAGAAGCGAAGTCGACAGTTTCGATGGCAAACATGACAGTTTTTGAATGCCTTTATGTTGAACTAGAAGAGAAAAGCGGGGCTAAGAAATTTTTCAGGCTAGCTAGGGTGCGGAAGAGAAGGGCACACAATGTGGATCAAGTGAAGTGCATTAAGAATGAGCATGGAAAAGTATTAGTAGAGGAGACCCTCATTAAACAGAGATGGAAGTCATACTTCCATAAACTCTTGAATGAAGAAGGGGACAGAGAGATTGTGTTAGGAGATTTGGAACATACATGAAGGCTTCACAATTTTGGGGGTTGCAGGACTATTATGGTCGAGGAGGTTAAGGGTGCTATTCATAGGATGTGCTGGGGAAGAGCGATCGGACCTGACGAGATTCTTGGGAATTTTGGAAGAGCACGAACTCGGTAGGTTTAGAGTGGCTGACTAGGTTATTTTATGTTATCTTTAAGACAACAATGATGCCCAAAGAATGGAGGTCGAGCATAATGATCCCCCTATACAAAAATAAGAGAAATATCCAGAGGTGCAACAACGATAGAGATATCAAGCTTCTAAGCCATACTATGAAAGTATGAGAAAGAGTAGTGGAGATGAGAGTGAGGAGAGGCATGTCTATTTCAGAGAACCAATTTGGATTTATGCCAGGATGCTCAACTACAGAAGCCATCCATCTTATGAGGAGACTGGTGGAGAAGTATAGGGATAGGAAGAGGGACTTGCATATGGTATTCATCGACCTAAAAAAGGCTTACAATAAAGTTCCAGGAGAGATACTATAGAGATGTCTGGAGGATAAAGGTGTACATGTGGCATACATTAGGGTGATCAAGGACATGTATAAGGGTGCCAAAACTAGGGTAAGGATAGTAGGAGGGGACTTAGAGAAATTCCCAGTTATGATAGGGTTGCATCAAGCATCATCTGTCAGTCAGTTTTAATTTATCTTGGTGATGGATGGATTGACGCGACAAATTCAAGGTGAGGTACCATAGTGTATGCTTTTCGTAGATGATATAGTTCTGATTAATGAGACTCATAGTAGAGTTAATGCTAAGCTGGAGGATTGAAGAAATATCTTGGAGTCTAAAGGGTTTAAGATGAGTAGGACTAAGACAGAGTATTTAGAGTGCAAGTTCATTGAGACAACTCAGGAGGTTGGCATAAAAGTTATGCTTTGTGATTAGGCTATCCAAAAGAAAAGTAGTTTTAAGTACCTTGGGTATATCATGCAAGGCAGCAGGGAGATTAACGATGATGTCTCACACTGTATTGGTGTAGGGTAGATGATATGGAGGCTCGCTTCCGGTGTGCTATATGACAAGAAGGTGCCACCACAACTTAAGGGCAAGTTCTACAAAGTGGTGGTTAGATCGGCTATGTCATATGGGGCGGAGTGTTGGCCAATTAAGGTTTCTCACGTTCAAAAGATAAAAGTTTCCAAGATGAAATTGATATGGAGGCTTGGGCATACCAAGAGAGATAGGATTAGAAATGAGGCTATTCAGGACAAGGTAGGAGTGGACTCGGTGGAAGAGAAGATATGAAAAATATGACTGAGATGGTTTGGGCATGTGAAAAGGAGAGACACATATGCACCACTGTGAAGGTGTGAGAGGTTGGCCATGGATGGTTTTAGAAGAGGTAGGGGTAGGACAAAGAAATATTGGGGGAGAGGTGATTAGACAGGACATGGCGCAACTACAACTTACCGAGGATATGACCTTAGATATGAGGGTGTGGAGGACCCACATTAGGGTAGAAGTCTAGTACATAGTCTCGTTGTTCTCTCTTATTAGTAGGCACATTAGCGTACTATAATTTCTTGTGCTTTGATTTATGTTATTATCTATTACTTTCTATACTTTGATTACTCTATTTTATCTGTGTCGCTCTCGTTATTTACTTTTCTATATTACTTTGAACTTCTTATCCTTATTTAACCTCTTTTTATACTTTTATTAAACCGAGGGTTTTTCAAAAACAACCATCCTACCTTCGTAGGAGTAAGGTCTGCGTACACTTTACTCTCCCAGACCCCACATTATGGAATTTCACTGGGTTGTTATTGTTATTGTATAGTTTCAAGTGCAGAAGCAAAACAAAGGTCAAAAGTGAAATATATTTCATAAGAGCATATTGACTGTCCATATATGAAGCATTTAATATAATTGAGTACTGTTTACCGGGTCAAGATGATATGACTCATTCGATTTAACAAATTGAAGTTGACTATCAATGCTCCAAGAAAAATGAATCTCACTAATAGCTGAAAGCATATAACTTAAAATGTTGCTTGATCATCTGAGAACCTGAGTCTTCATTCTTTAAAATGCAATGTCCCCAATAAAAGAGATGTATGTTCATATGGAATTATATTGCATATAAAATAGCTGAATGAAATATGAATGAATAAAATATAACTAAAATGTGAAGTAACATACATAGATGAAGACCGCAAGCAAAACATATAGTAATGTCAAAAGCTTTAAGATAATGAGGTTTGCCTTGGCTAAATACCATCTTTCAAAAACTGTAACTCATATGAATAGTCTTTTCATTTCAAAATTTATCAGACTATCTTAGGTTAACTAAACATAACACCATGAGAGTACATAGAGTTATCTCGGCCTAATCAACTAAGCAAATTCATACCTTACCAGTTATGAGGAGTACATATATTGTGGATCTATAGCAACCATTTACTAGGGACACATAGAGAAGTCATCGTAAGATGATCATTTCGTCTCTATTAAGAACGAATGAAATTAGATAATTCTATTTTTTAATCTTTCTAACTTGCTCCTACAAAATCAAGGTAAAAAAGATTGCAAAAATGAGCCATTCACAATCAGTGATAAATGATTCCTCGAAAAGTTAAGAATTGGTAATCCTTTTTAGAGATCAAATGGATTCGGTCTTCACCATTGTCTACTCATAATGTCACATAGAGAAGGACTTTCACTTTCTTAATTAAAAGGAAGAGGTTTTGCCCACCTTTCAGTGGATTAGAAGATGGTACTCAACACTTGTATTCTATTCCTTTTTATTTCTTTTTTTCCCTTTTTAGAAATTTCATAAGGGAAGTGATAGAATGTACACGTCCACTAAACATAACGGACTAGGTCCTTTAATAGAATAACAGTGTAGAAAAATAAAGAACAAAAAGTAAAATCAAACACATGATTTTACGTGGAAAACTCCTTGATCAAGAGAGAAAAATCACGACTTGTCTCACAAGATTTCACCTCCAACTTCACTAACAAAGATCCAAAATTTAGATTACAAACTCTTGCATTCTAGGAATTGCACTCACAATACCTTCCCCCTCACTGCAACAACTCTGTGACAACCAGATTTAAATTAATAACTGTATTGCTCACTAAATCAACAAACCCTAGCTGACTTATATTTCAAGTTGTCTTCATAACTAACTCTAGTTATTTAGACAAAGATGAACCAAATAAGAACTAATCTAAATCCTTTATAGAATAGGAAATTATCTTACAGAGATTAAGACCAAGAAACTAAAACAGTAAAATGAAATAAAGGACTGATAACTCTATCTGGTCCTTCGAGAGAGAGAGTTAAACAAGAGCTTCAATGTGTTATTTTCAGAGATTATCAAAAAGCCAAGGATAAAATATTATAAAGAATGTATATATAAATGATATACATTGTGATAGAAGTTTTCTATTGGATAGATAATTTACCTTCTGCAAATGGACTCATCTCCGCACACACCAGACCTACAGATTTGGACGAGTCTATTTTGTACGACTGTCTGCTCTCACTATAAGTGCTTCAAAATTCTCATAAGGGATTAGGTCCCTCACCTCTTCCCTTAGTTTGTTAAATCATTAAAACATACATAATCAATTTTTCCCTTTTTGATGATGACAAACCCATATGCAACATTCTCCTTTTTACACACACATTCATTTCCCCTGTCAACCTTATTCTCCCCTCCAATCATTTATTCATACACACTGCATTTCCCCTTTCAACCTTATTCCCCCTTTCAACATAAATCTAAGATCATCTTGCAGCCCATAATATAATTTCCCTTTTTGACATCGTAAAAAAGGAACAATAAAGTAAGAGAAAAGCATGCAACTCTTAGAAAAGTCATGGACATTATGGGCAACACAAGCAGCAATCACTAACAATAAGCAAATGAATTAAAAAGTTCAAGAAAAACAGAATTATTTAATCCAACAAGTTAAAAGTCAAAATATTAAAAAACAACTGCAAACTTGAACCATTGTGACATAACAGAAAGACAACAGAGGATTCCAAGAAATGACACTAGGAGGATAATGGTTTTTGAGTGAGATACTTGAGGATAAGAGACAGGTGATTGCAGAGCTCTCATGGTGTTTAAGCAACTTATCCTTAAGACTGGAGACCTGTGCAGCAAGACCATGATTTTCTTCCTTAAGAGCCTGTAGTTCAAAAGAATCTGGTCCCTCAGATTGCACCTTAGCAAGTTGTACCTTGAGTCTAGCAATCTCAACATATTTTGCACTTAGCAGTGCTGTCATTTCCTCTAGTTCATGCTTCAACTGTGTCTGTTCGATTAGGAGTTCAGATATTTTACTAGCCTGTCCTGTCTTACCTACCATATACTCACACTTCACTAGAGTATTCATAGAAAATGATTGTTTCATAGTTCGTCTTACACCTGCACCTAGTACAACATTGAAGTGGTTGAACACTCGAGTGAGAAAGTATCCATACTCTATGCCATGTTTTCCATCCTTAACAGTGATTGTCTTGTGCATATGCTCCAAAATAAGGGCTGACAAATTGATAGCATCAAACTTACGCAGTGCTTCCATGACAAATGAATCAACAGTAGATACTACTGTTCTCTTCTCAAACTTGAGAGCATAACCTTGTTCAAAAATTAAAAGTATAACTGATAGACCCTTTTAAGAAACCTCTTTGGAATGCTTGCTGCATTTAATTTTTGGAGTTTCCCACACTCCTAAACAAAAATTTAATGCTATCAATTTGTTTCCCACACTCCTATACTTACGCAGGGCTTCCATGACAAACGAATCAACGTAGATGCTACTGTTCTCTTCTCAGAATTGAGAGCATAACCTTGTTCAAAAATTAAAAGTATAACTGATAGACCCTTTTAAGAAACCTCTTTGGAATGCTTGCTGCATTTAATTTTTGGAGTTTCCCACACTCCTAAACAAAACTTTTTGAGCAGCCCATTTCTATCACAGACCTGATTCCTTCAATTGGCACTTTCAGAATGTCACCAAGATATATAAATCCAAGCAAATATCCTCACAAACTACTTTGGAGTGAAGACTCCCATCATCCTTAACAACAACATTATAGTAGAATTCTCTAACCTACACTTCATATAGCACTGGAATGTGGTCTAGAAATAGGTGCGTCCACCCTTGAAGTTCCACAACATCAGCCAACTCACTCATTCTAGGCTTGGCCATGATATCTCAATCTTAAGCTATTTACTGTGTGAACCGGGTTCCTTGTCATGCTCATGTTCAGATGCTGCAAATAGTTCATCTGTATCTGGGGATAGATCTCTCTTTCCTTGATTGGCTTTTTTTCTTACTTTTCTTTTTCCCTTCTCTTCTTGCTAATAGACTTCTTTGCAGAGACCTTTCTTGCTTTTGGTTTTGTGACTTTTCTTCCCTTCAGTGGAGCCTTTCTTTGTTTTCTCTCTGTAGTCTCAACATTTTTTTTCAGACTTAGACTTAGTCCCACTTTCACTTTTTCCGTTGGACACTTCAATGATGTATTCTTCATCAGGGATGACACTCTCATCTATTCTTGTCGGCCTTTTTCTTTTTTTTTTTTCAGTTTTTTTTGTTTTGTTTTCCTTCATAGCATCACTCATAAATTTCTTTGCAGAGCTTCTGGTAGTAGGGTGGAGTTTTGACTTCTATCCTAGAGTCTTAACCAATTTTCCTTTCCCTTTACTTGGCACAGTGACCATTTTTCTCTTAATTCCCCAATACAAGGGCATATTGTACTCATCATCCTCATCATAAATAACATTAATGGGAGGTGAGGCAATGCTAGTAGTTTAATCAAAACTAGAAGGTAATTCTTTAGAAGGAGGATTAGGGTTACCTGTATCTTTTTCTAAAAAAGTAGGAACAACCTTGTCCCTTATGGTAGCAAGGCTTTCTTCAGCTGTATTCTCAACTACCAACTCCTCACTAATGAAAACAATATTTGACATATTTTCTCTACTTTCAGGGCAGTCACCTTCAAAATATTTTTCTATGACGGCGGTTTAAAGCACACCTGGTAGGGACAAAGAAAGTTTAGGCTTGAAAAGAGTTTTGGACTGAATAAAGTCATCAAGAAACATGTTCTGCAGTTTATCTAAATATAGAGTGTGAGATCTTATGGGAGATACTGGTTCACTTTCTGGATGAGAAGAGTCAGAGATTGGATTTTTTGTTACTTTACTCGCAGGAAGGGTTGAAGCAGGAGTTGAAGAATAAGGAATATTGGAACAAATTAGAAATTAGAAGGGTCAATATCTTGAAGAGCCTTCAGCATATCTTGGTGTAATGACCCTCAAGGTTATTTTTGTCTTTTCCAATACTTTTAGCATTTATAGCTTTTCTGTAGTGACCACAAGTCATTTATGATCTACTGACACTGATAATTCGGTCACCTGGTCGTTTGTTTGGGTTTTATGTTTGATTCCCTAATCTGAAGCTCTTGGAGTTTGAATGGTTAACCTCGATCAAAAGCCAGGAAAATGATCTCAAAACAGAATTTCGACAATTCCATCAGCTTTGAAATAGACAAATTATACTAGTAGCATAGTTTGGCATGAGTATCGAGGCAATCGGTGCAAGCTTGAGGCCATTTGGCATTTTAGCCTTTAAAATTTGGCTGAGGCTGAATTTGGTTAATATTCTTGGAAAACACACTCGAATTGAAATTTTGTAAGTGTGGTTAGCTCTAGAATGTCGAGTTTGGTCTAGAATAATCTTTCCTTCGTGTCCCGAGGCTTCTGGTCTCATTTTAAGCCTCTTTATAGAATTGGCAAAATTATGCTTGGGTGTGGGACTCATATTTGTCCATATGACCTCAGATGGAAATTTTGAATACGCCATTGAGTTTGGAACATCAAATTTCGTAAGGTAGCATAGTCTGTTTAGATGCACGCTATTTCAAATAAATTCTGAGCACCCCATCTGGGCTTGTTCAAAGCTCAAGTTTAATCTGGTGCATTATCTGTTAGTACTAGTGATTCTCTTCATCACGATCATGATAATGCCTCTGCGATCACGGAGGGGCACTCATTTTAGCTATTGCGATCGTGAAGGGCTTTCTTTTGGGGTAGACCAGGTGGTCATCGTGATCGCGAGGTTTGTCCACCGCGATTGTGATGCTTATTTAAATTAGGTGTCACGATCGTGACCCATTCTCCCGCGATCGCAAAGGTCAATATCATCTGGTCTTTAAGTTAAAAGACAGACGCTAACTAGCCCGACCCTTCATTTTCATTCTTTAATTTTGAGAGCTAGGGAGCACCATTTTGGGCGATTCCAAGTGCATTGTGTTCGTGGGATTTATGTCTACGCATTATTAGGTTAAGGGAAGTGTGAATATCGTTGGTTTGAGATAATTTCCAACCCAAAAGGGCTACCAAAAGCTTAGTTAGGGCTTTAATGGTGTTTTGAAATATTGGGCTGATTTAGGTAATTTTGAGTATCGGTTTGTGCCCCATTTTGGCGTACAAGATCAATAATGCGTTTAAAATATTTTCATAATGTTATTTTTGGGATTTCTATTACGGGCTCCACAATTCCATTTTAGACCAAATTTTGGATCCATGTCCAAAAAATATAATTTTAGTGTCAAAACATCCATGTTGATAAGGTTTTGATATTTTGATAGTGTGGAGGCATTTGGAGTCATTTTTGGAGTGAAAATCTATCAAATGTGGACTTGGACCATGCATATTCGGCTTCGAGAAAGGCTACAACTACAGCTCTTTGGATTATATGTGAAAGGTTAAGCTTGACTCCTAAATTATTGTCTCGTTGTCTTGATATGAGGCTTAGGTTAGTTGCCTTTGGGAGATTTCCCGTCTAGTTGGTAAACTTAGTAATTATGCCTTAGTTTGGTCTTGGTCAGCCAATTTTAGGTGGGTTGGTTGGTATTTTTGATGATTGGCAGAGTTGTGCCTTAGGATTGATTTTGGGATAAAATTTAGTTGATGTAGCCGTTGTTCGTGGGAGTTTATGATGCTTAGTATTCTTTATTATTGAATTACTTACGTTGGAGCCTTGGTGTAGTGATTTCCACTGGATTAGGCTTGTGAATTACTATTAGACTCCATTTCTGGATTTAGAGTTAGAATCCCTAGGCCTTTTTGTTGCTGTTTGGAGGGGCTATCTATGGTTATGAATCTCGAGGTGATATTTTCCACATGGATCTAGGAGGTATTAATTGACTAATTGAGCACATGTTTCCTTATTTCCTCCTCCTTGTTACCCAGTTAAGGTTGAGTTCACTTTTAGGCTTTGTGGTTGAGTTAGGGGAGTAGAGCTGAGCTTTAGGCCTTGATTGAGGGCGGTTACATTCGTTAGTCCTATTTTTATGCTTTAGAGGGTAAGCATTATTGTGTAGTCATTATGCTTTTGGAGTCATTATTGTATGTGATTGTGTGTGTTTTTTGGGTGTTGTTGATGGCAAGCATTGTATTGGATCATTGTTTTCTCATGGATGTAGTCAACCCTAGTACATGCATTGGTTCTTGGCATTGATTTGAGAAACCTGGGTTGTAGCCCAAATTATTTTATTCTGATTTTTGAATGGGGATCGTACTATCTTTATTACTATTATGTTTAGTGGACTAGAGGCATCGAGGATGCGCTTATTTTATTATACTGATTTGAGGCATTGAGGATGCGCTTATTTTATTATATTGATTTGAGGTATCGAGGATACACTCATTTTATTATACTAATTTGAGGCATCGAGGATGCGCTCATTTTATGATATTGATTTAAGGTATCAAGGATTCACTCATTGTACAGATTGAGATAAGACCTGGATCAGGATCAGACGGTATATAAGGGCATTCCCAAGCTCCCCATGGCGATCCTATAGAGGCACATTGGTCCTACTTCCTGGCCAGTACTGGAAGTAGGTGTATATATCTTGGCATAAGGCACTTGGCACAAATGGTACAACTGGTTTTATTGCATTACTTTCATACATATATGCATTACCTATCACCAGCATAGTTGTTTGTACTTGTCGGTAGTATGGGATGCCATACGAATTTACCTATTAATGAATGAAATTTCTGGATACACAGAGGCTTGGGAGGTATTAACTTACTATTTGCGAACTTGTAGCGGTATAAGTGGTGGTTTCTTATTTTAAGGTAGTTGTTTCCCTTATTCTTATTTATCTGTCTTCTTGTGCAGGAATTTTGTGATATAGTCCTTTGGGCCTTCATGTGATATCTGTGTTTAGTTCTATTAGTAGATTTTCACGTAGTTGTTTTCCTTCATAGTGTGTTGTTGTGTTTAGGTCTTGGGTTGGCGCCACCAGGTACATACTAAGTTTCCTTGGTTGTTTCCTATCTTCTCTCTTTCTTATATTAGATATTTCTTATTACAGGCTTTTGTATTATTCTTGTTAGATACTTGTGATATATGCTCTATCCTTGCATGTTCTTTATACTTACTTTATCTTTGGAGCTCAGTCAGTCGATGCCTACTGAGTGACACTTATTATTATTATTATTATTGTATATGTATAAACCTTGTACTTCCTTATTTGGCCTAGTGGCTCAACTACCAACTGATACTAGGTCTTTAGGATTATCTTGTTTAATTTATCTTATTCTTCTTTTCTCATTATTAATATTATTATTATTCGCTTCTTTTCTTCTGCTTATGATGGTCTGTTGCCTGTGGTTCCAGAATGTGGGGTTAAGCTTACCTACTGGTGAGTTGATAGTAGGTTTCATCATGAATTGAGAAATTGATTCGTGGCAGAGTGGTATCAGAGCTTAGGTTTGCCGATATCATCTGTATAAGAGCAAGTGCCTAGTAGAGTCCTGTGGATCGGTGCAGAGATGTTTGTGTCCTATCTTTGGGAGGCTATAGGGCATTTAGTGAAACTTTATTTTTGATTCCTTATCACGTGAAACTTTTTTGATTTATCTCTAAATACTTTCTTGGAATTCATTCATCCTTAGATGGATAGTACAAACTTTTTGACAGGCATGGCTGGAGCATCAACACATACTACCTAGGCTTCGACATTATCTATGACCACCTCGGCTCTTTTAGATCCAACGTTGGAGATTCCATATCTTGTTGAGCATACATCATATGAAGACATAGTTTTGGGTGCATTGAGCAGTTCTCATCCTAGAGTTGGACTTGTAGGTACTCAGCACGGTTCTCCGTTGGTATCTGAGTATGTGATAGAGTTTCTAGATTGGATAGAGCATGCTCCTACTCTATTTTCTATGGAGGGAGATATGACTCAGCAATTTATTAAGGGATTGATCTTGCTGCTCCTCCTAGAATCACAATACTTAATAATGGTTTGGTCTACTTTTCCCTAGGTTGTCAGTTATGTGAGGTCTATGGAGCATGCATGTATAGAGACTTACAGAGGTAGAGATAGGAGATCCCACCGTTAGTGCAATAGAGGTAATACCCAGCTTTGAGCTAGGAATTATCCTAGTGAGGGTAAACCTCACTCTAGACCTACTGGACCCATGGTAGGAGCATTTTAGATTCCAAGCGGTCCTGTGACAGGTTATGTACCCATGGTGGACAGAGTTCGCAGCAGATATCTTAGGATTTTCTATTCAGGCATTTAAGTTTTGGGGCTCATACTAGTTCAGTTGGGTCATTTCAGTGGGATGCATTAGGTGGAAAGTGCTATGAGTGTGATGAGTTTGGGCATCTGGCTAAGGAGTGTCCTATAGTCATACATCGCAGGTGGCTGGCTCGACAGGATCAGTTTTATAGATCTCAGTTACAGTCAGTTAGAGGTGGTACCTCGAGTGTTGTGGTTAGTGGTTCAGGTGTTCAGTTCGAGGCCAGGCGCATTTCATCCTATCCTTCAGTAGGTCAGGTGGAGGACGAGGCTCCAGGTATTAATCATACTTGCATAAATGTTATACCCCATACTTTTGTACATCAGAATATATTGTTTTTAGTTTCTCTAAACAGTTGCCATGTGATCCATGTTATCTATGAAGTTCTATGTGAGTAAGAATTGTTGAAAATAGGTTTGGAAGGATTTGAAAGGAGTTGGAGGCTTAATAATAAGTCACGGTAATCAACCTACGTAAGCTACCGATTTGGATGTCTTATATCATTAAGCTACTTAAATTTATGTCAAGCTTAAGTAGACAAGATTATGCAGGTTCTCAAGGCGAGACTAGATTACGAACCTATGAAAAACAGTAAGTAGGTGATGCACCTACTTGGCATGAGTAGGCGATGCACCTACTAAGGTGCAC
Source organism: Solanum dulcamara (assembly GCF_947179165.1). NCBI lineage: Eukaryota > Viridiplantae > Streptophyta > Magnoliopsida > Solanales > Solanaceae > Solanum > Solanum dulcamara. Next base: position 25,636,158 of record NC_077245.1, read on the forward strand.
CCTACCAAGACATGTGGCAGCAGTGGGGTGGGTACATGGATGAGGTATATGTGTAGGGGATGGACATGTGTCACCCTTAGGGGCTGACATGTGTCACTCCCAAAGGTGGTGTATATGTTTAACTAATGACTAAGGGTTTCATTTCTTATCTTCAAACTTTGAGAATTTTAGAGAGAAAGGAGAAGATAGCCACGACCATAGCTACAGCAAGGTAAGGCCTCTAATTTGATCCGTAAATTAATTATCTAAGGTATTCTTCGATCAAGTGAAGGTATTTAATAACGTAAATTAATTATTGGGGCAGCAAGAAGGTCCAACGTGAAGCCATTAACTTTTAGCCGAGTGGATAAACTAAGTTGCTAAGGTAGGGTTTCTTTCTTTCAAATTAGAGTTAATGGTGTTGTAATGGAAAGATTACTTTGTATTAAGTAGGGTTGGAGGTAAGACAATTACACAGTTATTGTTAACATTTTAATTGGACAGAATTCAAGTCGTTCTAGTTGGATTAAAGTTTGATTAGTGTTGTCAATATGATGGTGTTATATTTGAAGGTAATTCATGTATGTTGAAGGTATGATGAGTATAGGTGCTGCTGTTCGCAGCCACGTTATGCTTCTTTCTGTGTGGTTGTGATTTTACAAAATAAAGATCGAAAACTGTAATTTGATGTCGTGATTTTGGGTGGGCTGTTTGGAACTTGTATTGAGTAATATTAAAGTAGTTTTATTATTTATGAATGGTGGTTGTTGTTGTTGGTTTGGCTGTGCTAATCGGAGGTTAATTAGAAACTCGAGTTAGGCAAGTTATATAGGGGAAATGCTGCCTAATTTTCGTTAAGTTCTTAACTAACCAAAATACTAATCGAGAAGTGTGAACGAGGAAATGATTCTTATGGGTAGTTACTTGTAGATTTATAAGCTAAAAAGTTGTAGTTTATTAATAATAGTATTACTTTCGTGTTAATTAGATTCAAAGGGTAACGAAGCAAGCGTGGTTACGGTTGATCCATAAAAGGTATGTAAAGTTATCCCTCTTCTCTTTTGGCATGTCTTAGATATAAGTGACATGTGATATGAGCTTTGGGGATAATTTAAATCATAAGCTCCGAGTATGACTCATGACTCTTATTCACTTCTAGATGTTAAAACTCTTAAAGTAGTTGAGTTATTGCCCACGAGACTTCTATTTGCTGAATAGTAATTGGAAGTATAAGCTCCTATTCCTAAGGACTCTATGATGATAAATGTCTCTGATTCCATAAGTTGTTTTGTGAAAGAGGTAAGAGAGTTCCATCTGCAATGTTAACAGAATCTTTGATAGGTAAAGGAGGCAGCTAACCATCTTCGTGTCATCTTTTCTTCTTCTGAGTGTCTTATCCACGATCAGCGCACGGGAAGGATCGTTGGACGGTTAGGAAAGCTTTATTATTCGGATATTCTTCTCTACATTCCTTTTTTTCAGCTGCTTCATTAGGATAAGGAATGGGACCCGCCGTCGCCTGAGACATACACAACACACAGTGCAAGACTTCTTCCATTGTCTAGGGTATATTCCTGCATTTCATTCAGATGGGTTGAACAATTCATGTGATTGTTTACAGTTGGCAATTGTATGCTCCTGGATTAAACATAAGAATCCAATTGTGCCTTTCTTTGGATTGATTCATTCGTTAGTGTCCACTTGTGATTTGACCTACGACTGATTTAAGGATATATCACAGACAACTACTTTCATTTAATTAAGGGGTCCTACTCGAGTGCAGTCATTCATAGGTGCAAGGTACTTTACTTACTATTATAAGTGGATGACTACAGTAGATACATCTGGCTTTCTTTACTTAGAGAGAAGTCCTAAGCTCTTTCTAAGTTTAATATATAGAAAGTTTGGAAAATAAGTCAAATCTCCAGATCAAGAGGTTGAGGTCTGAACTCCGGCAGAGAATACGTTTCAAGGGTGTTTGATTTCATGCTCCTGAAGATAGGAATCAAACGTGAGCTGTCGTGTGTTCATACTCCGCTGCAGAATGGGGTGTCTGGAAGAAAACACCGACATATAGTTATAGTTGAAATGGCTTTGACTTTGATGATAAATAATGGAGTACCAAAGCATCTATGGGTTGAAGCATTCACTACTGCAGTGTATTTAATCAACAGATTGCCATTTTCTGTTATCAACATGCAATCTCCCTTTTCTTCTCTTTATGGTCGTGATACTTTTCAGGGGGAGATCACTACCCTTTCTGAGACATCTGACTGGGTTACTTTAAAAAAATCTTCAGAGCACAGTTCCGATAGTACAGTTCAAGGTGCCGATAATTCATCTTCGAAAATCATTCTATCTCTGTTTGCCGCCTCAAGCGAGCACTTTATGGACTTAAACAAGCACCCAACCTATACAAAGGGCTATAGCTGTCCACTATAGGAGCTTTCTTCTAACAATCCCTTATTTGGTATGTCACAAAATCATGAAGCGAACTCGTTCTATTCAATATCTATATGGGGGAAAGAAGATCGAAAGCCATTGAGTAGTGAGACTTTCTTTTCCAGAGTAGTCATAGAAAGAGAATCGAGGGGTCTGCAGGCATGAGTGCTCAGGTACGCCGTCAGTCTAAATTCCTAGCAGTCTTTTTCAGTTGTATTTGTTTTAATGAAAAAAGAATAAAGAAAGTCCCGAAGAGCGGAACGGCCGTCCAACTCCCCCAAATACAAGGGAGCGGGCACTACTCTCAGCCTGTCGTAACAACGAAAGAAAACTCCACATACCGGAAAAGAAATTTACCTTATTCCTAGAACGGAATATAGACATTGGTACAACAGGAGGCTCGAGAGACCTCGAGAGTAATATACGCTACCATCGGAGAGACTTTAGCCACATCTTAACCCGAATGAGGCGATCAAGAAAGTCCTCCCCTGGAAAAAATATCCGAAGATCTTCTCTTTCCTTTTCATTACAAACAAAGCGAAGGCGCTACTTTTAGCCCTTTCAAGAATGAAGGCCCGCGCGACACTCGGCGTTAACACTCCCAAATCTGGAAATCCTAACCACAGTTTTCATGATAACGGGCGGTGAAAGCATACAAAGATAGTGAGGCTTCCATCGCTTAGATTTAGGGCGATAGGGCGCACCACAGATACGATAAGAAGCACCCCTCAATCGATAGGTCAAAGACAGAAACATAGTACCAGTGACATCTCTAATCTTTGAGAAAATCGGGGTCTTTTCCACATAAATAGCGTCAACCAAAGACCGGAGCATCTTAGCAGACACTGGAGAGAAATCCCTAGTAACTTCGTCGCTCCTAAATTATTTGGCAAACTCCAAAACATGACTTATAATAAAGAATGTTTCAAATGGGAGACTTTTCTTTAGATATAGTTATAGTACAGTGAAACTATATATTATGCTAAGCGGCCGTCACCTTCTCGTCGGCGATCACCGTCGCCAAGAATGGCATAGTCGCAAAGCTTCGTCGTGCCATACACCCTTTTAGTAGCTATCCACACAAGCATATGATGTTTAAGTGTGAATAGAGGCCAAGAACTCAAAAATCCGAGGGGTTGACCCTTCGTAAACGTCACAACCGATGACCTATAGCCTTTATTATATTATAGAAACTATATGGTAATTGAAAGACTACAGAACAAAGTATGAACGTCCAGGAAGTTGCAAAGGGATTTCCGAACAACCCTGTATACAGGACATCAGGATAACAGATAAGGAATCGGTAGCAGCCTTAAGATAGATAAAAAGAGAAGAATTTTTTCTTTCTTCTCAGGTACTGCAACGGTTGGGTCTGATTATAGGTACCATCCATTATTAACCTTGACAAAACCTTCATCCATCATGTATAGGCCGTACCAATGCCTGATATAAGGGTAAGCCAATAGCGAATAACCTTTTCTTCCCTGTCTCCTCGACCTTCATTCCCATCCTGCAGCCAAAGTGATAGCGGATGTAGCATCCACCGGTAATGTATGGAAGAGGGTAAGATTTCTATGTGGATAGGACGTATCAACACCTTTTGCATCTTTTCATTTGAAAGGAAATATAGTTGAATAATATAGTGTTGGGTCCTGAGGACCAGGATGGCCGAAGATCAAAACCAAAATATGCCAGGGGTTGATCATCGAAGCCTGGGCAATAACGATTAAGGAATTTGGGCGCTGATGTAGCTAAGAGCCACCTTCATAGTCAATTCATTAGGGTTGTCACCTTCTACCTGGAAAAGTATCCACCCTTTTCTTTATCTGTTAAGCCTCACTGCTATGGGACTTCCTAAAGAAAACTGCAATCGCAGTTTATCAACCACTCACAAGACCACCGAGATCTTCGACTTAGCTCCCAAAGGTAATCCACCCGGCCCTTTCCCAACCTATACAAGGAGATCGGAAGATAACGAAAGGGAGACAGAGTACTAACTAAATATAACACAAACTACCATTCCATCTATCATATCAGTCGAGTCGATCCGATTCGTTCTTATCTATAGATAAGGCAAGAGAGAACTTATGACCTCGCGGATGGAGAGGGATTCAAACCCCCGGTATTTCACAAAATACTTCGGTTTTCAAGACCGACTCTTTCAACCGATCAGACATCCATCCCCTTCGCGCTTCACCCGCCTTATCCATCCGCGCGCTGGCAGGTAGGGGCAACTCTATGTGATTCGCTACGCTTGCCTGCGCCTATCGGCTGATTTTATTGCTTGCCGGTTAGCGAAACTTTTCTGGTAGTACGAATCGCTACGCTTCGCCTCTTTCTATATGATAATATGCATCTTGGTTGCTGCGCTCCCTGCGGGTAATAGCAAGAGAGTGAATAATGAATGATCCTCCAAACTCAAAGAGTGATTGAGTCTGACTCAAGCGAGTGAGTGAAAGGCGTGGCAAGAGAGCGAGTTCGACTCGCGAACGATCAGCAAGTGAAGGACCGATCCTTTTGCACCAATACTATTGCGAGACTGGTACTTGGAGGCTCACGAGCAATATATAGACTAAGGTTGCCCATCACTCCCTCGCTCTTTTTTGAAGGCCCTTTCAATTCTCTTTCTAGTATGCTTCCTCTATAAGAACACTAAACGCCCAGCTTCGCAGAGCAGCTCTCTCCCCAGCCCACAGCATAGTGTGGAATCTGGATCCTTTCATCGAGCACCATTTCTTTTAGATAGAAAGGTGTTTTGACTCTATTGAATCAAGTCATAACCTAAGCCTTCTACTAGTAGACTACTATGGAGAGACTAAGCTCTATTTCAGAGATTGGACTCTCTTACTGTGATTAGATCCTACTAGTAAGAAGCTGTTCCCGAGCCAGGTTCCCTGGATCCACGTGTTCCTAGCCGGGCCTAAATGGATGAATGAAGAAGCGCGCCCGGGTAGACTTCAAGAGCTCTTGCTCTGCCTATCCTCCTACTTCTTATTCTGGGGGTCATAGAAAGATACAAACCGCCTACTCTTTAAAGGGTTGGTGTGGCATTAGATTGTTGAAAATGAAAGCGGCTTGTCCTTACTAATAAAAAACAGCAATCCCTCCCCTTCTGTTACCTACTTTTACGAATTTCTTCGGTATACCTCAATACAAGACAAACGCAGGAATGGATAAACAATCAAAACCAGGCTATCGCCCTATCTAAGAAGCTTTCCCCTCTCCTCTACGGAAGTAATCTTTAAATCTATTTCAGTTCCTGTGTCTGTCGCTATCGCCCTATTCTTTCTCAATTGCCTATCCTTTCTAGATGAGGGGGAGTCCCTTAGCAGTAGCTTCCAACACTTAAGATTGACCTCCTCAAGTGCCAGATATGAATGTTTTCTGAATTTCATACGGGACTACTTACTTACCTAAAGTGCACTTTTGGCTTACCAAAAACGTTGACTGAAGGAACTGACCTAAGCATAGCTCTCTCTCTCAAATACAAATGTCAAGAAAGGGATTCCTTGGATAAGTGGAAAAATGCTCAAAAAATCCTTTCATTTCTCTTTGAAGGCCTTTGTCCTACTTATAGTATCAGTCCTCCAGCCTATACTTGTGTTTTTATTAACCAAGAACACATGCACTTTGTTGGCACTCAAGAAAAAGGTTATTCAATCCACTAGTGCAACTGAAGGTGCGCAGCCTCTTCTGAACCGGAACAAGAAAGAGCTCATAACCACTGCTTGTGAACAGCTCTCCTCAACTTAAGGCGCACTTACTCTTACTAGAAGTCTAGTCTCTCTCAGGTCCAGTTTCGATCTCTAACTAACTTACTTAATAAGCTAGGACGGAAGAGAGATATTCAGAAAACCCGATTTCCTGTCTTAAGAACCTGACTCAAAAGAGAAAAGAAGACCGGACTAAAAGAGATCTCACTTTCGACGATTGAACTTGGCTTTTATATCCAGATTAGAACTGGACTTAAACGTCTTTGGATCCTGCTTAGGGCCGGCTTTCACTTTCATATCAGGAACGTCGACTTGCACTTGCAATATAGAATTTGACTTTCTGGAATCCTTGCTCCTGGCTTATATTCACATAGCCCACTCATAAGAATAAGACGTTCAACTCCCTAAAACACGTGTAATTGAGAGAGTCATCATAGCAGTGCCTTGGGGAAATGCCTACCTTCAGGAGAAGATTACCGAATGAGTTTCAAACCTGTCCTCTTTGCTACCCAAGATATTTAGGGAAAGGGGCATTCAGCCACTTGACTCTAAGGAAAGGGGCCTTATCGGCCACCGCTTGCTGACGACGGAATGCATCGTCAATTAAAGGGTCCTCGCCTTGGACTTAGTTGGAAAGGTAGGTGTTCGGTATGTCCCTTGCTTGCGAACTTCTTTAGTAGGGCGGAGGTGCCATTCCTCACGTTTACCGTTGTCCCCAGACTTCACTCTTTCAACACTTGTATACTTTCTAAAGAGTCAGGCATGCCCCTGTCCCTGTCTCCAAGTGTGTGATCCACCGATTCACTGAGTGACTTTTTCTTACCGCTGCGCTGGAGTCCCTATCTCAACAAGGGTTGGTGTGGCAGACTTCCCCCTTGTTTGCCGATTGAAGAAAGCCTTATATGGCTTCAAACAAGTGAGAAAGGCCCTTTCTATCTTATTAGTCAAGCACGCTAGCTGTAATAAAAAAACAGCGCTAACGAGCAAGAAAAGGGATGCGCTAAGGCGCAAGGGCTTTCGCGTAGCTGCTGCGCCCTTGCTTCTTGCTTTTGAGCCGGAGCTTGCTGGGTAGTGAAGTGGACGACAGGGCGCAAAGCGAGGGAACTCGTGAAACCTTAAGTGAACCGCTAGAGTCCCATTCAGCTAAGGCTAAAATGGTCGCAATGTTAATTAGGGCCATAGCACTAGCTGTAATATTGACTGGCGCGGCTGCTAAGATGTCGGCTTCTTTTCCTTAGGTCTTGACAGAGCCTAGGAATCCGGTTAAACAATATGACCTATGACCTGAGGAGGACAATAGAACCTAGCTCACTCGATAAGTCCCTTCTCTTTTTTCTGATTACCTAGTACTAGCAAAGGAAAAGGCTCTTGGGCAAACCTACATCACAGTGCATTAGGGTCATTCACGCACTTCCGGTACTGCCCGCCGCCGTGCACGAAGGCAGTGAAGCTCCTCCTGCCATACCCCGAGGTGGATTCGAACTACCAAATAAGCCACTTCTCCTTGAATGCTCGTTTGAGCTACTGATACCGGAACTGGTCTCTCTCTGGATCTAAACCAGAATCAAGGAAGACATAATGAAAATAAATATGCACCTGGAATGAAATCATATTGGTATAAAGAGCTGAAAAGGAAGAAGCAACGGACTGAGCAACGAAGCGATGGGATTGAGCACTTCTCCTAGCGCAGGAGTTTTTGTCCGCTGGATTAAGACGACTTAGCTACTTGTATGAAAGTGGAAACAGAAGAGGAAGGTTATTCAAGCAAGAAAAGGTCGATGTAATTGAGCTATGATAGGGTTCCATCGAGAAAGAAGAGTTTACAGCTGCATTAACTGCATGTCGAGCGAGAGCGTCTTTCTTCTTCTTGAGTGAAGTAGGTTACTATTGCTCTTTAGCTAGCCTCTATGCCTTTGCTTCGTGCTAATGCCCTTATGTTTGTGCTGTGTGCTTTGTGAGTTCTAGCTAGGAAGCAAGCGCAGCAAAGGAGCATGAGTGTTAGCGCGCTAATGCCTATTTAGCTGTGCTCTTTGCTTCTCCTCTTTCCACTTCCCTTCCTCACCCTCACTAGTTGTAGTTGACTGTATCAGGAGTTTTCCCCCTAAGAGCTACTTCTTACTCTCTTTTTTTCAATCTTAATATGTTTTGTTTGATACCTGTATCTTTTCCTATTCGTTATAGGTGACTCTGGAGTTTAGCCTTATAGTTCATGCCTGAGAAGGGGGGCCCTCGTGCTTCACTGGATAGACGCACTAGTCTACCGCTTTCAATGCAGCGAGACTTCGCCGATTGAGAATAGACTTTGAATAGATAGTAACAAGAAGGCATTTTTACTCTATTCACTTTGGGCTTGGAAGGAAGCAGAATATCCTTCGGTTTGTTTACCAGATGGTTAGTAGGCGGTGTAGGTTAATTTAAAGTTATAAGGTTTAGGAATCATCTTAAACAGAAGCAAAGTCCCTTTCATGGGTAGTAAGTAGGCTGAAAGCCATTAAAGGAGGGGATTTGGGTATAAAACTAGAATAAAGAGAAGGTTTTTTTATCACTTCGTTTAGTTAAGTTTTAACAGGTCTAGCTCAAATCTATAAACCTAATTGGCCTTGTCCCACGGGATTCAACAGCACTAAGAAATTGATCACCGTCACAAGAGCTTTGTGAAGTCTCACTGGTTAACTTCCTGGTTTTCGAGATGGGTCGTATTGCAATTAACTTATTGTTAAGTATACCGGCGTCCGCACGGGAGTAGATTTGCCGATGGATGGAAGGCTGCTGCTCTGTCTGCCATCGAGTTATCAGTTTCACAATAGCATTTCTCTTTTGCAGGTCATTCAATATCTGGTTTGAAAGGACCAGGGAGGGCGAATCGAGTCTCAAATGGGCATCTGATACATGAGGGGGTTCCACTACCCTTCCTTCTGGGTGACTGACAAATGTTCCCTCATTCAACTCACCATCTCTTTCATCTTTCTTTGGTCTTCGCTCAGGTAGGTCTTCTTTTTCCCAAGCACACACTAAGAGCACAGCTTGGTCCCAACAATCAAGGAAAAAAGCATCAACATTGCGTTGTGTATGACGCGCGCAAGCGGGAGAGAAAGTGCATAGTGCTGATAGCGAATAAAAGGTAGTCTTGACTTCTTGGATATGGGTTAGTAATTGCACCACTGCGTCCTTTTCCTTCTCCAGAGAAGGAGGCTTTTGAGCCAAACTCACACGCTCTGTCATCTGCTAACAGAAAGAGTGAGGCGTCAGTCATATAGTAAGAAAGAACACGCCTGTTTTTTGTTTGTAGGAAAACTCTTGCCGCTGGCGGACGTGTTCTCATCTTTTGAAAGAAAAGATGGTAAGGTGTCGTGTCGGCGCAAATATTCATAAAAAAAGATAAATTAACTGAGAAGCATTCAAATATCAACCTTAAAATAAAATAGGAATTTCCAAACTCTGTTAGAAAGCACCCATTTAATTCAACCATAAGGGCATTAAGAAAGCTTCCTTCTCTCAAAACAAAAGCATGACCTAAACCCTTAGGATAAATTAGTGTTATGCACTAAACTGAACACTCAACCTCTCTTCTGAATTAATGTTCTAAATAAATGAGTTTTTTATAGTATGAAAACCCTCTCCCTTACCTTCCCGGAACGGGAAAAGGCTCTCTTGCCTTGCTTCTTTGCTTTGTTCCTTATAGCACTGTTGCAAGCTCTCCTTTCATTGGTCTCGGGTGAAGTATCTGTAATAAGCGGATCTTTCCTTCCTTGGCGAATGGTGGCATACTCCCTTCTGGCCTATTCAAGTGCGACTTCTCATTCCAAAAAAGAGAAAGGGCGATAGCTTTCGTATCCAGGATCCTTTTCTCATCGGGGGGCTTTCTCTCCTTAAAGTCTCCTGGATGAGTGGAAATTTCCCTGGCTAGCGCCTGCAGAGTGTAGAGCTGGGTCCTCATTCCAGTGATTTTCATCTCCTTGTTGTGGGGACAAGAGAACACAAAGATTGAAAGCATCGGCGACAGGTAAGGTAAGTTCTGTTACTCCAAAACAGATGTTATTTCATAGGCAGAAGATGAATTCTCCGCAGAGAAAGATGCGGAATCTAAAGCTTCAGCTAGAATAGCCCTTCCCTGTCTTTATGGTTCACCAGGTTTTAGAGGTAAGAACCTAAAAAAATGGTTTATGAAAAAACCATTCTGTTCCAATGGCGTCCAATTCCTAGGAGGCCCTATAGCTAGCCCCAGGTGATCAGACTGCTGGCTGCCGAGTAGGAGGAGCTTCACTCTGGTGGGAAACCACGGGTGCATATAAGGTAGGTTTAGTGAGAGAAAAGGTCGGGACTGTGGCTGATAGAATCAGGACTTCTCCTTTCTCAGGCTTGGCTTTACGCGAACTTGGAGGATAAGGTCCGGGGTACCAAACCTTTATTGAAGAAAAAGAGCTCTTACCTCCAACTCAGAACGTTCCTTCCGCAAAGCCTATTCCTAGCTGCCAAAGATGAGTTCGATCCATTAGGTTCTTTTTTTTTAGAAAAGAAACAAGAGACAAGAAAACATCTTTGATTACGATTATTAAAAGGATGAATGGTTTTGACTCAATCCCCTGCTTCAAGAGATATGGTAGGTTTGGGAGTTTGAGAAAGCAAGTAAGTTAGAAAAGATGATTCCCTTTTCTATTGACTTATGAAGTCAGCATCAGCAAAGAACTCTAATTCCTTAAAAGGAATTCCCCAACATGTGGAAAAAAGGCATTTTCGGGGACTAGCCTGCACCAAATACTCCTAGGGAAAACATTCTTGAATCATTCCTCAAACTCATACTTATAGAGGTTGTCCTCTTTTATCTTTTTTTTAAGAGATCACTCATTATAACAAAGGCACAGGATAGTATGGGATTATCTACTGGATTAGTGTTAATCTCTGATAAAACCTCATCCAGCCGTTTTTGACTCTTATAATGAGGCCCGACAACCAGTTGGAGCACCCGAGAATATTTAGCAAGGGACGGGCTATTCTACATAATACGGATCGGCGTATAGCCTTTTTCTTCTTACGATCCTATCATTTCTTCTTCAGCGAAATATTCTGATTTGGCTTTAGCTGCTTCGTCTGTATCTTCACATTATTCAAATGATCCTGAAGCGGACCTTTCTTTTGTGTTTGTTGTAGCTCGCCCTTACTTAGCTTCCTTCCCTGAGCTAACCTCCTCTACCACATTTCTATATGCCATTAGGAGAAGTCAGTCTGCGCAATCCGCAATCATGAACCCTGCTCTGCACTAAAGAAAGGTGCGTCTGTATTCACTTTCATTCAGAATAAGCAATGGCTGAGCTACCGCGGAAGCCGGTGTGAACAAGCACAGAACGGTGTGAACAAACACTGGCTTCTTACCGGTGTGCGTTAGTGAAGCTAATAGTTCGGATGCGCATACGTTTTCTTGCTCTGTTTCCTTGGTACCCGAACCGGAGAACTATCCACAAGACCGCTTCATGCTCCAAACTCGAGAAGAAGCTTTCGAAGGCGCGTGTACCATTACTTGTACTTGTTATTCCACTAGTGATTTTTGGCAAGATCAATATATAGTGATCGGTTATGATTTCTCAAACTACGGTATATAGTTTCAAGTTAGGCCTTACTTCAGTCTGGTCTCCTCTCCCAGGTCTCAGCTAAATAGGTTCGATTCCTCCCGGCTTCCTTTCTATTCTCACTCTCATCCAACTGATGAATGCAATTGGAGTAGAATCGTTTTCCCTTACTAGGTTTAGGAATCCGTAATTCTTCAAGAAGACAAGATTAACCCGAATCAAAAGAAAGCTTCTTATCGAGAGACATATTACAGCAAAAATGACTCATGAGGATAGCTGGAAGCAAGGAACATTCTTTTGCGGCTTACCCGTTCTATAAGAGAACGGTTCAACTGGTTAGGCGGTCTGGTGTATTATTCACTGCGCTTTATTTAAAGTAGTGTGTGTCATCCGGGGTGATAAAAAAGAACCATACCCTGTTGACAGTGTCCCTATCCCTTAATCATCAGGCTACCCTCGGATTCTTCCCTCCAGATATGTTTGAGGTGGGCGGGAAGGATAGAGCCCAACTTATTATATACAGATACATATATTCCTTGTCATTCTAATCTTGATATAGTTCCAACAGGCCTATTCTTTTACTCTCCTATAGTGTATAGTATATTCTTTCCATCTTCCTACTAGGATAGATATTCTAACAACAAACTACCTAGCTTAGCTAGTTGGCAGCTCCGCATCGTGAACTGCATCGGAAAGTGCATCCGATCTCTCTTTTATGGGCTCTTTCCCTCGTATCTGACCTATCCGTGTTAGCCCTCCCAAGCGGACAAAGAGGTGGATCATCTAATCTTGAAATAGGTCATCCCGGCTATCCCGATCTTTTATCTGTTCATTTCGTCAGGTATCTGAATCATACGATTCTGAGGATTCTGCTTTTCACATTCATTCTACAAGACCAAAATGAGGCCTTTCCTCGCTAGTTGGAATAAAAACCTCAACAGTAGCCTTCATTGAACCCCTTCTTCATATCTTTGCTACCTATGAAACGAGTCCCTCTTTCATTCACTAAAGAAGACGCAGCTAATAGATGGATGAATATACATTTGATGGCCAGTTCTATGAATCAAAATCTAGAGTTGGAGGCATCCCTGGGAAAAAAGCCAATTGATTCGGTTTTCTCGAAATCAACGAGTGGACTTGAAATCATAGATCCATTTTGTGATCCACGCGACTCAGAAAAGAATCCTATATCTTACCCACCCAGTGCTGTTCTGATTAAATTTCAAAGATCTCGCTTGCTGTCAAAGCGCATTTTGTGAAGTGTTCTCCTGCCCCTGTCACCTGAGATAAAGTCAACTGGAAACCGTGATCGGAGTCGTGGTTTGAAGATGATGATTTGAAGATTCATTCGATAGAGAAGGGTATCTTGGTTGCCAATACCAAGGTTGAATGAATCATTCCACCTGGCAACAGCAAAAGTGGAGTTTGGCACAGGTCAAAGGGGAAAGCAAGAAGGAATTCCACTTTGGAAAGGAAAAGGGCAGTTCCAAATGAAGGACCCTGAGGCAAGCTTCCCGGTGTCCAAGTGTCAAGTCCCGAGGGCTTGTGTCCGCCGAAAGCTTCCTTTTTTCTTTTTAGTCTTTCCTTGCAATGAACCGAAAGGTGAGAGGCAGGGCTCGGTCTCAAGGTTGAATTTAAAGTCACTAGTCAGTCCAACTGCACGAGTGAAAGGCGAAAGTCAAGATTACGTGCAACCAGGTGTAACGTGTCAAAGGTCACCAAGTCGTCGTAAAGGGGAATAGGTTGTTTTGCGCATCCAACAACTGAAAGAGTTTGTGGAGAAGGGTTGAGTTGCGTAATAGCAGATTCGTAGGTCAATAAATCATTGGATTTGAAATCGAACTCTCTACCTTGGGCGGATAGGAATTGAGACTTTCAATGGTCCGCTCTTCTCTCCTCGTGATCGAAGCTGACCCCAAAAGTTGGTATTCCTTCTTAAGAGGACACTAACCCTCTCGATCTTGCTAGCCGGGGGCTCAGTCTTTCAAGATTCAATCTTTCCCCTTCCGGTCCCAGGGAATCGCTCTTATAGTAGGAGGTTTACTATGTCCCCAACTTCTCTTTATTAAGAAAGTAGGTTGTCTACTATAATTAGATTAAGATCATAAAAACAGAAGCTTGTAATATAGCTAGACCAAATTCCATAAATGGAGTCCGGTAATAACATTATGAAACTGAACCCATATGGCAGAAAGCAGAAGCGGCGGGTAAGTCTGTTCGGGTTCATTCATGTCCAATAAACTTCAAACAAAAGGAGATTCGGGTATCAGAGTTGAGCGAACAGGCGACGGAAGGATGGGGGGAAGAGTAAAGACAAGACGAAAGCAAGAGTTCCGGCATCTTACTTTACTAGTTTCATTTCCGTATGATAGTCACCCCTTTCTCACTGCTCCCTTTCTTGGTAAAGCAGAGTGAGCAGCTTCTTTCTTTGCTACTGCTTCCATACCACAAAGAAGTCCAATAGCTGCGCTTACTTCTTCCTTCAACCCTGAAAAGAGCATATGCATCCCGGGATTCTCTCCATCTCAGAAGTGGATTCCCCTACAAGGGTACTTGAGTACGACTACGGCTATGAAAAGCTTATCGAAAGAGGAGGAAAGAGCGTAAACTCGACTCTAAAAGTTTCAGTTGCCTCCCTCTCTCCGCCCTATAATTGGAAAAAAGGAGCACGGCGAAATTAATGATTCGTTTGATGAGGGAAGACCTTAAGTACTGAATTAATGAAATTACACCTATATCGTGAAAAAGAGCTGCTCTAGCTTTAGCGCGCACCCTTTCTCCTATGAGGAAAGTTACTCTTTTCGATTCTTGTCTGGCCCTTCCTGGGTCTGGATCACAGTATACCGGCGACTTTGTCCTTGAATTCATTCTATTTCATATTAACCGATCTGTGTAAGAGACCAAGGAAGAGTAAGATAGATTTAGGGTCGGCAGGCGGGTCTAGAATAGATTCCCCAATGGGTCCTGACTTTTCAACAACAGAGGCGAAAACTTACTCTTTCAAGTCAAAGTCAAAGTCGGGTAGACTAAGATGGAGTTTATTTTACAGTTGTTCCAGGGATATGGGTATAGAGTGAATTCTATTCACTCTTTATGAAGTGGATCAGAGATGCCTTATATCATAAATAGAAAAGTCAGTATGGTGCCCCGGTAGACGCGCAGACCGAGTGAGTTTCCGCCGATCCAGATATGCCAAAGATTGAGGACTATGAGGGTACGGTGCTATCCTTATACTTTGTTTGTTGCACATGGCCTAATGTACACTTGCCCCCTTTTTCTCACTCTTTTGGTGGTTTGTCAATGTGAATCTATTTTCTTTATGCTACCGAAAGATGGAAAGGGGAACCGACTCCTTCCTTCCTTGCGGAGGACGAATCAAGGCCTGAAGTTGGTTCGTTGAGCAAGAGGAGAGAAACATCAACAAGGATTTCATACCCTATGCTAGTTCTTTTTCTCTCTCCCCCAGATATGCCTTTAATAAGTCCTCCACCTATTCTCGTGTGACGACATCTATGATTGTGAAATTAAGGAATTAACAGTTGCAACAATCATGTTCAATTTCTTTTGACAGTTTTAGATTGTGGTGCTTTGTAATCAAGGGCGAGAAGGAAGTTCATGGAAAGGTAGCTCACATACCTTTCCAGGCCTAATTCTTAAATAATCACTCCAGCTCTTTCATACTTCTGACGTCGACTCATCTTGCTTGGAAGTCTTAAGAATGCAGCAAAAACGAAGGTTTCCTCTACAGTCAATTGTGGAAAAAGCACATCATCTTGTGTCATGAAACCCACCTAGCACAACATTGCTCAATTCGGTATGGAAGTTAATACAAAATCATGTACATTGAAAGAAAGACTTTTTTAGATTCTTGGTTTTAAGGCAATAGAAAGAGAGAAGGAAAAAAGAATTATTGATGGATAGGTAATATACCTCCTATTGATAGCTGTATTATATGGGATGTCATTGTATGTGACAGTTCCTCTGACATTTTCTTGCAATCTTCCTCCCAATATCTTTAACAAGGTTGTTTTCCCACTGCCAGAAGGCCCCATTAAGGCAAGAATTTCACCCTTCCTGTTATACCCTTGAGTATCTGCTTGTAATTGTCATGCTCAAACTAGGAAGCTCCCTTTGATACAACTGCCTTGACAGGATTGTTGGAGGAAGCTTGGCTAATCTTCACCTTGTACTCAACATCCGCGAACTGCATTCAAAGACTATTTAAATGGCAGAAGCCAAAACTCTAAAACATATATCAACAATTTGATTCTTTGAAACATTTCTGAGAAATGAAAGATTGGTTAGAGAAAAAATTACCTTGAGAAATATGGGGAGGGGTTGATCTTTATCAGCAATTGATGTACCATCCTCTACCTCTATATCAATTTCAGAGCTTCTGTTTCTGAGGTAAGCTTGAGACATGAACTCTATGTTATGGCCAAAGCCATTGCTTCCAGCAATCTGCATGGAGCCAACAACTGGAGGGGACAATGACAAATCTTCAATTTCATCTTGTCTAAGATGCTCCATTGTGTCATGAACTGCAAGTTAAGCGTTGCTCTATCCTGTTTAATGGTGTTGGACAAAGTTCATTGTTATATATGGTGGATAAGATAGACATAACCAAAACTCTGCCTAAATCTTGAAACTGTTGAGCCACATGCTTTCTATGGGAAACTCGAGACTCTTTAGAATTGTGAATTTCTAGTTATCACATGCACTTGGTGCGCTTGACTTTCTTCCAAATTCTTTTTTAACCAAGTGTTCAAATGACACTGTTTGGGGTATTCTAACTCAGCAACGATGTACTAGCTGTTAATACATAATTAACTAAATAAAAGTGTTCCCTCTCTGATATCTAAGTTTTTTAGATAAGACGGTTCACACAATTCACCATAGTAGAGCAGGCAGAGGTCCAGGATTCGAGTCTTGCCGCCACTTATTAATAGTGGAGGTAGGAGATCCAGTTAATGAAAAGGCTAGGCTGCAGCTATTCAAGCATCTCAAAGTCTATCTATAACGATAGCTATTTCATATCGGAGCTTCTGCTAAAGGAAGTGGTGATCCCTAGCTTGAGACTCAAACGGAGGAAGCCGACCTACCAACAGACATTGTGGGAGAATACTCTTCACCATCATCAGAAAATGTTGCTTATCGGCAACCTTGAAATAGGGTAAGGTTTGACTGCATCAAGCTCTAAAGCCGGGTATTCTGTACCAGCTCGGCTAGATCAAAGACTGCCGTAAGTTGCATCTTAAGTCTTAAGAATTGGGTCCCTTAGCCCCTAGATTGGTGCGCAAGCAAAAGAAGAACAAAAAAGAGGGGCCTCTGGCTTATTAAGAAGCATATAAACGACATACTAAGCAGAAACGCGTAGACTCAAAAGAAGGGAGAGGGGCGTTTTCGAAAGGCTAGAAAGTTTGACGTATATAGATATAATGAGTGTGCGTGCGGGGTGTAGGTATACCACTTACGAGAAAGAACCCCAAGTCAGTAAAGTAGTTAACCAAACACAAGTAACAAGTTCGTCAGTCCTTCCTCCGATGCCTCCCGTTCATTCTTCTTCATTTCATCATTTTGTTGTGTTGTTCTGTTCATAGGTCCCAAGCCCTTCTTAGAAAGACCTCTTCCCTCTCCTTAAGTTAAGAAAAAAAGAATGCTTCTTGATTGAACGAACATTGGTTGAACCTTTCTAACTGACACCCCAGTCATAATGCCACCCACGTCTTTTTTTCTTTTGAACAAGCTTTCTAAATCCAAATTTTTTGTCCTTTTATTTGAGTTCATAATAATAATAACTGGCGGGTTTCATTAATGAAAAGAAAAGCGGAGGCCCGCCATCTGCTAGCATTGTGGTTTTCCATCGATTCTTTATCAATGGCCTACCCTTTCTTTGAACCTTGTCAATGATCGAACTTAAAGATATGAACTGAGTGCCATTTGATGAGTAACTGAGAAAAAAGGAGAGGGATATGGAAAGAATGAAGTAATGAAAGAGGAAGTCATTGCTAGTAGTAACGACTTGTCACGATCCATTGGTTCATATAGAATCCATGTCCTAGATGTATCAAAAATCATTCTTTTCGCTAAGCATATATAATAAAATAGAGTGAAAAGGTCCACCCCAAAACCAACGGGGTATTAACTAACAACTGAGTCCTCTTCGAACCGCAGGAGATAGTTGCCCATCATACGGCTCACCAACTTCACTTGCCTCTATGGGAGGCTCGCTCCGGGCAGGTTCGGATCACTTACAATACACGGGCTCTACGAAGGAAAGGGTTGGGTTAGGAGCGTTTTCAATATGATTCTTTTCCTGTATTTGTTCGATGAGAAATGCGAGTCTGTTTTGTCCACTTTCTTCATCCCCCTCTATCAAAATGATCAAAAAGGAAGGCGAGCTTGCTTCTTATTCCCGTGTTTGATCTCTTCCATCTCTGCCTGGCTCGTTGTCACCTATGTTGAAGAAAGGTTTGGAACCCTATAGAGAATGAAAAGGGGCCAAGGATCTTCCTCTCAATAGTGCTTTTCGAGGCTCTACTCTCCCCCCTGAATAAGTAAGGCCCCGTTAAGCCTGGGCGAAGATGGAGATAAAGAGTAAGGATTGAAGCCCCCTTAGCTCTGCCAGGCACTGGATAGGGGTTAGCTCTGTAAATGTGTAGAGCCAAGTGTAGTGTGGTGTAGTAGTAGGCACTTCTAGGCCCCTTCCCGGCTACTGGATCACTCCAGTGCTTCGGGTACTACGGACCCTCTGCCATCCATTGCAGCAGAGTCGTTTCATGGGCGGGGGGGCTAAGCGCAGTTCTTTGAATCAAAGGTTGAATGAAATCGATTCTTTTTTAGATAACAAAATCTAAATCGGATAGGATAGATGGATGGATCTATCTTTCTATTCATATATATTACTAATCAAAATGGATTTCTATAGTGTTGTAGCGTAGCAAGAAGCCCCAAATCCTTGATTTGGCCAGGAAAGACTGCACTGCTTTGGGCCCAGGAAGCGAAGGGAATGAGCTCGGCTGCTTCTCCTCCACACTTCTTTTTCTCCATGCCCGTTCCGCATGCGCTTCGCGTGCCATTGGCGCTTTGTTCTCCTCTTATTCTTCATTGGATGGTTCGGATGGACTTTGCCATTCTTTCCCAACTAAAATCGAAAGGGCTGTATCACATCGAGATGTCGATTCATTTTCCTCCCCCAATGAGATGGGGAATTTTGCACCCCCTATTTAGACTTTTGGGCCCTTCATCTTTCTGAATCGAGACCCAGCCCGGCTCGCGTCGTTCCAACAACCGGCGGGGAGCACCTCAGTATACGATGGCGCGCAGTAACTGGGAGTCCTATTACACCTAAGGCCAACTTCAATTCACCAAACCAAGGTTCATCTCGTATAGTCATTGTGGACTCGTACAAGGATATTGAGTAGACGGTTGATGTATCAGACTCGACCCTATCTTTCGTAGCATGCATTCCTATCCGTGTCGCAACTGATTCGGTAAGCTACGTGTTCGGTGCACGGAGAACTGCCTTCGGTCCCCCATACTTACTTACTCGTGGCAACCTTCCGGCCGCCCAACGACCTATAACGCTAGTCACTACTCCCACTGGGGCTAGGAAGTAAGCCCCACAACCCAAAGCGGCGAAGAACAAATAGAATTTGCTACAAAAGCCGGCTAACGGGGGTATTCCTGCGTATGAGAACATAGTAATGGAGAAGGTAATGGCCAAAATAGGATTCGTTTTGGCTAGAGCGCCCAAATCCGCTATATATTTGACATGGGTTTGCCGTAATGCTAAAACTATGGCGAATGCATCTATCGTCATTGATGCATAAATAAAGATACCAATTAGTAGTGATTGAATTCCTTCTATGGTTCCACATGAGAAACCAGTACGAATATAACCTACATGTCCAATTGAACTATGAGCTAGAAGTCTTTTTACTTTCATTTGGGCCATGGCGGCCAGTGCTCCTAAGATCATAGAAGCAATGCTGCAGAAAAAGAAGATTTGTTGCAATGTAGCTCCATAAGAACCATAAATAGAAACACGTGAAATATTAGCAGAAATAGAGATTTTAGGCGCAATAGAAAGGAATGCTGTAACCGGGGTGGGTGAACCCTCATAGATATCAGGTGCCCACATATATAGAGTCAAAAGATATATGGAGTCCGAAGGGTAGGGGGTTTTCTTCGGGGCTCGAGAGATGGAATAGATAGGGCCCCACAAGTTTGAAATTCGCCACTGGGGAATTCACACGAAAGGGAACGAAGAATTCTCAACGAAAAAAGTGCTCTTTGAACCGAACGTGAAAGTCATTTTCCATCAGACGGCTTTTCTTGTAACTCTACTCTCGACTTGGATTATATATCTAAAAAGGTCCGCTCTCGGCCATTCCACACGCTGCCTAGCAGAGACGTGGTTATCTGAAGTGGATTCTCTCTTTTGTAGTAGATGCCGAACCTGCTGTGCCCCATTGACTAAGAAGGGGGCGGACACAGCAGCTACATGGACCCCTTGCTTTCAGTTGTTGCCAGCGCTTTCCCGGGCCGAGTCGGAATTTTTTATTAGAAAGGGCAGGCAAAGCCCGAAGGCTGCTATCCCAATAGGAAGGGCGGAACGAGGAGAGGGGCGTTCAGCCACTTGACTGGTTGGAGAGGGCCCGACAATTATACCACGGCGGTCAAAAAAGCGTGTTCCCTTCAGATAAGACGCACCGTAGGCCATCCTCGGCCTTCTTCGTTTTCAATGAAAAAAAAATCTCGATCTCCGAAAGCATTTTCCTTCCCCCGCTGCACCTCCCTCCCTTCGTCGAGCCTTTACTTTAATGGTTGGGGAAAGCATTCCCTTATCTGAACTTGGTGGGCATTCTTTCCAGCCTTAGTAAAATAGGGGGTGGGTTTGGCTTGAACATAGGCTCAAACAGAATTTGAAGGGTCCTAGCTACGCCATGCGTTCAATACAAAATCTGGAAAGCTGCAGGGATGACAAAAAGATGGCGCTTTCCTGTGTTGCACCAAAAAAAAGGACCTAAGAGACGAGCGTCTTCTCTTAGGTTTCTTCCTCCCGCGCCTGTCGCCGCCCGGCCCGCGTTAGAGGGGAAGATTAGCAAAGCGGGAAAAGAAAGAGTGAAGGGGAGCAGCATCTTATTCTCTTCGCGAGAACTTCCGGATCGTAGAAGTATTCGGAACGGGCTCCGCGTTCATTTCGTTGGCAGAAATGATCCATTCCATTCGGGGCTTCGGAGAACCAAAAAATGGGACTTGAGAATCAATGATAGATAGACAAGAGATAGATAAACGATATATATATATTTCTCACAAAAAAATTGTGAGATAAAGAGCAGATGGATCCTATCCCCTATATCGAACACTCATTCCTATCTATTGATAGAAAGATCTTCGTCAAATACCGGACTTTGCCTTTTTTTAGGAATTACTCATATCCAAAGCAGCTTTTCACAAGCACCCCACCCCATACAACTAGTTGGGGGGGTTGTTCGCCTTTTGAATCAAACAAAGTAAGTAGTAGGGGCGTTCATCCACTTGACTGGTTGGAGAGGGGCTTCATAGCAACTTTCATTCTAAAGGAAAGCGAAGAACCAACCTTTAGTCAATAGGATCCCTACTTCCCTCTTTCCGACCTCATCACTTCAATTCAAGGGCAAACCCATTTCCTAGTCACCGGGCTGAGCGCACATTTGGTACTTCAATAGGGCGAGCAGTTTGATAGTGACTTCTTTCGTTTGGTAGGGCGACGAAAGGCTACTTCAATGATGGAAACAACCGGAAACTCGAGAGGGTCGCCTTTAGAGAAGCGTTTGCCGGTAACCAAAGCCTCACTCTGATTATGTCGTGAGGCTGACTGAATCCAGTCCATAAACCCGGAAATGAAACGTTGTTCGTTCCCTTTCGTCAAGTAGGTAAAGTAGGCATACGAACCACTTTGCCTTAGACTCTATTGGAACAAAGCAAAGAAGGAGGCGGAATGGAGAAAGGAAAGGGACAAGGGCGGTCTTGCTTGGCACGAAGGCTGCTGGTTCGGGGGTAGAGTACAGTACTAAAGGTCCTCGGACTTCCAGGCAGTTTTTGTTTTGGGCAGCTGTTCACCGTTGGATCTCGCCAATACAGCCCCCTATTGTTTTCGTTACCGAGATATCTTTTTTTTTTCATTGTTCCCAGGGATTTTTTAGGGAATCTGCTCCCATGCTGCAAACAGTCAAATCTGAACTGAACCCTGTCGCTCTTCTTTCTTTCCTCGCGAGAAGGAAGCACACCAGCAGCGTGCGTTGCGTGATTCTACTGAGTTTTTTACACTTGATTGGGTGGACAGTTGACCGGAAGATAACTTCGATTCGCCCGGCCAGCAGGCGGGCGGCGTTCTTATCTTGTGTGACAACACTACAGAGCGAGTTGCTCTTCTAGGCGGGCAGCTGTGTGACAACACTACAGAGAAAGCGGCGCTTTCGTGTAATATGCTATGGTCTCAACGCCCTTACGAGGTAGTGATGAGTTTCACGCGCTCTAAGCCCGGCCCGCGCGCGGTTAGGAAGATTGGCCGCAGAGCGGTACCACCCACCCTACCCTACCACCTATAGGCAGCCGTCCTACAGCCGCCCGAAAAGGAACTACAGTGATCTTAAATAGGGATCCTACAGCGATAAATAGAATCCTCATAAAAATACCACTAGATCGAGCACCAGTGATTTCGTATCCGGTCAAAATCTTGGCTAATTGATCGAAGTGGGTAGCTCCAGTAGACCCATAGATCATGGAACAAATAGGGTGGGTAGGCCTAAGCACCACACTACATGTATAGATGCGAACCCCCCTCGTTACCGTACTTGCGACTCTCACCGCATACAGCTCGCACAAAGACTCCAAAATCCATCCCGAGCCCTTTCTTCCACCTCTCCTCTCCAATCCCCAATCAAACTTGCGTTCCCCAGGCGCTATGAAATGGGGGTCTTTCCTTCGCCTATCATATGTATCGGCTTGGCTTAATCCCAAACCAAGGAGGCATTCTGGCGGACGCATGCGTGTATGAAGGCCGACGACTACATAAGCTAAAAGACTAAGACTACAAGACAGGCCGGAAGTGACTTGCTTCTATTCTCGTTGGGATTGGATATAGATGGGAAATCTATAGATCGTAGTAGTTCGCCAACCTCTCTAACTAACATACGATACAATTTCACTTCACGGCACGGCCAAAAAAAATAAAGAGCTTCGCTCGGTTGGCCTTCCTACGCTGACAAATGCCTCTTTTCTCTTCTCTGAAGTCTACAACAAACAAGTGGGAGAGGCAGGATTCGAACCTACATAGAAAAACTTCAACAGATTTACAGTCTGCTGCTTTTGACCACTCAGCCACTCTCGCCTTCCCGGGCCGAGGCCTCTCTCAATGGGTTCTAATTCTAAGAAGGGGGGTGGCGCCCTGAATCAATCAAAAAGCTTATTGATTTAATTGAAGAGAACTAAGACGATTAGCTTAGCTAGCATTCTGGGAGAATGACGTCATTTAAGAACTTTGTTGCCACTAGTAAATTAGACCATCCCCCCCAAAAAGAACTCAGAGCCTAAAGAGAAGAGAGTTCAGTCTACAAGAAGCTGGCAGAGCTTTAGCCATTGGGCTACATCCATCTATCCTAAACAGTAACCCTTTTCTTGTTCAATCTTCGAATGACGCTAGTGGAGACTAATTCCTTCCGGCTAATGAAGATACTACTCCAGTCTTTCCAGTGGATCCTTCCCTAAGAATGGAACGAACCAAGTTAACCTATACGAGAGTGAGGAATAAAAACCAACAATCAACTTACCGCTTTTGATGTCCCACGATTCTGCTAGTTTAGAAAGAAAGGAGAAGGACACCACCGGAGGCAAGCGCTAGGTCAGAAAAGCGATAACTCAAAAATCTCCCCAAGTAGGATTTGAACCTACGACCAATCGGTTAACAGTCGACCGCTCTACCACTGAGCTACTGAGGAACAACGGACTTAATGTTGGAAGCCGACTCTCGTTCTTTGGACCAACCTATGACCGAAGAAAAATGAGTTCGTCACTCTTTTTCACATACACTGGGAGAAAGGGTTACGATAGCAAGCCCCTCCCTGGCCGGAGAGCCTCCAGGACAAGGAGGCGGCGATCAACCATCCACTCTCGAGATTCATATTGATCAATAGATCTCCGCGTCCTGCCAGTTCGCTAAGTAGACTCACTCTACCGAGGGGCAACAAAGGCTGGAACTCTTCCTGCCAAAAACAAGGGACCTACTTCTCATCCTAGAAGTTAGCAGGTATGAAAGAGTCCCCTCTCTGTCTGTCTCTCCGAGTTTCTACTACTAAGTAGCACTTCTGCTATTCAATCATAGAATCGATTCCGATCAAGCTGAAAAAAGTCAGCCCTATATATGTTTGTTATTACTAAAGTGCTAAGGCCCTATCTATAGTAAGGGGCCCTTTCTTGCTCGTTAGCGCTGTTTTTTGATTGCAGCTAGGGTGCCCCTTTTCTTTCTCAAAGTCAACTTTCTCCCTTCTTAGTCAAGCTTTGAAGTCCCTACTTTATTTAGATTTATGGGATATTTGAAGAAGCGCAGGTTAGGAACCCTATACCTATACAAGGGGCTGGTCTCGATCTCGCTTGGTGGTACCCCTCTCGATGATTGTTGACTCAACATTGATTTTGTGCTTGAGTTGGAGGGCTCTCCCTCCATCTATCAAGTCAAGTAATTCGCTATCGGAAATTTCTTCGCCGCCTATCTCATGCCATGCTTCTTCTTTCTCCGAATCGGTTCCTAGTGTCAGTCAAT
This sequence comes from Solanum dulcamara, assembly GCF_947179165.1. Taxonomy (NCBI): domain Eukaryota; kingdom Viridiplantae; phylum Streptophyta; class Magnoliopsida; order Solanales; family Solanaceae; genus Solanum; species Solanum dulcamara. The sequence goes on from NC_077245.1 coordinate 25,660,661, forward strand.
CAAGATTCGCCATCAAGAGAGGGAAGAGCCTTGACTTTAGGTTAGGCCGGTCTCATCATTCACGCAATTCCCCTGTCCATCAATTGATCATGCGAGTACGCATCCAGTCAGCGCATAGCGAATGAAAAAAGCATTCATCCTGGATTCTCTTCCTCAAGAAAAATGTCTATCAATTGATCCCTACGGTCAAAGTCTCCACTTTTCACGCCCCTCTACTAAGAGATGCACCATGTTGATAGGAATCGGCAAAGACCTTCTTGTACACGTCCTCGAGGGCAGCATTCATGGCAATCATCACTACTTTCTCCCGAGGGCATGGTATGGCTTTGTTCTTGGTCTTGTTTAATAGATGTCGAGTGCCGCTTTTCCCCGTCCGAGAATCTCCATCTGCTCTAAGTGGGCGCGAGCTAGAATCCTTATGTTAGTTTGGTTGTTCAAAAGACTGTCTCTTTACCCCCTGTATCTTCATCTTTTCGAAAGCCCAGACCATTCTTCTGGATCTGCATTAGTCCTATTTCAGGTGCAAAGCCTCTTCAATAAAGACCTCTTTTTTGGATTTCTCCCCTATTTCTCATTTTGTTGATTGAAAGAGAATAAGCGCTATCCATTGAGTAAAGAGAGGGTTTGCTACAGTGATTCGGGCGGTTGGTGGCCCCTTCGAGAGTTGCGGGTCCTTGCCGCTGCATGAGTGTTAGCTCACGCTCAAAACTCCTCCGACACGAGTCCTAGTCGTTGCGCTGCGGTCCGTTTCCCGGCTTCATTTGTGCGATTTGCAGTTCTGATTGGTTCCAGCCATCCCCAACCTTAATGAATGGACTATGAAGGGGTCAGTCAAGTGGTTCGGGTTTTCGGTCGGTTCCCGTTCGCCTTCCCCCCCTCATAGTCCATTAGTGGGTAGGGTGGTCAACTTAGAGGGCGCTCGCCTCCTCTTCAGACGTGTCCTCGACAAACTGGCGGTTCTTTGGTCTCCGCTTTTGGGGGCGGGAGTGCTTGGTCACTGGGGGTTCCTTTTCCTCAACCAATTCGGTTGTGTCAGCCTTGGTCTAACATTTTGTTATGAGCTGGCTGGACAAAGATGGATTGAAGGTCAGAAAGATTTGAGTTCAAGTGGCACAGCACCTTCAATCGACCATAGGGCCTATTCTACCCTTACCGAATTCATTCTATTGAAGCGTAACGTAAAAAGCTCCTTCTCATCTTGCATTTCTTTGGTTTGGAAGTTCCAGAATCTTGTCTGTGGATTTCTATAACAAAGGAAAGACTCCTACCCTAATACTATGCCATTTGATTGAAACAAGTTCCGTGTTGCTCACCACTCCTCGAGGCCAAGGACGAGGCCGAGGAATAAAGGGAGGGCTTGACCACAATTTCCTAAGTAAGAGATAGAATCTCACTAATTGGAAGGAAAAGGAGGGCTTCGATCCATTGTGATTCTATTTCTTGGTATGGAGAGATCTCTGCCATAAAAGAGAGAGCTCCTAAGCCTTATTCTGCAGATCAAAGAGCGACGTAATTCCCCATTCATCCGTAATAGTATTTTAGTAAAGAAAAGAGGCATTCTGGGCCGACTACTACGACTACATGCCCATCTAGTGCAGTGGCTTAGAAGCAAGCTACCTTGACCATCTTCCGAAGTTCTAAATAATTTACTGATCAAAGGCTGTAAGGGCGGACTACTCTATATTCAGCCACACCACAGTGACCCCGAAGCGATCTTCTTCTAGTTGCGGGACGAAATCCGACAGCCAATTGCTGGCTCTGAATAACCAGCCCAGCAATAAGCTCAATTGTTCCATAACTTGCTTCTTCGGATGGGAAGTATAGATAGAAAGGCAGAAAAGGAGGCGTCGGCTCTGAAATGATGGAAGATTGAATCATTCCTTCATTCTATTCCGGTTATTCCTTTCTGGCGGGTGATTTATTCATAAGCTAGAGAGATAAGAGCTTCGATTCGCAGGCAGGATATAGAAATCGGGCACTATATATATATAGTAGCTTCTAACTCCGCAACTAAACTAAAGGCTCTGGAACATAGTATACACCTAGAACTGGTGATGCAGATAATGCGCTATCTGTTGGAATTGGAGCGAATCCAGATGCAATTTACCAAGTCAAAGAAAGGGGTTGAAAAAGTACCACAAGGGACGGGAACGACGTCCTGACTAAACAAGAGTTTCTTCAATTTGGTCGAAAGTCGTAAAGAAGGCACCGGATAAGCAGCTAACATAAACTACTATTGTACAGCGCATCCCGTGGGCGGCCTTCAAAGGCTAGATGAGACGCTAAGCTACGCCCGTACATTCTAACCTGCCTCCTTGGGACTTAGCTCTGAAGATGAATTCTCGGTTAGTCGATTACCTTGCCCGGTTAGGAGAACAGTTAGAGGTAGGAAAAGATGCCGACACCGAACAGTTAAAGAATTCTCCTTCGCTTCAAGACTGCCAGCCTATTCGATTTGAGACGAAGCAGACGCTGCCCATGGAGAGCCTTTTCCTTTGTGAACATGCCCATAAGACACGACAAAAAAGCCAAAAAATTGGGCTTCTAGACGCCTTACAATAAAGAAGCCCCGGCCCCTCGGTGTCTTACACGTCTTCTTCGACCCTGCCGAAGCAGCTTTCTTTCTTCAGGTAGTGAAGTCACTCCGGTTTGTGTATGACTTGACGCTCTAAAGTCTGTATCTTGCCCCTAGTTACTTAATCGTATTCGACTTCTATCGCAGATCTGTTATTTCTTACGCATTTCTTTCCATTAGCTCTCCAAGCTTCCTATCTTTCCATTCCTTCCTAAGCTTCAGTTGGTGTAATAGTCCCACCCCCAGTAAGGGGAATCCTTCCTAAGAAAGCATTTTTTCCGTTTTGTTGAGGCATGATGAGAGAGAGCGGCTCCATGTCGTTGTTGTTCTGAAGAAAATGGAGGCGGACCATATTACTATTATTGTTGTTACGGTCGGAGGAGTCGGTGGTTGTGGTGGTGGTGGAGAACATATTACGGCGAGAAGCGGCTCTTTCACGCTTATGAGCATTCTGGTGTCCTCCAAGAGCTTGAGAAGTGCAAAACTTGCGAGAACAGTAGAGGCAAGAGAACATTCTAGAAGATGGGACCTTTGTTTTTGGTTTAGGGATCATGGGTGGGTGCTGATGATCCACCATATCTATGGGGGAGGCGGTGGAGGAATTAGAGGACTGGTTCCAGAAATCGTAAACAAGCTGGCTGGGGTCTGCCATTAATTAATTAGTTTTCTCAAGGAGGAGGAAAGTGAATTCCATAGATCCGTTTGGGAAATGGAATGAACAAGGATCACTTGCTGCACTTCCTCCCCAAGGTCCGGTGCAGGGGACATGTCCCAAAGTCCTCTGAAAAAAGAGGATGACGGGGGAGAGGCTGTGCTTGACAGATGAAGACGGTGTGTGCCCTCAGAGGCAAGATGCGAAGGGGAATGATTGGCCCCCCTAGCATTGATTTGGGGTCAGCCTCGAGATTTTAAAATTGCCGTAAGGCTGACCAATCTGAGGATGTTGGGGTCGATTTCTTTCTTTGTTGTTGATATCCTACAGAAATTATGTTATTATGTATTTCATCCCTTTGTTTTGTAGATTCATTATGTTAGTGCTTTTATGGGAATGAGTTGATAAACGAAATGTTCCTTATTCCCTATGTTTCGTTACTTCATTTATCAACGAAATAAGTTGAACATAGTGAAACGAAATGTTCCTTATTCCCTAATCCCTATTTCTTTCTTTTTGTTTATCATAATAGCAACGAATACGTATCTCAAAAGCATCAAGTTCGGAGGCACCACCTATAGCGAATCCAAACATACCCAACGCCTCCTCGTCTGCCGCTGAAACCCCCCACTCTGATGCTTCCGGCTCCTGAGGCAAATCAGCCCTAGACGAAAGAAAGGAGGAACTTATTCTTTCAAATATAAAATGATCTCGGGGATGGCCAAAGAGTTGCGGATTTCAATGTGACAACCAATTTGAGCTTATCGAGGAGATGAAAAAGGAAGCGGGAGCTAAAAAAGAAGATTGCCCCGCGACCAATTCCGCATTTAATGGGATTAGGGAATACCAAAGTCACGTCCAAGATGGACGGGGCGGAGGGAAACCTAACGATTGTTCCAATCGAGAAGGGGGGAAGACAGGAGTACTCAACGGGGAAAAGAGATCCCCCCAGGTAGAGGAAGTAAGAGATGGCTCGCTTTTGGGAGGTTGACTTGGGCAGCAAGCTATCTGTTGTCCTGACCTGGAAAGCAAAAGTAGCTCGAGCCAAAGGCGACAGCGAGGGGTCGAATCAAAACCTTTCTTTTCTACGCTTTCTTCTATTACGAAATGGAGAGTGTTGTTATAGTCCTGCTACTTTTAAAGCACTTCAAGTAGTAGCATCTCAAGCCAGCATAAAAAGTGTTTCCATCAGATCAGGGCTTTAGGCAAGCTAGCTAGTCAGTGAGCCAGAGAGGGTAGGAGTCACTTGACTTGGAAGAAGAATTCTCCTAAGCTTGGCACTAGGTGATCTATGTGTCAAAGGGCTACTTTTCTTCCTATCCTTTCCCTTGCCTTGCAGCCTATGCATCAATCCCATTCTACCGATGTGTACTTCTTTGGAACAGCTTTCCCGATCCCATCATACTCTTTACCTTTCTTCCCCTTTTTGGTATTTGCTATCTTGTGGTCCGGTCCCTTATTTTTAGGCTTACCACGTGGCTGATTCCTCTTGCGATGTCTGTTGGGAGGTAGCATCCAATAGATCTATCTACTAGGCCTTTCGTCGTGGAAGCAAATGGAAAAGCAAAAGCGGAAATAGCTAGATCAACTGCCGAATCAGTCGAACTCGAAGCCTTCGATCCTATGTCAATGGTTGGGATAGCTGGCTTACCTTCTTAGTTAGGACATTCAAGCTTCCAGTCTAATGACTGGACACGACCAACCCCGACTCTCTAAGCCCTCGTCTTTACAGGAATTGTCGCAGCTGAGCGTAGATGACTTCCCGCAGATTGGGCTACTTCTATTTATCAATATAGAAAGAAGATCCTACTTTCCCATCAAGACTAAAAGCGAAAAAAAACCTCTCATCTTGGGATGAGACCCTGGAAGCTTTGGCCTGGCATACTACTATCATATCAGGGATGAAAGGTGATCATTTCTTGTTCTTAGCAGCTATGGCTATTCATTTGAGTATTCAGGTAATAAATAGTCAATGAGCGAAGGGCGCAGTTACCACAGCTATGAGTTCAAGCGGCTACCCTATAGTAGCAGTTCATTGAGGCTCGACAGACCTGGGCTAAGGAGATGATCTGGGTAAACCCCCTTTTTTGGTGAGGTAAGGCACCTCCCACTTTCTGCTAGAGCAAAAATAAAAGAAATCGTGTATGTAATCCGCCCTCAAAGAGAGCTCAGCTCAAGAGGACTACATTCAATAGAAGAACGAATGAAAAAGGAATTCCTACAGGGAAAGGCAAATTGAAGGCTTTGGGACAACATCTTAGAATAGACAAACAAAGAAAGACAGAGATAGGATGCATCGAAGAAGATGACTGGTGATTCTTCACTTCTTTCTTCTCTTCGTTCTCCATCTAAGTTCCTTATTGTTTCAACTGCAAACTCTGAAAAATGATCCTTCCTTGCTTGCCGTTCGTTAGCTACTCTAGTTCTCACTCCAAGTATTCCGTTCGTTTGGACTCTCTATTCTGGTTAGCTCGGTAGAGTGGCAGGCGAAATCCATCTCTCTTTATAGATATTGAGATAGATATTGAGTAGGTAGGCGGCTAGTCACTTCTTACTCGTGTAGTGAGAAAAACCTTATTTTCTTCTTAGTTCAATCACGAGTTGAAGGTTTGCGATAGATCTTGCCTTTCCTGGATAAACGATCTCAAATCGCCTTTTTTATTTAAGCAGATCTGTGAAAATAATCGGTTCATTTGTCCTTGGTTCCGGTTGGAAGTGTCATCTGTAGCGGGAATCGATATCTGTATTTGTATAAATAGTTGAGATGCTTTTTGCTTTGTCTTTTAAGCCGGATCTAGAATGTATTGGTAAGGATCTTTCCCCTGCCTATTTGTTTGGAGGGTGCTTGTCTCTGCTCTGAGTGCTCTCTCATCCAAGCAGCTGAAGAAAAGCAAGAGTGAAACTACGAGCTAAAAGCAGGCGTGCTCCTATTGAGAATACGAGACCACCTCCCACTTTTTTTTGGCGCACTTGTTTGATGAGCGCTTTTAAGCCTAAGCACCCCATAAGTCAAAAGCTAGCCAAAGCAAGGTAGAAGTAGCAGTCTCAGTAGTGGTTGCAGGTGCAGATGAAGAAGACTTGGATAAAGGCACGTATGAGTAGCAGAATGGAAGATTGGCTTTTTAGATAAGGTTTTGAAAAGCAGTTTTTCCGCTTGTGCGAATCACAGTTCTTCTGCTTGTGTTACCTTTATAGTGGGTGGAGTCCCATCCAAGCATATCCTCATATCCTATTTTCAGTCTTTTAAAGCTGCTTTCGAGCCAGTGTAAGATGCATTGAGTTCCTCGCCACTTCCAGTTGCAGTGCCAATTGCGAATCACTCTCCCAAAGGATGTCCTTGGTGTTGTGTTGGCAAGAATCTCTTCGAAAAAAGAGGCGCTTTCTAGATCTAAGCGAATTTGACGCCACTGAGTTCAATTCTAAGCTAAACCCATTCAACTGCAGTCAAAAGGTAAAATCTTCCCCTGTGTTGATAGAAAGAGCTTTCTTTTCATCCAACTATTAATATCATAAGAAAGCTGTTAGCTTAGGGCAGAGGTATGCCACAAGCCTACCCGAGTTCCACAGCATTGATGTCGTTGTTTATTCGTTTTTTGGGTGACCGTTCTGGAATGAACAGCGACCAATTCCCTATTCAATCGAACCAGAAAATTAGACACCTTACACTCTAAACTCTGACAATTAGAACAACTAAATCAAGCTTCAGAAAAAAAAAGATTTTTTGCTTTCTATTCTATCTATATGGTAGATTGGATTGACGGATGGTGCACCTGTCAACAATTCATAGAACATGTTCATTTTCGTCTGCTTCGCTTCCTCAATTGCTCTTATATAGCAAGTTCATTAGGAAAATCCAATTTGGAGCAATAATCATGCATGCATTCTAAGTCAATAGTGAATTGTTCCAATATCCACATTTTCTTTTTAAATAGATTTAAATAGAAAGGAGGTAAGAGAAAGATTATGAATTTTGAGATAGAATCAATCGAAATTGAAAGGATGAATCAAATCCAATCACAATCAAAAGGGAAGAACAATTAAGGAAAACAGAACTCAAGGCGCAAGTACAATAAAAAAACAGTTCAGTAATCCGGGAAAGGTTTTCACCTATTTTGTATTTGTAGCATTTTGGCGACATGGACGAGTGGTAAGGCAGAGGACTGCAAATCCTTTTTTCCCCAGTTCAAATCCGGGTGTCGCCTGATCAACAAAAAATTCGAAATATATTCTTTTGATATAACCCGCCGAATGATTCCCCAGCAGGTTGATACTTGTTTGATTCTAAAGACTAAAACTATTGCATATTTAGGCTTCTTCAAGGAAATATTCGAGTGCTAGAGGGGCTATCAAGACTTCAAAAGCTTTCTTACATTATACGATAAGTTAGTAAAGGCATTTCAGGATATGATACAAGTGAAGAAAATCCCTTAGTAAGTCGGGTGCCTAGAAAGGGAAAAGGAGAGTAAGCAAGGCTTTTAGCAGAAAAAGATGAAAATCGACTCTTTATCCCCTGTTCATTCTTCCAACAATTTATACGGCTTGATGAAGCGCGCTTTTCATGCAGAATCAGTCTTCTCTGGTGCCAGCTGTGGAAAGATTCCCTAGTTCCAGCCAGCTCTGATATAGCACGTTTTGTCGGGGCAGAGTGAATCAATGGCAGGGGACCCCTGACAATTAGTTCTAAGGATCGGGGTTAGAAGGATCCTTTTGCGTAAGCGTACGTTGACGGTCCCTCTAGAGGGGGATTCATATAGGGGTAGGGGTTAAGAATGTCCTCTTTCATAGGTTTCCGAAGAAAGGGATGAAAACACATTAGCTTTTAAACCAGAGTTTGGTGTGCCTTTAAGATAAGAGCCGAGAACTTTCTTTCTGAGGCTGATCTTTCGGCTGGGGTTAGGGACCAAATAGCTTTATCTGATTAAGGTTATTTAGTTCTTGTTCCGGCGGTTGATCTTTAAGCATCTTTAGTTGTTGGTGTAAGCGCGTAAGCGAGGCCAGACAGATTGTACTTAAGCCCATCAATCGTACTTGAGTTGCCAACCCTTTTTTCAAGGAACTCTCTAGCACCTCAGCTCACCGTATTTTACATAGCCTTAAAAAAGGAAAAGGAGGGTCAACTTAGCATGTAGATTCAATTGGCATTGGCCTAGCTTACTTAGAAAATTCACCCTTAAATTCCCTGAAACCCATACTATTTCAGGCTCACCTAGACACACCAGTAAAAAAGGCGAGGAACAAAGCATAATATATTAGTTGGATGCTCTGCAGTGAAGAGTGAAGTGCCCAGCTGCTAAAGCAGTTGATCCACTCGACCGTGTCTTAGGCTTGGTCATCGCAATAAGACGGAACGGTTCCCTGGAAATAAATAAGGGCACTTTTAAAGCGTTCGTTGGAGGAAAAGGTTGATGCTAGAGTATTACATAAGAAAAAAAATGGGTTCTAAGGAAAAGAACTTGACCAACTTCATAAGAACGGTTATAGTTATATACAGAAATGTCATTTGCTTGCTCTTTTCACACCCGTCAACAAGATATCATAAGTTTCTTTCAGAATTTATTCCGCACTAAAGTTAGAGAATTTTCCAAGCTTTTGACATAAAGGACCCGTCCCTTAATAGCGTAATGGGAGTTCGCCCGTATAGACTAAGGGAGGGTTTTTCGAGTGACGATTGAAGCAGTCCCGAAGCCCCTCGCTTACTTACTTATCTTCATCCTTATCTTCATCAGTCTCTCAGAGTCAAAGCTTTGGTTGGCGCAATCCTCTCTGGAACCCACCCTTCTTCGTACTGAGGAGGGGCCAACATCCCCGTCTCGATCCTCATCCATTCTTCTTTTTCTCCTTTTTGATTTCTTCCTTTCTCTCTTTTGTTGCCTTTTTCGGCTCTTTATTCTTGATTCCTTTGGCTCTTTTCTCGAGCTCCCTGCAGCTTTGATTTTTGCGGTCTCATCACTTTTGAATGAAAGTGCAAATTCACAGCCTGCAGAAATGGAACCTTCATCAAGTTCTGAATCAGAAGGTTTCTCAGTAACTATATAGCCAAAAAATTCCAAAAGCATCGATTGGAATAGGAAAACCATTGTGATGAACGTGAAATATTGCTATAGCCAGCCGTGTGCGAGCTTCCTTCTATCACGAGTTTTCGCCTCGGGGATAGGAAGGGCTGTCAGCTCTTGTTTTCCTAGGTAGCGGATATCCTTAGAGAGCATATCTTATGATGCAAGCTCTTGGGCAGTACTCCCCACTTGAGCTTTTAAAAGGAACTTCTTAAACAAAGACATTTTAATAGCATAGCGATCCCCGCTGATGATTTTTACCTAATTCTCGATATTGCACTACAAGACAAAGACCTTTTTTTGAGGTGAACCCCTATTCTGTACTTGTGTTGGTTATCCTAATGGGGCACCCTGCCCTTCCTTGTTCAAACAAAGGGTTATCCCTCAGGCTTGAGAATTCATTAGCTAGAGGTACCTAGGGTCCTTTGGGGGTGCCCTAGTGCTAAGGTTCATTTGATTCCTTTCTAAGTCAGATCTCTAGTCTGCATTCGAGGCTACTCTTTGGATCTCGCCAACTGCTTAGTTAGTCTCATTGTGCTTAGCAACTATGGACTCAAGGATTACTATGCCCGCGTCTTTCAACGAGACCACCAAAAAAACCTAATTCAACTTCACGTAAGATAGCTAAAGTATGGTATCGACATGATTATGAATGATAGAATACCCGAAACACAGAAAGAGCTAGCAAAGTCAGTAGCAAAGGGAGAAGGGACTCAACTTCCTTACGAAGTAGGAGCGGAAGAGAAGCTTCCTATCCATCCCCAGACGAAAGTAACCTAAGTTTGAAGTAGGACGTTAAGGCCTTAGAAAGTAAAATGCTTGAAATAGAAGGATCATAAGTCCCCGGAGAAAGTCTGCCTTTCCTTTTTTGGGTTAGGAGTGATATCCTCGGGTTCCTTCTCTCTCTTGAAAGTGAAAGCCGAAGACGTTGAAGAAGGTATGGAAGCCGGGAAAACCACTTCATACGATAACAATAGCATTCACAGCGGAACAAACGGATCAGATATAGCTACAGCTGGCCTAGCTGCCTAAGGCCTATCTTAAAAGGGCCTCGTCTCGAGTTGCTCGGCTTAAGGTCGAAGATTAAGCTTGGACAAGGTGAGGGAGAAGTTGCTGTATGAGGTCCGGTGACATCAAAATTTGGACAGACGGGAGACGATGATCGAAGTCAGACTTGAGTATGGGACGAGAACTCGCTTATTTTGATAAGTATCAAATGAGACTGAAAGCACCATAGGAAGAGAACCTTGAGTTGTTTTTGACCAACTGATTGGGAAGCTTCGCTTGGGAGACATAAGCAAAAGGAGGTGATGATGTGATTCCTTATGTACCTGTGTCTGTGTCCTTTGACAAATCTACCTCTGAATTTGTTGACCTATCTCTATATATATCTTCTTCTAGGTCAGCGGACCCTGGTCCTATTCGAGTTTATGATATTCCCCGCTCGTGCCTCCCCTGTCACATATGGGGATCCCCTTCGCTGCCTTTCATTTAGCTACTCTTCAGTATTTAACATTTTACCATAAAAGGTCGGTCAACCACTACATTTCTTGAATGGTCGCTGCCTACATTACTCTTTCTCCCTCTTTTCAAGGAAGTGAGTCTAAGACCTATTTATGTAGTTCTTGGTCCTTTTTATACAGTTCCTGACAGGTGCTTTTGTGGCTCTTCACTACAGCCTTGAAGTATTCTGTAAGCTGTCATGAGTACGCCTTTTTAGCCTACTCCGATAGCAAATTGGCGCAGTTTTGGCAGCCAGCCTCCGCACCCTGGCATAGGCATTTGCTTACTTGCTCGCCAATGCCTTGGGCTAGGCCTTTCGCCGCCCTCCCCCTCACAATTCTCCACCCTCTGACCTTAACTACCCCCTCGACATCGGTGGCCCCCTTATTATGATTGAATACTCATTCTGGTTACTGATCATTCTTATCTCATTCATTAGGGGAGGGGCAACCCATTTGCGCGACGGAATTGTTCGTCAGTAAAATGAGAGCGGAATTCCTGGTAAATTTAAGAATCTCTGTCGTTCTGGTTGAGTTGTTGAATAAAGGAAGTTAGATTTCCATCAAGGCAGCTTAAGGTGATCGAGAAGACGGATGAAAGATAGATCTCTTCTCCCCTAGGCCTATAATATTTTGCTTACTTTCGAATTCGTTGTTGGAGAAAGCAAAAAGGATTCCTTCTGGTTGTCACATCTTCTCACCCTGTCTGCTTTGGCTATCTATTTGTAATGCTTCCTTCTTTTCTTCGATTAAATGAATTCTAAACTGGAATCATGAATTGGATTCGAACCAATATTGCTTTTGCGACTTTTCCTTTAGTCGATCATGATGGGAAGATCCCGCTGGATCTCGGCACCCCCCCACCTTTCGGCGAGATATTTGCCGTGAGTAATGCGACATTCCCAAGACCTAAGGAGAGATCTCTCTCTCCCTCTCTTTTTGGGCATAGCTTACTGCTTTTAGTTTCTATTGCCCTCAGCCCGTCGCTCGGCCCGGGCGCCCATGAGGTGTGGTTCGGGTTCAAAACAAAGACAAATATACATAAAAGCCAACCGTCAAAATAAAAACCGGCATTCAAGCCCAAGCCCATGGAGCAGCTTCACTTTCGATCTTCCCCAGGTGAACATATTCTGCCGTAATCTCTTCGATCCCCTCATTTATGTGCTTGACAAAAAAAGGGATTTCAATAAGAAAGCAGCGGCCGGGTAAAGAAGAAAAAAGAGGCTGGCTACACCATAAATTACTAGTCTAGATAGAAAGGTGGTTTGCTTCCTGACTAAAGCCTCGAATAAGGCATCCTCTTTTTTATCGAAAAAAAAGAAAAAGAAATTGAGTAGTATTATCTGTGACGCGAAAGTAGCAAGCCAAAGCCATATCCAGTTATTCCTGGAATCCAAATGCAGAGAATATAATATATATATATATATATATATATATATATATGATAAATGCCAATTTAGTTAATATAATTCGTCCTTTTACTTTTTCAAAAATCTTTATTAGTGATTCCTCCGTTTTGAAACTTGATACCCAGAGAAAGAGAAAAATGAACAAATTAAAAGTCAAGTAAAGGACTGAAATACGAAAAAAGACAGCGGTGCTATCACTGAGGATTCCCCCGATGATAACATTGAGAAATATATAAAAAAGAGATGTTATGACTTGCTCCCACCCCGTTTTGCTTAGGAAACCCAAATGGATAATCAAGGCCTCGGCCCCTAAAAAGAGAATCTTTAGGTGAAAGCCCTTCTTTGTAAAATGAAAATCACCGATGAAGAATAGAGAAAAGAGAAGGAAAAGTAAGGAAAAGCAGAGTGATTTCTTAGGGGTCGAACCGGACTCTTCTTCTTTGTGGAAGAAAAAGAGGAGGAGATACAGGAAAATTAGAAGAATAACCAAAGTGAACCACCATAATGAGATCTCGGGGCAAATAAAGAAATATGCTATCAGTATGACAAAAAAGAGAAAATGGAAAGGAAAAAAGCCCCTGTATTTGACTATTAGGAATTCGACTACTAAGAACAGGAAAAAAAGAGAAACAAATATGTCTTTCGATAGTTTATCGAATATAAAAAGAATCAAAAAAAAGCTCAGAAAAAATGAGAAAAGCGCTTGAAAGCGGCTAAGCTCATCCTTCGAGCCAAAGCAAAAATAGATAGCGGAACACTTTGCCATAATGAGTAGGATTCTGACAAAGACTTCTTTTTGTCCATTTAGCAGAAGATAAGAAAGCCAAATTCTTGATACATGTCTATGATTCTTGAGGCTCCATTTGATATGATCCCTAATGACATTTAGAGGGTACTTGAGATGATTACTACCCTGATCTTCAAGTGATGGTTCACTTGATTACTCTATTGAGTCTCAGATGATGATTTAATTTGCATATGGTTATGCACTACTCTGCTCTTTCATATTGTAACACATCTTTCACTGATTCCTGGGCCAGGTATGTTATCGTGCACAGCTTTACTACATTGTTCACCGAGTCCCTCACTAAAGGGCCGAGTATGGTATATATATATATATATATATATATATGATGAGATGATGATGTGATGATGTCCCATGATAGGCCAAATATGATACATATATATGACAAATTCACTGAGTCTATAATGGGCTGGATATGATATTTGATATGATCATGTATGATTTTATTTCATAAGGCATAGGTACAGTGATTTCTTGAGTATCATACTTGTCTCCTAAATCTCTACTTTTGATGTGATCTCATTTATGATATGTTATGTTTTATATACTCAGTACATATATCGTACTGACCCCTTTTCTTCGAGGGTCTCTATTTTATGCCCACAGGTACATATACGCATTTCAGGGATCCGCTAGCTTAGGATTTCTGCTCAGCAATTTATAAAATGCTCCAATGTGCTGGAGCCTAGATTTTTGGTACTAATCTTCTAATATATATACTGATTTATTCAGGGGTACGGTAGGGACTCTGTCCCGCCATATAATACCGTTGATACTCTTAGAGGTCTGTAGACATATGTGTGTGTGGGTTGTATGTAAGTTTTATTCAGCTGCATCTACACAATGTGTTGTGAATGTTAATATATAATGGCAGCCTTGTCGGCTTGTGTGCCCTTTCCTAATATGAATAGTGGTGACTTCTCAAGGGAAAAATGATAGGGCTATATGTAAATGAAGACGTATGACCTATTGGGGTTCTTATGTAAGTTAGCATACTGTTCGTAGTTCAGATTGACTACATCTGATAGGTATGGATACGAGTGTCTAGGTCGGACCCCAGTCGCGGCCTACGGGGTTGGGTCATGACAGTAAATTTTGTTTCTAGGACCTTTCTTATATGTAGTGCTTGGGTGTTGGGGTATTCGTACCTATAAGTGATTACTTGGTTTGTTAGATTCATCATGCAATACTAGTAGTTATTTTACTTGGACTTATGTAAGCGTGCTTATTTAGCCTGATTACTTACCTGTTATTTGTTATGACAGCTTTACTTGAAACTATATGTATGTATTTATCTTCTATAAGTAATTTCTTTTAGTAGTGGATCATTTTGGCTTTTTTGTTATGTGGCAGTGGTGGTAGAGTTATACCTAGTGGATGTTAAGCTAGTTGATTGCTCTAGTGGACTTCTGCTTAGCCATTCTAGAGTTTTTCTTAGTTTAGCCCTTACCCTTCCTAGTTGCCCCCAAGTGTGTAGTTGCTGCCAAGAGGAGGGTGTGTCAGTAGTTATGGCCTTTGTGGTCTATTATAGATCTCGTTCATCAATTCATTCTTATTCGACTTCCTATTCTTAGTTCCTTGGGTGGCTGAGCTAAGGTTTGATCCTTCGGATTGGCTGGATTATCTCTCTATGGGGAGTTTGATGGTTAAGTTATTAGTTCAGTTGGTTATATAATGGGGTGACAGATGGCTATATTGGAGCTGGAAAAGGCTGGAAATAGAATTGGTTATTTTATTCTAAGTATGGTGATATTCTAACTGAAGCATCCTAGAAAGAGGGTTCTAGCGGGTTCATAGAAATGGTGATCTTCTTATACTTTTGACCGACCATAAAATAAAGGGAAGGGATGGTTGTGGAGCAAGAGCATTCATATTGATGAGTCTTGATTTATCAAAATTGCCCTGGTGTGCTTTTGTGACTTATGGACTTTGAGGTGGTTAGTTAATGCATTTTGGAAATTTCAATCACAAACTCATTTTACATTACAACCAGGACTACCTTCAATCTTGGTGATTCCGTGTTATGCCTTGGCTTTACCGATAAACTACAACTGGTGTGTCGATGGTTCAAGAGTCAGATTGTTGATTTGGGTCTTCTGTTGTGGTGTGTTTTGACTAAGTCAAACTTTGGCTTCTATGGGTGAATGGAATTTCTCTTAGAAAGCTCAGCTTCAGGATAGAGTCAAAATAATTCGTGGATCATCTCTTGGATTCTTGTTTAGGGTGCGAGGTTATCAAATGTCATTGTGGTTAGCCTGCAGGTTGACTTGTGGTGTTCACTGCGGTGGTTCGGTTCTATTGGGTCACTTTTAGTAGGTTTAATATGCTAACAAACTATTAATTGAGCCAGTTTTGTTCTTGTATTAGTGGTTTACTCGGATTTGCACTCGAGAAATGGTGCATGGATTCATGGCATCAATTTCTATTACTTTTGGATCAGATTCTCATATTCGTTCAACTTTCTAGAAGTTTCGTTTGCAGTAGAGCAATATTGGAGTTAGTCTCGATAAGATGTCTCTAATAGTAAGTTTGATTGTCCTTTGGAGTAGACTTTTTAAGGTTTGAAAAGATAAATTTCAAAATCAAGTTATTGGTTTTGGGAGTCATTGGGTTAGAACTTTGGGTTTGTGCCCTGGGCTGAGTTGCTTATGTTGAGTTCGTGCCACTCTTTGATGTTCAGGTGGTGCTTTCATATCCTTCGTAGTTATTGGGGAAGTGTTCAGATGATGTTGGGATTTGTTATTGTGGTTTAGGATAGGTAGGATGCCCATGATGACTAAGAGTCTTGAGTTAGAGTACAAAGCAAAAAATTCAACTTGGGAGTTATTTAGCATCTCCTTTTGTCTATTGGTCTTTAAGTTCTAAGAAATCTATATGGTTTTGGATTATCTTGGATGATTTTATTGCGTTCGGTTGAGTTTGTCCTTGTTGAGTTGAAGTTAGTATCAAAATTGAGAAATTAAAAGTTGGTTTGAGTTATGAAGGAGAAAAGTGAAATTAAGAGTGTTTCTATGACTTGAGGTCTGGGTTGGTATTGCTCGACCCGAGAAGGTACCTGCAGGTGTGGCAGAACTAGTAGGTCTAGCTATTTAATCATTTCGTGCCCTTGGGTTCTTTTCTATCCTTTGAATTTTGAGGAAGAAATTCCTTTTAGTAGTGGGTATTGTAATGACCCTCAAATTCATTTTCATCTTTTCCAATATTTTCAGTGTTTAGAGCTTTTTTGTAGCAACCCCAAATCATTTATTACTTGCTGGCATTGACAGTTCAGTCTCCTGATAGTTTGTTTGGGTTTTATGTCCATTTCCCTATTCTAGAGCTCTTGGAGTTTGAACGGTTCACTTCGGTCATAAATCTAGGAAAATGACCTTAGAAGGAAATTTCGACAATTCTATCAGCTTTAAAATAGACAAATTAGGCTAGTAGCATAGTTGGCAAGAGTATTGAGGCAATCGATGCGAGCTTAAGGTCATTTAGCGCTTTAGCCTTTGAAATTTGGCCTAAGGTTGACTTTGGTCAACATTCTTGGCAAACACGCTCGGATTGAAATTCTCTCGGTGTTGTTAGCTCTGGAATGTCAAGTTTGGTCTAGGAAAACCTTTTGTTCGTGTCCCGAGGCTTCTGATACATTTCGAGCCTACTTATAGAATTGACAAAATTATGCTTGGGTGTGGGACTCACATTTTGTCGAAAATACCTCATATGGAAATTTTGACTGTGCCATTAATTCTAAAATATCGAATTTAGTGGGGTAGCATAGTCTATTTACGTGCACGGGATTCTAAACTAATCCCTAGCACCCCATCAGGGCATATTCAAAGCTCAAGTTTAAGCTGGTGCATTATCTGTTGCTGTCAGTGATTTGCTTCATCACGATCGTGATTAAGCTTCCTTGATCGCGAAGGGGCACTCAGCTTAGCCATCGCGATCGCGAGGCCCCTAGCCACGATCGCGAAGGGCGGGCTTTCCTTTGGGGGTAGACCAGGTAGTCATCTCAATCACAATGGTTATTTAACCTGGGTGTTGCGACCCCATTCTCCCGCCATTGCAAAGGCCAATACCGTCTATTCTTTAAGTTAAAAGACAGATGCGAACTAGCCCGACCCTATATTTTCATTCTTTGATTTTTGGAGATAGGGAGCTCTATTTTGGGCGATTCCAAGTGCATTGTATTCGTGGGATTTGGCAATGTGTTGGTAGGTTCGAAAGCATGAAGATTGTCAGTTTGAGGTAATTTCTTGCCCAAAGGGGCTACCAAAACTTAGTTAGGGCTTTAATGGTGTTTTGAAATATTGGGTTTATTTACATAGTTTTGAGCATTGTATTGTGCCCCATTTTGGGGTACAAGATCAATAATGCGTTTAGAATGTTTTCACAGAGTTATTTTTGGAATTCCCATTGCGGGTCCCACAATTCCGTTTTAGATCAAATTTTGAGTTCGTCTCTAAAAAATATAATTTGTGTTAAAATGTACGTATTGACGAGGTGATCAATAATCTGATAGTGTGGAGGCATTTGGTCTCATTTTTGGAGCGAAAAGCTACCAAAACATGGACTTGGAGCACGCGTGATCGGCTTCGAGGTAGGCTATGGTTTTCTGCTCTTTGATTGACCTTCAGTATGTATAGTTTAGTATAATTTATTTGTGGTTTGAATTGTATATGACGGGTTAAGCATGACTTCTAAATTATTGTATTGTTGTCTCGGTATGAGCCTTAGGCTAGTTTGCCTTTTGGAGATTTTTCGTCTAATTGGTAAGCTTAGGTATTATGCCTTAGTTTGGTCTTGGTCAGCCCATTTTAGGTGGCTCTGTTGGTGTTTTTGATGATTGGCAGAGTTGTGCCTTAGGATTGATTTTGGGATGAAACTTAGTTGATTTAGCCGTTGTTGGCGGGAGTTTATGATTCTCTAGAGGGTAAGGTTCTTGTGGAGTTATTATTGTATGTGATTGTGAGCATTGTTTGGGTGTTGGTGATGGCATGCATTACATTGGATCATTATTTTCGAATGGGGGTCCTACTACCTTTATTACTACTATTTTTAGTGGACTAGAGGCATCGAGGATGCGCTCATTTTATTAAACTGATTTAAGGCATCGAGGATGCGCTCATTTTATTATATTGATCCAAAGCATCGAGGATGTGCTCATTTTATTATACTGATTTGAGGCATCGAGGATGCGCTCATTTTATGATATTGATTCGATGAATCAAGGATGCGCTCATTGTACAGATTGAGATAAGATCTGGATCGGGACCATATGGTATATAGGGGGGTTCCCAAGCCTCCCATGATAAACCCATAGAGGCGCATGGATCCTACTTCCTGGCTGAGAATGGAAGTAGGTGTATATATATTGGTATGAGGATCTTGGCACAGATGGTACTACTGGTTTTACTACATTACTTTCATGCATATATGCATTACCTATCACCAACATAGTTGTTTGTACGTGTCGTTAGTATGGGATACCGTGTGAGTTTACCTATTTGTGAGTGAACTTTTTGGGTACATAGGGGCTCGGTAGGTATTGACTTACTATTTGCAAACTTGTGGCGGTATAAAGGGTGATCTCTTGTTTGAAGGTAGTTACTTCTCTTATTCTCTTATTTATCTATCTTCTTGTGTAGGGAATTAGTGATACGGTCCTTTGGGCCTTTATATGATATCTGTGCTTAGTTCTGTTAGTAGGTTGTCACTTAGTTGTCCTTCTTCATAGTTTGTTATCGTGGTTAGGTCTTGGGCTGGCGCCACCAAGTACGTCCTTGGTTTCCTTGGTTGCTTCCTATCTTCTCTCTTTCTTATATCAAATGTTTCTTATTGTAGGCTTCCGTATCATTCTTGTTAGTTACTTGTGATATATACTTCATGCTTATATGTTTTTTATACTGACTTTATCTTTGGAGCTTAGTCGGCTAATGCCTACTGAGTACCACTTGTTGGTACAATATACTACACTTTTACACCCTGTAGATCATAGTATGGGTTTTCACTACTAATTTGGATATCGTGCAGAGTAGCTCTTGGACTTTGGAGACTACGGTGACCTCTTGGCCTTCGGAGTTGCCTATCTCCTTCTATTTTGGCATGGACTAGTCTTTACTTGGTATTTGGAGACAGTATGTATGTATGTATGTATGTATTATTATATGTAAAAACCTTGTACTTCCTTATTTGGTCTAGTGGCTCAACTACCGACTGATACCATGTCTTGGGGGTTATCTTGTTGAATTTATCTTATTCTTCTTTTCTTGTTATTAATATTATTATTTTTCACTTCTTTTCTTCTGCTTGTGATGGTCCGTTACCTATGGTTCTAGATTGTGGGGTTAGACTTACCTACTGGTGGGTTGATATTAGGGGTCATCATGACTTGAGAAATCGGGTTATGACACTTGGGATCGGTAACTAGGGTTTGATATTCTTATGTTTTGAGAGAAGGGTGTAAGAGATGAAGTTTGAGAGAGAGAAATTTCTTCAGAAAAGATAGTGTTTTGAGTTTTAAAATGAATCACTTGTGAAGGTATAAAAGGAAAGGAAGAGGTGTATCAGGTACCTTCGAAAAAATCACAACGATTGGATTTTAAATGATGGGAAAATAGTCAGAAGATAGATGACTGACACATGGCAATCACAACCGTTCACCTAAACAATTAATAATGCAATGTAAAGAATACAAACCTTTGAGATAGGACCAGGTCCCTCTCTACAAGTTAGGAATAATTTATCCTACTTCTCCGGTTCTCCTTTTATTCAAGCTTATTTACTTGTGTGTGTATACCTGTACCGATATAAGAGTGACTTTCTTAAAATAATGCAATGCAAAGATCAAAGTTACTTGTGTCCTAATAATATTCAATGAGAGTTATGAGTTTCAGATGAAATCAAATAAGTTTAGCTTCAGCATCCCAAACTTCAACCTGTTCTTCTCAAATTAATCCCTACTCGGAGCCTTGGTAAAAATGTCAGCAATTTGATCTTCAGTTTATAGAATTACATAGCAATGTTTCCCTTCTCAACATTATCTTTGAGAAAATGATGCCTGGCATCAATGTGCTCGGTTCTCTTGTGTTGCACTGGACTCTTTTCCATGTTGAATGCACCAGTGTTGTCACACAAAAATGGAATTGTATGAGTGAAAACTCCAAAATCCTCTGGTAGCTGTTTAATCCATAACAATTGTGCACAAAATGATGCTTCTACCACATATTTAACTTCAGCTATTAAGAAAGCAACAAAATTTTGCTTCTTAGTACCCCAAGAGATAAGAGATGACCCCAAAAAGTGAGCCATTCTCGAGGTACTCTCCTTGTCAACCTGATACCCAACATAATATGCATTTGTATATCCAACCAAGTCAAATGGATCACCTGATGGATAGAATAGGACCAGATCCCCTATTTTCTTCAAATATCTAAAAATTCATTTGGCAGCTTTCAGGTGTGATTCCTTTGGATAAGCTTGAAAGCTTGCACACATACCTACACTTACTACAATATCAAGCTTGCTAGCTATCAAATACAGTAGTGATCCAATGATGCCTTTATATATTATTTCATTCACTGTAGGATCAGATCCATTTACACCCAACTTAAAGTTCGTCCCCATGTGAGTATCAATAGGTTTTGCATCCATCATATGAAACTTCTTGAGAAAATCATTGATAAACTTCTCTTGATATATATAAGTTCCATTTGGTTTCGACTTGATTTGCAATCCCAAGAAGAAACTAAATTCTCCCATCATGCACATTTCTAACTCACTTTCGATCAAGTCAGCAAGCTCTTCACATAAGGATTCAACCATTGCTCCAAAGATTATATCATTGACATACACCTAAAAAATAAGAAACTCCTTACCTCTTGATAAGAGGGTGTTGTCGATCCTCCCTCTTTGGAAACCATTTTCCAGAAGAAACTTTCATAATTATTCATACCAAGCCCTAGAGCCTGTTTCAGTCCATACAGTGCTTTTTCCAATTTGAGAACATGATTTGGATTAGCAATATCCTCAAATCCAAGGGGTTGTTTAACATAAACTTCTACATTCAGATAACCATTAAGAAATGCACTCTTTACATCCATTTGAAACAACTTGAGCTCCATAAATACAATAAATGCAATGAGACTTTTGATAGCTTCAATCCTTTCCATAGGGACAAAGGGGTCTCATCTTAATCTATGCCTTCCTCTTGATTGTACCCTTGTACCACCAGCCTTGACATTTTTTCATGTAATAGCACCATGCTCATCCAGTTTGTTCTTAAACACCCACCTAGTCCCAATTATAGTTCTGTCAGATGGCTTAGGTACTAGGTGTCATACTTTAGTTCTCTCAAAATAATGCAAATCTTCTTGCATAAAATTTACCCAATTAACATCCTTCAAGGAACCATTGATATTTTTAGGCCTAATACTCGAAATGAAAGCTGAAAATGCCACAAGATTTTTGGTCTTGGATCTAGTTTGCATTCCAGAATTCAAAGGAGAAATTAAATTATCAAGTGGATGAGAAGTCTTGTGTTTCCACCCTGTTCTGTATGTTAAGGGTTGAGGGGGTTGTTCTGCTTCTTCATCCTTATTTTCTAAGTTTTCATCCTCATGTTGAGCAATGTCTTTTGCTGGTGAGTTATCAAACAGACCAGGTCCCCTCGAGGTTCAGCATCTTCATTTGCTTCTTTTATTGCTTCTGGTTCAACCATATCTGGACTTGGATGCACATCATTTGAAGTTGTTTCACTCAGACACTCTCTTTGAATTTGCACTAGCTCCTCCAATTCATCATCATCTTGGAATGTATTCCTTCTTACCATTTCCAAATGAGACACCTCTACCTTTATGTGCCTTAAGTGAGAGAAAGTTTTGATCTTTGAGCATTCACTATCTATGAACCAGCACTGACTGAAGCTTTCTCCACTTCCCTACAACATAGATTAGTTGTTAGATTTGGGAACCCATTTTAATCTGAGTCTCCATTAATTAGACAAAGGCATAATAAGATAATTTTTGGTCCAGTAAGACGAAGTAACTTTTATCGAACTACTGTTGTATCAAGAACTAGGACCAGTCCATTTCTCTATCTGGCTTTCTGTTATGCATAGTTTGAGAAAATTTCTTGAGATCTTTTCCAAGCTGGATAGTCATCCTGCACATGACCATTCTTTCCACAGTAAAGGCACAAGAAGTTTTTAGACACTGATACATACTTGCTATGAGGATTATAAGGAGGAATGATGTTCTAGCTTCCTAGTCCTCTTCCATCATTGTACCCTGACTGATCAGATTTTCAAGAATTTTTGAGGAGTTGGTCTATTTTAGCGACTTATTCAATTCTTTCTTTGCATGGGCTAGATATTTTTCAAGTTGTTCATTTCTTTCAAGTGCCATAGCCAGCTTCATTTCAGTTTACCTTCAAGCTCCAACTGTAAGATGCTAGCTTCACATTTACCATTTGCACGATTTTTGTTCAACTTTTTAAGCTTAAGGTTAAATTATGCATTATCAGCTACTAGAACCATTATCTGTTCTTCCAAATCAGATAGTTTCATTTCAGCGTCATTTAACTTATCTTCATGCTCAAACTGCAAGCTGCTAGCTTTATCTTTGCTATTTGCACAGCTTTTTTTCAACTTCTTAAGCTCGAGATTAAGTTCTATATTATCTACTACCAGAACCATTACTTTTTTTCCAGATCAAATATTTATGGAACTAGGGCCAGTTTTTCATCTTGAAAAATATCTAAATTGTTATTCATCAGATCCTTTTCATTTGTTAACTCAGTAACTAAGTCAATCAGAAGAGCTGCTAGACTTCTCAATCTTTTAGCAGAATATACATGCAAGTTCTATTTAAAGTTAGCAAGAGTTACCTCTGCTTCAGCTTCTTCCTCAGCTCCCTCATCATTAGATTTTTTCATAAAAGCAAACATTAAATAGAACATTTCTTCATCATTCTTTTGATAAACCATGGAAGCATCTTCAGGGTGTATAGACTCCTCAAAAACGATTAAGGAGTTTCCCCAAACTGCAAGAGCCTTCTTAACCACATAGTCTGCTGCAACCTTTCTTCCCTTTTTATCAAAGACCTGCTCCCTTCTTTTGTCTCCTCCGGCTTTGACATAGTCTTTATACTCCATCTTATGCATTGGGAAGTCTTTGATGAAATGTCCTGGCTTGGCACACTTGTGACATAGATCTGTGGCATTAGCAGGTTGACTAATGTTACCCTTCTTCGCAAACCGTCCATGTTTTCTCACTATCTTGTGAAATCTCTTTGTCATATAGGTCATATCTTCATCTTCTTCAGAAAGTTCACTTGGAGTCACTTTTAGATCAAGTGACTTCTCCTTCTTGTTTTCTTTCTTTGAAGAAACTTGATTTCTATTCATCTTATGGGCCTGAAGATTTCCATCGAGAGAATCCATGGTTAGGACCTTCAGGTCCTTAGCTTCGGTAATAACATCAACCTTTCTTTCCCAAGACATGTGCAACACCCTTAGAATCTTCTTGATCTACTCGCTAGTTTTGATAGGTTCACCCATGGATCTAAGTTCGTCATTGATAGCTGAAAACCTCGTGTTCACGTTATAGATTTATTCACCCTCCTTCATGGTAAAATTTTCCTACTGAGATGTGAGCACATCCATCTTTGATTCCTTCAGCTACTTTGTTCCTTTATGAGCAGTTCGTAGATAGTTCCAAATTTCCTTTGTCGATTCACACACAGAAATTTTGTTGTACTCTTCAGCTCCTATACCACACACGAGCAACTTCTAAGCCTTGTAGCTCTTCTCAATCTTCTATCTATCGATTCAATGTACTGTTTCCTAGTTTTTGGAACAATACTTGTGATATCTCCATCTATCACTTCAGTAGTAGGAATAAATGGACCATCCAACACCACATCCCACAGTTCACTATCTCCAGACATTAGATAATCATGCATTCAAATCTTCTACCAATTGTAGAACTTGCCATTCAAATAAGGTCGCCTAGTTGATGATTATCACTCCTCTAAATTAAGTTGAGAAGACATTCTTACAAAGGATTCTCTCTTGATGTTAGCCAAAAATAGAGAGCCCAGTGTCACAAACTTAAACTTTAACTAAGACCTCTGTGCGGCACTTGATAACTTACTCACGAATCTTTCATGATATTGCAAGCTCAAGTAAGCCTTTAAGACTAGATCGCTAAGGGAACGCTAGATTGTAAGAAAGACAAGAGAGTTTTCATGAAGAAAGCTTTGTATTACTTGGAGGAATGCTTGATTTCTGGATGGTTTGTTACAAATGAATTTCCCCTCTATTTAGACTACTCCTAAGGGGCTTAAGTGTAAGTAAAAATTTCTATACAAGTCTTTCCCTATTTATAAAAAAGTTCCTACTCTAGAATTCTCTAGACACTCTAGAGAATTCTAGAGAACTCTCTTTCTTTCAAGACTTCTCTACAATATTCCACAAGAATCTAGAGTCTTCTACAAATCTCTCTAAGATTCTAGGTTCTTCCCCCTTCTTCAAGATCAAGTGGCGGGTCATAACATTCTCCTCCACCTGATGTGGCGACAACGGTGGCTCACTGCTACTGCAAGAACTCTCAGATTTTGTCTTTAAACTACCACAGATTTTCATATCTCTCTCAGGTGGCTTCCTTCGGAGATTGTCCCTTCTAATGGACTAGGAACATAGCAGTGACCTATTGTCCCCGTTTTTGCTTAGCTTGGTAGTCTATAATGGCCTCAATGTCTCAGTCATAGGAGACGGTAATTGTGAGTAGCGCCTAACTTGATTCTTCTCGACTAGGATCATCTTTGTCCTCATGGTATAGCTTGAGGACACTAGCATGGAAGACAGGATGAACCTTAAGATGCAGTGATATCTCCAACCTATATAAGATCTTGCCAACCTTGGCAACAATCCTGAATGGGCCCTTATACTTTTGCACCAAGTTTTGATGCACGCCTCGTAATGCTTTAAATTCCATTGGGTTGAACTTGACCAAGACCATGTCTCCAAATTTGTAATCCATGGGACGACGCTTGAAATTGATAAACTTTTTCATCTTTTCCACTGCCTTGTCCAAATAAGAATTGGCAGTGTCGATTTGTTGCTCAAAGCTCTTGGGCCTATGATAATCCCCCAAACTCTTTCCCTCAAACACAACCAGTAGTGAATCTAGAGTTTATGGATATTGGCCCATGGCTAGCTCGAACGGTGTTCTCCCTGTGGCCTCACTCCACTGCAGGTTGTACGAGAATTGAGATACGTCTCATAGACTCGCCCAATCCTTCTGATGGGAGCTCACAAAGTTCTTCAAGTAGCATTCTAGCAAGGAATTGACTCGCTCCATCTGACCATCTATCTGCGGGTAGAAACTAGTGGAGAAATGTAATTTTGTGCCAAGAATCTCGAACAATTCTCTCTAAAAGTTCCCGGTGAAGCATGGGTCTCTGTTGCTAATGATATGCCTTGGCAATCCCCAATACTTCACCACATTTTTGAAAAATACCTTGGCAGCCTCCTCAGTAGTGCAACCTTCCGTTAAAGTTGAGATTTATGATTCTAAAGTTGAACTTATGATGACGATCAGAGTTAAGTGGGCATGAAGCTATCATACTTGGAGGACCTATCCACCAGGACCATAACTGTCATGTGTCCATCGGACTTCAGCAGACAAGTGATGAAGTACATGGTCACGCTCTCCCATGGATGCTTCACTACGGGTAGGGGCTCTAAGAGTCTTCCTAGTTAACGCTGCTCCACCTTGTCTTGCTGGCACATAAGATAAGTCTGCACATAAAATTTGATATTATCCCGCATACATGGCCAGTAGTAAATTGCCTCAATCAATGCCCTTATGTGATGTTGCCCTTTATGCCCAACCTATAATATATCATGGCTTTCTTTCATGATCCGCCACCTGATAGTTCCAAATTTTGTCATGTAGATCCTTCGCCCGACTTTAAGCAGGAGTCCATCTTCTATCTATAAACGCCTTGTCTTTCTCTGAGCGGCTAACTCCATAAGCCTCTTCGCCTCTGGATCGTGCTGCAGGCCATCCTTGATTGCATCTTAGATATTACAACATGCTATAGTAATGGAAGCCAACTCGAACTTCCTACTTAATACCTCATCCACGACATTGCCTTTGCCTAGCTTGTACTCTAGTTCGTAGTCAAATTCGGCCAAGAAGTCTTGCCACCTAGCTTGCTTCGGTGTGAGCTTCTTTTGCGACTAGAAGTAGATAGTGGCCACATTATCGGTCTTGACTAAGAACTTGGAGACAAGTAGGTAGTGTCTCCACATGCGTAGGCAATAGACGATGGTCGTTATCTCCTTCTCCTGCATAGTATACCATCGTTCTATCTCATTTAGCTTGCGGATCTTGAAGGAAATAGGATGCCTCTCTTGCATCAATACTCCTCCAATGGCATAGTCAGAGGCATCCATGTCCACTTCAAATGTCTTGGAGAATTCAGGCAATGGTAGGACCGACTCCTCTGTCAAGGCAACCTTGAGGTCTTCAAAGTCTTTCTTGCACTCCTTGCTCCAAACCCTTGACTTATTCTTCTTTAGTAGCTTGGTAAGTGGAGCGGCTTTGGTGGAGTAGGAACTTATGAACCTGTGGTAATAGTTAGTAAGTCCAAGAAAAGATCTAAGTTTGGTTACCTTTGTGGGTGCCTCCCACTCCTTGATGGCCTGAACTTTTGCCTCATCCATCCATAATTTTCCCTGGCTGATAACATGTCCCAAGAAGTGCACTTCATGTTGGGCGAACTCGTACTTCTCCCGCTTGATGAAAATCTCATTCTCACACAAGACTTGGAACACTTTCTTCAAATGCTCCACGTGCTCCTCCAAGGTGTTGCTATAGATGACTACATCATCCAAGTAGACTTCCACAAACTGATCCAAGTAGGGGTGGAAGATCTTTTTCATTAGTGTGCAAAAGGTGGTGGGTGCATTGATCAAGCCAAAGGACATCACCAACCACTCGTAATCTCCATACCTCATCACACATGTTTTCTTTGGTTTGTCTCCCTCTGCTATGCGTACCTAGTAGTAGCCCTTCCTTAAATCCACCTTGGTGAAGTACTTGGCCTGTCCAAGTCTATCAAACAAGTCAGCAATGAGTGGGATGGGATACTTGTTCTTCACGGTCACCTTGTTGAGCGCCCGGTAGTCTATGCATAGACTCAATGAGCCATCCTTCTGTTTTTAAAATAAAATCGGTACTCCATAAGGTGCTTTGGATGGACGGATATGACCGGCCTCGAGGAGCTCCTTTAACTACTTTCTCAGCTCCTTTAACTCGGGAAGATCCATGCAGTATGGCGGGTATGTGGGCGGCCTTGTCCTATCTCCAACTCAATCATGTGGTCTACCTTATAACTCAAAGGTAGGTGTCTCGGCAACTCTTCGGGCATCACTTTTTATTTTCATCAAGCACCTTCTCTATGCAAGGTAGCAATGCCTCTATAGAACCATTGTCTTTATCCGAGCTCGTAATGGTGGCTATGAACGTTGGCTCCCCCTTCTTTAGGCCCTTCACAAGTTGTATGGCCGATAGGTGGGCTTGTCCTTCATTCTTTGGCACCTTTACTAGAGGTACCTTGCTTGTTCCTTCTCGCTCCATCACCAAGAGTTGTTGGAGATAGAGATTGATCATCATGTGGTACTGTTGGAAGAATTCCTACCCAAGTATTATATCAAAGATATCTAAGGGGCCGAAAGTGAAGCTGGAATTACCTTTCCACTTGCCTAACGTGATATCTACTCCATGAGCGACTCTGCACATGGGATTCAGTGGGGCATTGACCATCTTCAGACGGGTGTTGCTTGGCCTATAACTTATCCCCAATCTTGTTGTCGCCATCTTGGTCATGATATTGGCTTCTTCTCTAGAGTCCACCATAGTACGAGCTGGCTGTCCATTGATGGATATGTCAACATACTGTGCGGAGTAATATCCCACCTTCCTAGCTTGCTTCGTGACTCTGCATAGCTTGATCATGCCTAGTGAAAACGTGCTTGAACTCTACCCTTGGTCCACTTTCTTGTCCTTTCGCTCCTGCAGTATGGCACCAAGGTTATTCATCTTCGGGCACCTAGCATAGCGGTGAGGACCTCCATATATATAGCAGCCGCTACCCTTGGTCCACTTCTGAACATAGCCCTGTCGTTCGAACTTCCTGCCAATGGACTTATTAGCATCATGGCTCTTGGTGGGAGGGTGTTGCTCCTTACCCTTGCTATGATCTCCCCCACCTTTGTCGTGACTACTCCTTGTTTCTTTTCCCTTTCTTTTTTCGTGCCTGTCATGCCTAAAGTCCGTCAAGGCTTTCGCTGGGTAATGGCCTCATCGATGGTGTTGACTTGATGACGCTCCAACTTTGTCTTGGCCTAACTTTGAAGCCTATCCATGGAGTGGAAGAGCATGTCTTCATCCGTGAGGTTGGGGATTTGAAGCGTAAGGGTAGTAAACTCTTTTACATAGGCTCGTATGCTACTCGTTCACTTCAATTCCCATAACTTGCATTTAGCCTCATAGATGACATTGTTGGGGAAGAAGGACTTCTTAAACTCGTCCCAAAACTGCTCCCAGGTGTTGATGGTGCATAGACCCTTCACATATGCCCGTATGTTATCCGTTTGCTTCAATTCCTAGAACTTGCATTTGGCCTCATAGATGACATTGTTGGGGAAGAAGGCCTACTTAAACTCATCCTGAAACTGCTCCCAGGTGTTGATGGTGCATAGACATTTCCCGATCTCAGAATCCTTGCATTCCCACAATAACATGGCCAACTCCGAGAGATATAGCACGGCTGTATTGATCCTCGTCTCGTCATTCTTTACTTTGTTACACTTAAAGTAATTCTCCAAGTGCCAAAGGAAGTTCTCCACCTATTGTACATCACGAGCACCTTTGAACATAGGTGGATTGGGAGCCTCAATCTTGGCATCCATGTCTGCGCTGGATGTCACATATCTCCCCACTTCTATATCTCCCTTGAGTGCTGCCATCTCATACTTCATGGTCTCTATCGTACTTAGCGCGTCCATGAGCTGACACTCCAAGGAAGTGATCATCTCCTTCATCTCATACTCGGCTGCCTTGCACACATCTAACTCCTTCGAGATGTTGTCATTCTCCTCAAGTGTGAATTCCTCTAGAGTCTTGAACTTGCCGTCGAACTTTTTCAAGTGCTTGCCCAATATCTCTATGGCCTGCCAAGCAACATCCACCCCTGCTATCCACTCCATGCTAGGCGTGACGTCCACAGGCTCATCACCTTGCTCATCGTCACTCACCTCAGTGGCCGAGGGTGAGTAGGATGTTAGGGCCTCGCTTGGTGTAGGATCAAGCGGCACCTTTGCATTCCTCTTAGAGTTATTATTTCCGCTGTGGTGCTTCCTTCCAACATCTTGCTTGACGTTGGTAGCGGTAGTGACATTGATGTCTCCCTCACTTGTCATTTCCCTTAGTAGAATCTATTTTTGATACCACATTGTCAAGGACTTAGATTTCAACTAAGACCTCTGTGCGGCACTTGACAATTTACTCATAAATCTTTCACGATCTTACAAACTTAAATAAGTTTTTAAGACTAAATCACTAAGAGAATGCTAGATTGTAAGAAAGACAAAAGAGCTTTTATAAGAAGTCTTTGTATTACTTAGAAGAATGCTTGATTTCTGAATGATTTGTTACAAATGAATGCCCCATTTATTTATACTACTCCTAAGGGGATTAAGTGTAAATAAAAATTGTTATACAAGTCCTTTCGTATTTATAAAAAAATCCATACTCTAGAATTCTCTACACACTCTAGAGAATTCTATAGAACTTTATGTCTTTCAAGACTTCTCTACAATATTTCACAAGAATCTAGAGTCTTCTACAAACCTCTCCAAAACTTTAGGTTCTTCCCTCTTCTTCAAGATCAAGTGGCGGGTCATAACATCAGGTTCTGATACCGATTGATAGAATGTACGTGTCCAATAAACATAAGGGACCAGGTCCCTTATCATAATAATAGTGTGGAAAAATAAAGAATAAAAAGAAAAATCAAACACACGAGTTTACGTGGAAATATCTTTACTCAAGGGAGAAAAACCACGTCCTGTCTCACAGGATTTTACCTCCAACTTCACTAACAAAGAGCCGAGATTTATATTACAAACTCTTTCCCCTCACTACAACAACTCTGTCACAACAAGAACTAAAGCAATAACTCTATTGCTCACTAAATCAACAAACCCTAGCTAACTTAGATTTCAAGTTGTCCCCTTAACTAACTCTAGTTATTTAGACAAAGATGAACCAACCAAGAACTGATCTAAATCCTTTATAGAATAGAAATAGATCTTACAGAGAGTGTTATGCCCTATTTTTTTTACCGAGGTTAGATAAAGCACAACTTATAGACTCTAAAAAATTAATTATTGTATAGAGTCGCCACCTAATTTATTAAGAAAACTAAGAAAAACCTATTTGATGCATGAGCTGTATAATTCACATTTTAATCTGCGAAAAACCAATTTAGATTCTAAATAAGGGTTTGCATTATTCCAAAGGAAAGGTATTAGGCATCTTTCGAAATCCACAAATGTGGTACTCGACTAGACTTAATTTATCAAAAAAAGGAGATAAAATTAATATTTACAAGTATAACACACACATATATAAAGAAATATGCACTAAAATTATAATTTGAATTGTAATTCATGTAATTGAAATAGTGATCATAAAATCCATAAAAATACCTACTTGATTTTATTAAAAAGATGAGAATTTATTGGGTTTCATGGGTGAAAATTACCCTTGGATGAAATAACCACATACCTTGAGTGAGAATACCAAAGAAACTTGGAGAAATTGGGACTTTTGATGGAGAGCTTGAGAGAATTCCTTGAAGGTCTTTAATGGAGTTTCTGAAAGCCTTTGTAGAGCGGGGATTATTTGAATAGAAGAATTGTAGTAGAATAAATGAGATTAGGGGTTTAGGTTAGTTTATAAGGTCGAATTAGGTAGTAAAAATGTCTAGGTTCATTAACTAATAGTTAGGGAAATGTCTAAAGTATACCCACTTAAAAACTAAATTTGGGCGGAAAATCTTGCCCAGGTTTGCGACACGAACTTGTTCCCTGACATGTCAATTTTGAGCGAATGAGAATTTGGCCAGATTTTGAGTTGGGGAGAAATTGCACAATGGGGGAGAAGGTCTGCAACGCGGACCTATTGCACACCCTACTAGAAGTGCAATTTCTTGGAAAAATTTATCTTCCGAAATACGTGACCTAAAAATTCATTGAGGCCATTTTTGCAATACTTAAACTTATTATATCATATTCCAACCTTAACGCCCGGCATATTACAAATGTGGCATCACAAGCCTACCGCTAAACATATAGCAAAGTAATCAGAAATGGCTCAGAATCATAAGGGGGAGAATTATCCCTAGGAACGACGCCTAACTCCTAATATTCCACTCTAGCTCACAACCGAGCACCGCTAAGCCAAACTTACAGCTACGATGATCCACTGATGTATCAGGCACTAGCACAAGGTATACCATTTGAAACAAGCCCTACAGAAAGCTACGCCAAGCTATAATGGAAATAAAGCACATGTTTAAGCATCTAAGACTCAAACCTAGCCGAAGTCCATCAATATAAATCCTAAAATGAATAATAACGCACAGTCAATATCAAAACAAGGCTCATAGCCAAAAACAAGGATTTTACAAGACCGGAAACCAAGAAAATAGAATGGGGGGAGACAAACCCTAAATTTTGCAAGTACCAACCTAAATAACATGTAATTCAAAATAAACAATAACTAATAAAGCTCAGTAAAATTAGGAGACATACCGTAGTCTACCTTAAAGCCGATCACTCTCGCTCCGAATTTGTAAATTTGAAGCTTTCCACCTCCGAATTACCTCTAATTCCACGCTAACAAAAAATTGATCACAACGTCATTACAGAGGATTTGACACCAAATTCGCTAAAAATAAAGACACACCAATTTTGGAGTCTAAAGTGGGAATATGGAACCCACATTGAGAATCCCAAAATTAACTCCATAAAAAGATTCATTTTACCTCTCCAAACTTGCGTCCCAAAATGAAACATAATTTGGGGCTCGAAATAGCCCAAAATGTAAGAAACCCACCATTAAAGCTTCAAATCAAACTTGGGCAGCCCTTTTGGGAGAAATTTACCTCCAATGATGAGTCTTCGATGATCCCCAAATACTCCAAAGCATAGCCACAAACTTCTCCAGCACACTGGATTTAGAATCACCCAAAACAGAGCTCTATAGCTCAAGATATTCAAATTTGAAAAATAGAAGAAAAATATAGAAAACGGGCTTGCTTTATAAGGCCAAGCAGCCTCACGTGAATGTGGCCGACAACACGCATGCCAGTGTGCCCATGTAGTGCGAACACGGTCGACGCTGAGCGCGAACGCGTATGCCAGTGCACCCATAAAGTGCAAAAGCGGTCGAATTCGTGAGCGAATGCACAGGCTAGCGTGAAATCTCACAAAAAAATGATCAGTGCCATGGGACCACAAAGGCCAAAGGCTGGGTTGCACCAGATCAGCACACTTGTTGATTTTGCCTCAATTTTAAAGTCTCCAACTGGGTGTTTGGGATTCTTTCGGAACCCCGTGCATGTAAACGGACTATGCTACTCCACTAAATTCGACACTCTAGACTCAACAGTGAAGTCTAAATTTCCAACCGAGGTCATCGCGATAAAATGTGGACCCTATGCCTAGAAGCCATTTTTAGTCAAATTCCATAAAGGGGACCGAAATGATCACGGAACTCTCGAGAACCGTACAAAAGATTGTTCTAGGCCAAACTCGATATTACGGAGCTAACTGCACTGACACAATTTTTATTCGAGCATGTTTTCCAAGAATGTTGACCAAGGTCAAACTTAGGCCAAAGCTTAAAAGCTAAAACGCCTAATAGCACAAACTCAAACTGAAAGCCTCGAGAACCGAGTCAACCATGTCACTAGCCTAAAATGACTCTTTCGGAGCTGATGTAACCGTCTGAATTCCATTCTAAAGCCGTCTTCTTAGAGTTTTAACCAAAGTCAACTGTTCAAGCTCTAAGATATCCAAAATATATAAACTAGCATTAAAACTAAACCATCGACCAGGCGACCAAACTATTAGTCCCAACAAGTTATAAAATGACTTGGAATCGTTATAGGAAAGCTCTAAACGCTGAAAAGATAAGAAATGGAGGAAATGACCTAGAGGGTCATTACAATAAAACATGTTTGGGAGCCAATGGAATCGTCAGATTACCAAAAATAGATTTTATGTCCAAAAAACCTTTTCGGGCCTCTCTTTAGGCATAAACTTCCAACTTCTCGCTCAAACGCTTAAAATACAACCTAAGGTCTCGGGGCTCTAAGCAACCACCCTGCTCTAACCAACCACACCACTCTACCAAACTCGACTTTTTGGATGCAACGAAACTGACATAATCACCATCCGACGCTCGAATCTCACAATGTTGACCAAAGTCAACTATCTCAATGTAACTCAACTCAAAATGCTCAAAATCACCCAAATCTCTCTCGATCGCATCGGGGACTGTGCTAACCATTCCTGCAACACATAATAAGCATGAAAATGTTAAGAAAAAGTTCAAAAATTGTCATCTTACATATAAAAAGTAATCTCTCACTAGTCATCTTACATATAAAAGCAATCTCTCACGAAACAGAATATTACATCCCCTGATTCATTTTAGGAAATAAAAATCACTATTCTCTCCGTCTTATTTTATATGAGTTAGTTTGACTTGGCACGAAGTTTAAGAAAAAAATAAAGACTTTTGAAATGTGTAGTCCAAAATAAGTGATTGATATTTGTGTGACTATAAATCATTTCATTAAGGGTAAAATAGGCATTTTAAAATTAAATTGTTACTTAAGATAGAAATATATCATTTTTTTTTAAATTGACTAAAAAGGAAAGTAGGTCATATAAAATGGGACAGAGAGTATTTTTTCCATGTCTTCACAACGTACGACAGCCCCTGGTTGTTATTTTCATGGAATAAAGCACAAATTTTTTTCATGTCTTCATATGGTACGACATCCATGGTTGCCATTTTAAGAAACAAAAACACTATTCCTTTTTTATTCCTTCATAGGGCATGATATCTCCTAATTGCATTTCGAGAACAAAAATTCCTACTTTTCATATCTTAACAGGGTACAACATCACTTAATTGATATTTTCTTTGTCATTCCTTCACAGGATGCAACATCCTTTGATTGCATTTAAGAGAATAAAAATCGCTATTTTTCTTTTCATATCTTCACAGGGTACGACATCCCTTGATTTCATTTTAGAGAACAAAAATTTTTATTTTCTTTTTCATGTGTTCATAGGGTACGACATTTCTTAGTTGCCATTTTAGGAACAATAATTATATTCTTTTTTTCATGCCTTCTCAGGATACAACATTTTCCTATTTTTTTCATGTCTTCACAGGGTAGAAAATTCCTTGACTGCATTTTAAAAAATAAAAACCTATATTTTCTTTTTCCATGTCTTCATTGAATATAACATCTTTGGTGCCAGTTTAAAATCTCTATTTTTTTTTCATGTCCTTATAGGGGACAACATCCCCGAGATATTATTTTATAGAACAAAAATTCCTATGTTCTTTTTTCATACCTTTTACAAGGTAGAATATTCATTGGTTGTATTTAGGAGAAAAAACATCTATCTTATTTTCGTTTTCATGCCTTCGAAGGGTATAACATCCTCTAGTTTTCATTTTAGGGAACAAATTTTCTTGTTTCTTTTTCATGTCTTCATAAATAGGGGTGTTTACGGTTTGGGAACTGATCTAAAATGATTAGATGAATCGGTTTTATTTGAGTTTGATTTGATTTGGTTTTTTAAAAAAAAAAATCGATATTATTTGATTTGATTTTGATTTTGTTCAAAAAAATTGAAGAAATAACCAAATCGAACTAAAAATTTATATATATATATTTTAAATTATATATACATAATATATTATTTTTTATCAATGATTTTAAATATCTTATACATCTTTTCATCAAAATTTATTTAAAATATAAAAGAGGGTTTAATGGAATCAACTCGGGGCATAATCTAGTTATTCTTTCGATTTTGATTTCATTTTCTTCACTGTCAATGAAAGGAAAATAAATTGTTGTGGAGGATGCAGTTGGCAGATGTCTTTTTGCTAACTAATTTGTTTTTTTATTTTCCCATTTTGTTTTTTGATTTTATTTTTGTGTATGATCAATAACAGGATAATCGAATCAAAATTGATAAAAATCAAACTGATAAATGTATATTAAATTTAATTTGATTTAATTTTAACAATTTAAGAATTGATTAAATTTATTTGATTATGATTTTATCAATAACCAACCCATGAACACCCTTGATTGCCATTGTAGGAAATAAATGCCCTTTTTTATGCCTCCACGGACCTCTGGTTGCATCTTAGGAAATAAAAATCGTTATTTTTCTTTTTTGCACGTCTTCATTGGGGACAACATCCCTTGATTGTCATTTTAGAAAACAATTCATGTCTTCACAGAATATCCACTAGCTCCATTTTAGAAAACACCATACTTTTTTCATGTCTTCACGTTAATGAGCAAATCATAATTTATAAATAAGGTAACTAAATATCTTAGGATGGTGCATTAATAAATCACATATCTTCATGATTCTGTTATAAATAAATATTTATAATTATATGCTAATATAAACTTTCAAGTACGCAAAATTTTCCAAATATTTTTTAATAAATTAACAATAGTAGTTATTAACAAAAATATAAATTTATGAATCAAAGTTCTTATATTTTTTAAAAAATAAAATCATAACTAGGAAGTCGAAATCCTATTTTTTGGAGAATTTGGAATTTCAAATCATGATTTGAAATTGAAGTTGAAAATTTTTTATTCACATTTCATAAACAAACAACGTGTCAAGTGTAATCCCACATAGTGGAATCCGGGGAGGATAGAGTCTACGATGACCTCACTCCTACTTCAGAGGTAGAGAGATTGTTTCCAATAAACATTCGGCTCAAAAACAAATAGTCCAAAGCAGTTCAGCAAAAGAAATAATCGAAGTACAAAAAAGATTAGCTAATAAAAATGTAATAGATAGTAACATAACAAAAACTACAACACAATAATACAAGAATAAGGGTACAAAGGAATCAACATATCATAACAAAATTTGAAGGACAAGAAACTATAGGAACAATACTGAGTGCTAATATGAACGGACAACAAGACAACACACTGCTACCTACTAATCTTCTAGCCTAATTCATGTCCCTCACACCCTCCTATCTAAGGTCATGTCGGTAAAATGAAATTTCGACATGCATGTCTTGTTTAATCTCTTCTCACTAATACAATTTCGGTCTACCTCTACCTCTCCAGAAACCTTCTATAGCGAAGTATTTACTTATAAAATGAACATGAAAATATGTGATTTATTAATTAAGTAGCTTAGGATATTTTGATATCTTATTTATTAATTATTTTTTGGTCATTTTGTAAAACTATATAAAAATTGAGGAAGTTTTGATAGTACAAATTATGGGATTTTTATGTTTATGAGGAAAAGTTATAATTTAAGAAATCTAAATTGTATGCCCAAATAAAATTTTAACTTGAAATCAACGTGCTCAAGTATTCATTCAATCAAATAATAATATTTTTTTGTAAATTGAGTAATTCCTAAAAGGAGAGGGTAAGAAGAGCGGTGGAATGACAAATATTGTTATAATTAGTATAGTTTCTAAAACAGGCAACGACGCGTCAAACTCTTATACTCGTATATAATTAGGGCAATTGTATTGTTGCTTGCCGTTTTCACTCTTAGAAGCCAAGATAATTTTCTTTTCTTTTCTTTTCCATGTTTCATACGAGGGCGGCTCAATTGAATAGATGACCTAAAGCTAAAATTTAGAAAAAAGAATTATTCTTATTTAATTTTTTATATTTTTTTATTTTCCATAAATTCTAAAAAATATTATGATAGATCATAATTATTCATTAATTTTTCTTTTTCAATTGACAGTATAACAGTTCTTTATAATATTTTGTAAGACAAGATTAAATATATATAAATTATTGTACGTTACATAACAACACAAATATTTAAATCTCTCTTATTAATTATAGTTTTGAAAATTGTTTAATATAATCAACTGTTACATGAACTATCAAAACTATTTGTAATGATCCTGAAGGTTATTTTTGGAAATTTTTATAAAAAGACCACTTTATCCCTTCCGGTAGTTTTTCCGAGTCATAGTTGGTTGATATCTGATGTCGTTTCCGTGACTTTTTTGAAAAGTTGAGATTTTTGATAAACTTTAAGTAAGTTTTAGAGGTTTAGAATGACTCAAAAGTGGTATTTGAGGTCATTCAGAATTTTGAGTCTCGGAATGGAATTCCGTCTATTCCATTAGTTTCAAAACATTAAAATTGGTCTAGGAGAGTTGACGAAATTATATTTGGGGTCATATCGTGAATTTGAGGTGTTGAGTTGGAAATAGTTGAATTTTTGGTCATAGGTTTGACTTTGATCAACATTTGAGGATCGGATACTTGGAATGGAATTCAGACGACCTCATTGGATTCGGATGGTGATTTTAGGCGTAGGGAGAGTACCTGTGGATTTTTCGGAAGCTCCGATGATGTTTTGGTGTTTTGAGGCATAATATTGATTTAGTTGCGACTTTTTGATTTTTGGATCAAGAAGGCCTCGAAATTGAATTCGTATGGTTTCGTTGAGTCCGTAATGTCGAATTTAATAGGGTTGCGTATACGATTTGTGTATATGGGATCCCGAATGAATCTTGAGGGTCAATTTGGAACTTTGAAACTTGGTAAAATTGGAACTTCAGTTGGTCTGGTGCAGGGTCGCTAAAGCGACACCTGATTTAGCGACAAGCCTGTCAGCGACATCCGCTTTAGCGACAAGCCTGTCACTTTTGCGATAGGGGTCACTTAAGCAGAGTTCTCTTAAGCGAGACCCTGGTTGCTTAAGCGATGAGGCGGAGGTCGCTAAAGTGACCAAATGTCCGCAAAAGCGAACGTCGTTTAAGCAAACCCCAGTCGCTTAAGCGACATCTGAGAGGGGTTTTGGCCAAGGTTTATGCTATTTTCTCCATTTTTGAACTTTAGAGCTCTGTAGGGGCGATTTGGAGAAGGATTTGAATGGGTAAGTTATTTTGACTCTATTTAGTCATTTCCCAATGATTAATTGATGATTTTTACATGAATTTGAGGATTTCAATGGGTGAAAATGACCTTTTTTTAAGAACTTTGATAATTTCTTATAATAGTGATTATGACTTGATTTGGGCTGGGTTTTTAAAATGGTTTTCACTACTGAGTTCCTAAGACAAAGAGAAATAATTTCATCCAAAAATTTCTGAATTTAAACCCCTATTTTGCGAAGTCGGATTTTGAGCTTTTAACCCCCTTTTTGTTGAATTTCACATTCTTAGTATCGTTAGATTTGGTTTCTGATTGTGAAACAATACTTGAATAGATTGTGGAAATTCGAAATATAATCAGATGGGCAAGGCACACGTGGATTGATTGATCGCGTCTTGGCTAAGGCAAGTGTACTTTTAAAACTCCATGAATCTCTTAGAATTCCTGAATATCCCATTGTATATGAGGGTACGAGTTTAACTATGATATGAACTAATCTAAAATGAATAGACGGGATTAATAAAAGATGATGTGTGATATTGTTGAGTATTGAAATCCTATATGTCGTAATCTAAATATATGTGTGTATTTGATGAAATACTTGATAGTCTAATTGTGATTGCGGTTTGTCTGAATTAATTATTCCTCATTACTTGTGTAAGCATGATGTTTGCATTGGTTCTGAAACACAGTGATGAAAAGCATATGATTGTGAGATCGAGGTCAGTTCCAGTCAGACATATGATATTACTGAGGTCATTTTTGGTGGGATTATATTGTCAAGGTTATTTTTTGTGAAATTATATTATTGAGGTCATTTTCGATGGAATTATATTGCCGAGGTCATTTCCAGTAGGATTATATTGTCGAGGTCATTTCCAGTGGGATTATATTACTAACATCACTTCTTGCGAGGTTGTGGGACCGAGGTCATTTTAGGTTAGAGATTGTGAGAATGAGGTCATTGTCGGTCTAATTTTATTATGCTGAGGTCTTTGCCGGTAATTGCACACATGTATGATCATTGAGTATGCATATACATATTTTGCATATCTGTGTTGACAGTTTGATGCTTATTTGTGACTTGTGAGTATTTGTATGATATATTTTTTGATTTTAAGCTGTGATCTGAATCTTATTGAACTTTTTAGCACAAACTATTAGGTTGGGCTGGATTTTCTTTGCAGGTTGTAGTCTGGAGGTTTGGTTGGGTTGGAAAGGAGTTCGTGAATCCTTTTAGATTTACTTAGTTTTTCTAGTTAGCTTTCTTAGTACCGTGTAGTTTGGTACTCACCCTTGCTTCTACACTTTTGTAGGTTCCGAACCTGGACTTTGATCACTGTCTCTTTCTAATCATTTGAGGCATCTAGAGTTTGAGAGAGGTAGCCATTGATATTCAGCGAACTCTCGCACTTCCTGTATTTTTATGCTTTACTTTTTTTTAGAGTGGAAGACATATTGAGACTTGTATTTCTATTTTCTAAATCATTATTTTAGCAGCTTGTACATGTGACAATCAATCTTTGGGGTATTTAAGTTGAAAAACTTCCGCTTTCATTTATTATTTAATTAGTTAGACTATTTCCACTTTATTCTCCGTAAATATTGGGTGTTAGGTTGACTTGTCCGGTGGTAAAGGACAGGTGTCTCACACCCAGATTTGGGTGTTGACAAATTGTTATCAGAGGCCCAGGTTCATAGGTCTCACTTGTACAAGCCAAGTCTAAGTAGAGTCTCGAGGATCAGTATAAAGATTTTTGTACTTATCTTCAAGAGTCTATAAAGAATGTTAGGAAACTTCCTTTATTCATTCTTTCTTGTCTTGCCATTTCATTATCGCTAGTGCTAAGTATTACATATTATTTTTATAGATGTCGAGGACTAGATCTACATCTATTGATAGAGTAAAGGAAGTCCTCGAGGTAGCTGTTGAGACCCCAGCTAGGGGTAGAGGTAGGGGCTGAGTGAGAGCCCTAGTCGTGGAAAGGTTGTTGGTAGAGGCCGTGCATAAGAAATAGCACCTGCCCGAGGTCGTGCTAGAGAGGCCTCCTAGAGCTACAGGTTGAGATTGTTGAGAACAAGGTTCCTCCAGAACCTGCACCACCGTTGCTTTAAGAGAACTTATTGAGGATGCTGGGTATGTAGGAGAGTTTTACTTAGGGTGTCACAGGCACACCACAAGGTTCATAGACTATGATTGGTATACAGACTCTAGAGCAACATCAGGTCCTAGTGGTTCAAGATCAGGTGGGCCAGCCACCATTGGTTCTTGCACCAACTGTCGGTGCACAGATTGCTTTGAATATGGTCATTACTATAGTAGATCAGCAGTGCTATGAGAGATTTTAGAAATTTAAACCACCCCAATTATAGGTGGTAATGAGTTTTTAACATTGTGTCGTAAGATATTAGAGGCAGTGAGCATGGCAGATGCCCGGGATGTTCAATTTGTTACACTCCAGCTCCGTAGGTCAGCCAGGGAGTGCGGGAGGACATTTATGAGGTCCAAAAAAGTTGGATTCCTCCGATTGAGTGAGGAGTTTTTGCTAGTACCTTTGAGGACCGTTTCATCCCATGGAGGGTACAGAAGGAGAGTAGACTAATATTTGAGAGTTTGACTCAAGGAGGCATGTCAGTTGCCGAGTATAAGGCCCATTTTTGCTAATTATTGAGGCATGCTACATCGTTGATCCTAGTTGATGCAGAGAGAGTCTGCAGGTTTGTAAAGGGTTTGACCTTCTTTATTCGATCCTATGTGTTCAGATCTGCCCGTGAGGGGGATTCCTTCTAGTCCATTATGAGCATCGCCAATAAGGCAGAATTTATGGTCAGAGAGAAGTTTAGGGACCCTAAGAGGTCCCATGCTAGTGGTTAGTTTTTGGGTACCTCATCTGGAGGTAGGGATTCACATAGAGGAAGCAGTCAGTTTCAGCGCCATAGTCCTGTTCACGTTTCTATGCCAGCAGTCGATAGTGGGTAGTTAGTCCGAGGATCTTAGAGTTCAGGTCGAGGTGGTTATGGTATTCCATCAAGGTCATCGCAACAGTCTTCTGTCCTGAAGTCGTGTTTTAGCTGCGGAGATCTGGGTTATTTGATGCGCTAGTGCCCACTACAGACTCATTCAAGTCCCTAGCATAATTATTCATTGGCTCTAGAGAGAGATTTAGCGCCTCTAGCTAGAGGTCGGGGTAGATCTCAGATAGGTAGAGGTGGTATAGCCTCTGGTGGTGGTGATGTGGTTCTGCGAGGTAAGGGTATGGTTTAGGTGGGTGGTGGTATCAGAGCTCAGCGTTATGCTTTTCTAGGGAGACCTGAGGCTGAGGCTTTTGATGCAGTCATTACAGGTATCGTCCCCGCTTTCCATCAACCTGCATCTGTGTTATTTGATCCTGGATCTACCTTCTCTTGTGTGTCTTCCTATTTTACATCTGTATTTGGTTTGACTTGTGATCGCATGCCCGTGCCTATAAATGTATTTAAACCCGTGGCTGAGCCTTTAGTAGTGGATCGAGTGTATCGATCCTGTCTTATTTATTTAGCTGGGTACGATACTTGGGTAGATATGATTATACTAGGGATGGTAGACTTTGATGTGATATTGGATATGGATTAGCTTTCTCTATATCGTGCTATTCTTGATTGCTATGCTAAGACTGTGACTCTATCGATACCGGGTATTTTGAGGATTGAGTGGAAAGGCACTAGCGGTTCCTATCCTAGTAAGGTCATCTCCTATATGCATATTGACAGATTTATTTCTAGAGGGTGCATGTCCTATTTGGCTTTTATTTGGGATATTATGTTGAGTCACCTCCCATGGAGTCTATTCCCGTGGTTAAGGAGTTCGCCGATGTGTTCCCTACTGATCTTCTGAGATTCCCTCCAGATAAGTATATTAACTTTGCTATTGACTTGGATCCGGGCACTAAGCCCATTTCTATTCCACCTTATCGTATGGCTATGGCAAAATTGAAGGATCAGTTGTCGGATCTGTTGAGTAAGGGGTTTATTCGCCCTAGTATGCCACCTTGGGGTGCACCAGTTCTTTTTGTGAAAAAGAAAGATGGGTATATGAGGATGTGCATCAATTATAGGCAATTGAACAAGGTGACAGTCAAGAAAAGATATCTTTTTCCTTATATTGATGATTTGTTTGATCAGCTTCAGGGAGAGGCCTTTTTTTCTAAGATCAATTTAAGAGCTGGGTATCATCAGTTGAGGATTAGACCATCAGATATTAGTAAGACCGCTTTATGGACTCGTTATAGCCATTACGAGTTTCTGGTTATGTAATTTGGGCTGACTAACGCCCTAACAACATTCGTGGAGTTGATGAATAGGGTATTTAGGCCGTATCTGGACTCCTTTGTGATTGTTTTGATTGATGATATCTTGGTGTACTCCAAGGCAGAGGAGGATCATGCTATTCATTTGAGGTTGGTGCTTCAGAAATTGAGGGAGCAAAAGTTGTATGTCAGGTTCTCCAAATATGAGTTTTGGCTTGATTCTACGGCATTTCTAGGACACGTGGTGTCCAAGGAGGGTATTAGGGTGGATCCGGCTAAGATTGAGGCGGTTAGGGGCTAGACCAGGCCTACTTCCCCCACTAAGATTCAAAGTTTTGAGGATGTGGCTGGATATTACTGATGCTTCGTATAGGGGTTCTCTATTATTGCGACCCCACTGACTAGACTGACTTAAAAGTCAATAGGTTTTCATTAGTCTGATGAGTGTGAGGCAAGCTTTTAAAAGCTCAAGACCTTGTTGACTTCAACTCCTATTTTGACCTTACTCGAGGAGGGGGTAGACTTCACCGTGTATTATGATCTTCTGATGTTGGTTTGGGTAGAGTTCTGATGCAAAATGGGAAGGTAGTTGCCTATGCATCTAGACAGTTGAAGGTGCATGAGAAGAACTACCCTACCCATGATCTAGAGTTAGTGGCGGAGGTATTTGTGCAGAAGCTATGGCATCATTACTTGTATGGTGTGCATTGTGAGATATTCACTGATCACCAGAGTCTTCAATACATCTTTAGTTAGGAGATCTGATTTGAGACAGGGCAGATGGCTTGAGCTACTGAAGGACTATGACATGAATATCTTATATCACTCGAGAAAGACCAATTTAGTGGTCGATGCTTTAAGTAGGAAGGCTCCTAGTTTGGGGAATCTCGTGGTGGTTAGTGTTGACAGGAGTTCCCTAGATAGAGATGTTCAGAGATTAGCAGTCAGTCTAGTTCGATTGTGTGTTTCTAAGGAGGGTAGAGGATTTATTGCTTCTATTGAGGCTTGCTCTTCCTTAGTTGAGAAGATTCGAGAGAGGCAGTTTGATGATGAAAATTTATGTCTTATTTGAGACAGGGTGTTGAGGGGTGAAGCCAAAGAGGATAAACCTAATTCAGAGGGTGTCTTGAGGATTGGGGGTTGAATTTGTGTGCCCAAGATGGGCAATTTGATCAAATTAATACTAGAGGAGGATTATTGCTCTTCATATTTTATTCATCTGGGAGCTGCAAAGATGTATCATGACCTTAGTTAGCATTATTGGTGGTAT
This sequence comes from Solanum dulcamara, assembly GCF_947179165.1. Lineage (NCBI taxonomy): Eukaryota > Viridiplantae > Streptophyta > Magnoliopsida > Solanales > Solanaceae > Solanum > Solanum dulcamara. The sequence goes on from NC_077245.1 coordinate 25,704,484, forward strand.
GGGATAAATAAGGACATCGCAGAGTTCGTGTCCAAGTGTTTGACCTGTAAACAGGTCAAGTGTGAGCACCAGCGGGCTGGAGGTGTGAGTCATAGGATGCCCATTCTTACTTGAAAGTGAAAGCGGATCACCATGAACTTCGTTGTATGTTTGCCTCCCACTATGGGTGGTTATGATTCTATATGGGTGGTGGTTGACAGACTGACCAAGTCTGCCCATTTCATTCTAGTTAAGGTGAAGTACACGGCTGACAGGCTAGCTCAGTTGTATATCAGTTAGATCGTTCGACTTTGTAGAGTCCCAGTATCCAGTGTTTTGGATCGGGGTTCAGTGTTCACTTCGCACTTTTAATAGGCTTTACAGGAGGGCCTAGGAACTAGGCTTGACATGAGTACAACTTTTCACCCACAGTCTGATAGCCAGTTCGGGCGGACAATTCAGGTGTTGGAGGATGTGCTCTGAGCTTGTGTTATTGAATTTGGTGCTAGATGGGATCAACATTTGCCTTTAGTAGAGTTTGCCTACAACAACAATTATCATTCCAGCATTCAGATGGCCCCAATCAAGGCATTGTATGGTAGGCGGTATCGATCTTCTATACGGTGGTTCGATTCAGCTGAGATGGGAGAGGTGGCTTATAGATTGTCCTTGCCACCTAGCTTATCAGCAGTACATCTGGTGTTTCATGTTTTCATGCTTCAAAAGTATGTTCCGGATGATTCTAATGTGTTATCTCTTGACACGATAGAGTTGGGCCCAGATTTGACTTTTGAGGAGAAGCTTATAGCCATTCTTGATAAACATATCTGTAAGCTTAGTACCAAGGAGATAACTTCAGTAAAGGTACAGTGGAGGCATTGCTCAGTCAGAGAGGCAACTTGGGAGTTGAAGGACGATATATAGGCCCAATATCCACAACTGTTCGAGGCTTCAAGTACTTTCTTTTACTTTATGTTTGACGATGAACATGGTTTTTAGTGGTGGATGATGTAATGACCTTGAAGGTCATTTTTGGAAATTTTAATAAAAAGACTATTTTATCCCTCCTAGTAGTTTTCTCGAATCATAATTGGTTGATATGTGATGTCATTTTCGTGATTTTCTTATAAAGTTGAGATTTTTGATAAACTTTAATTAAGTTTTAGAGGTTTAGAAATGACTCAAAAGTGGTATTTGAGGTCATCAGGAGTTTTGAGTCTCGGAATGAAATTATGTCGATTCCACCAGTTTTGAAACATTAAAATTGGTCTAGGAGAGTTGACGAAAATATATTTGGGGTTATATCGTGGATTTGAGGTGTTGAGTTGGAAATAGTTGAATTTTTGGCCATAGGTATGACTTTGGCCAACATTTGAGGATCGGATGCTCAAAATGGGATTCAGACTACTCCATTGGATTCGGAGGGTGATTTTAGTTTTAGGGAGAGTTCCCGTGGATTTTTCAGAAGATCCGATGATGTTTTGGTATTTTGAGGCATAATGTTGATTTAGTTGCGACTTTTTGTTTTTTGGGTCAAGAAGGGCTCGAACCCAAATTTGGATGGTTCCGTTGAGTCCGTAATATCAAATTTAATAGGGTTGCATATATGGTTTGTGTATATGGTATCCCGAACGAATCTCGAGGTTCAATTTGGAACTTTAGTTATGCCTGATGGAGGGCTCGCTTTAGCAAAGGGGTGTCGCTAAAGCGACATCTGCTTTAGCGACAAGATGTCGCTTTAGCTACAAGCGTGTCACTTTTTTGACAGGGTTCACTTAGGCGGAGTTCGCTTAAGCGAGCCCCTGGTCCCTTAAGCGATGAGGCAGAGGTCGTTAAAGCGACCAAATGTCCGCAAAAGCGAATGTCGCTTAAGCGACATCTAAGAGGGGTTTTGGCCGGGGTTTATGCTATTTTCTCCATTTTTGAACTTTGTAGCTCGGTAGGGGTGATTTGGAGAAGGATTTCTCGTGGGATTTCATTAGATAAGTTATTTTGACTCTATTTTGTCATTTCTCAATGATTAATTGATTATTTTAACATGAATTTGGGGATTTCAATGGATGAAAATAACCCTTTTTAAGAACTTTGACAATTTCTTAAAATGGTGATTGTGACTTCATTTGATATGGGTTTTTGAAACAGTTTTCACTACTGAGTTTCTAAGACTAAGAGGAACAATATCATTCAAAAATTCCCGAATTTAAACCCATATTTTTGCGAAGTCGGATTTTGAGCCTTTAACCCCTTTTTTGCTGAATTTCACATTTTTAGTATCGTTAGATTTGGTTTTTGATTGTGAAACAATACTTGAATAGATTGTGGAGATTCGGAATATAATCGAAAGGGAAAGGCACACGTGGATTGATTGATCGCGTCTTGGCTATGGCAAGTATACTCTTAAAACTCTATGAATCTCTTAGAATTTCTGAATATCTTATTGTATATGTGTTGGGTCGTAATGGGGATGTGGTTACGAGTTTAATTGTGATATGAAGTAATCTAAAATGAATAGACAGGGTTAATAAAAGACAATGTGTGATATTGTTGAGTATTGAAATCTTATATGACGTAATCTAGATATATATGTGTATTTGATTAAATACATGATAGTCTAATTGTGATTGTGGTTTGTCTGAATTGACTATTCCTCATTACTTGCGTGAGCATGCTGTTTGCATTGATTCTAAAACATAGTAATGAGAGGCATAAGATTGTGAGACCGAGGTTAGTTCCAGTCAGAGATATGATATTGCCAAGGTCATTTTTGGCAAAATTATATTGCCAAGGTCATTTTCGACAGAATTATATTGCCGAGGTTATTTCCGACAGGATTATATTTTTAAGGTTATTTTCAGTGGAATTATATTACTGAGGTCATTTCCGGTGAGGTTGAGAGACTGAGGTCATTTTCGGTCAGAAATTGTGAGACCGAGATCATTGCCGATTCGATTTTATTATGTCGAGGTCTTTGCCGACAATTGCATACATGCATGATCATTGAGTGTGCATATACATATTTTTTATATCTGTGTTGACAGTTTGATTCTTATTTGTGACTTTTTAGTATTTGTACGATATATCTTGTGATTTTGAACTGTGATCTAAACCTTATTGAATTGTTTAAAATCAACTGTTAGGTTGGGCTAGATTTTCTATGCAAGTTGTAGTCTGGAGGCTCGGTTGGATTGGAAAGGAGTTCGTGAATCCTTTTAGATTTACTTAGTTTTTCTAGTTAGCTTTTTCGATACCGTGTTGTTTAGTACTCACTCTTGCTTCTACACTTTTGTAGATTCTGATCCTGGACTTTGATCACTGTCTCTTTTTGATCATTCGAGGCTTATAGAGATTGAGAGAGGTAGCCATTGATATCCAGCGAACTCTCGCACTCCCTGTATTTGTATGCTTTACTCTGTTTGAGAGTTGAAGACATATTGAGACTTGTATTTCTATTTCCGAAACGTTATTTTAGCAGCTTATACATGTGACAACCAATCTTTGGGGGTATTTACGTTGAAAGACTTCCACTTTCTTTTATTATTTACTTATTTAGACTGTTTTTGCTTTATTCTTCATAAATATTGAATTTTAGGCTGACTTGTCCGGTGGTAAAGGACAGGTGTCATCACACTCGAATTTGGATCGTGATATTATTCTAAAAGTGTTTTAAAATAAAATTAAGACTTCAGCTTATTGAATATGCCAATTAGAATATTATTATTTTTCTTATATAATATTTCATAATACTTTAAATTACCAAAATAAATATTATAGCGATTGTTATCTTTAGAAGACATTCAAAGTTAAGATATTTAAATTTAATTATTTGATAATCTATTTAGTTTGAGCTTGAAGTGTTTAATTAAACTAGTGTCTATGAACATGCTTTGCACGTTACTCCCTAACAATTATCATATAAAAATAAACCCGATGACTAATCTGGAGTACCATCCAGACACCCGAATCAGGACTCGAATCCGACATCCGACACCTGAATCGAGACTCAACCTTTGAACAAAGACTCGACCCGGCTCTCGATCCAGGACCCGATCCAACACTTGTCCCACGAATCGACCCGAGATCCGATCCCAACATTCAACCTTGAACCCAACTCAAAACTCGACCCCGACATCCGACCTCAACATCTGACACCCGACACGGATTCGGGACCCGACTTTCGATATCAACTACAAACCTAGGACCCAATTCGAATCCTAAATCGGGAGCCAACTTTCAACCTGAGATTCAACCCTGCACCCTGACATCCGACACGATACGTGACCCCGACTTTCGAGTCCAAACCCCGCCCAACTTCCGACTCGACCCCAACATTAGATCCTAAACTTGACTTGGGAACCGAGATCTGACCCCGACACTTGACCCTGACTTTTGACCTAAGACCTAGTCTCAACTTCCAGCCTAGGAATCCACTCCAACTCTGAATTCAGGACCCAACTTTCAAATCAAGATCCAACCACGAGATTTAATTTTTGAATTGGGATCCAATCCTGATGCTCAATCTCGACGATCTATTAAGGACCCATTTTGATAATTGATTAGGAACCCGACCTCGACTCTTGATCTAAAATTTGACTTTGATACCCGACACTAAACTCCACCCTGATACCCTACCTGATATCTTACCTCGATTTCTGACTTAGGATCTGACACTCAAATTGAGATCCGATCCTGATCTAATTCGGAATCCGGGAGTAAGGTCTCAAATCATCTTATATTTAGGAAAAAAGGTTAATGAAGGAAGATTTTATCTTATTGAATTGTTGATTGAACATTTTGTCCTTTATTGAAAGACTGTAAAAGATGAAATTATCATTTACTATTTTTCTACAATAGACAAAATTGTCATTTATTATTTTTTTTAAATGATTGTTATTTAATTATTATACAAATATGTAGAACTTTGCAATTAGTTAAAGTTATAATTATTAAATATTTACTCATTAAGGATGTAAAAGTCATTCAATATTTAATGAATATTTTGGTCAACCAATATTATAAAATGCTCAAAAAGTCTCTACTCATAGTTTACTTGAAATATATTTAATTTTAAGCTCCTAATATTAAATGGATAATATGTATCATGTAAACTTAGTACTAATAGAAATATGTTTTGTTTAGTCCTAGTACAAAATTACATTTATACCATTTAGTAATTTTTTAGATGGAAGAAATGTTAATTTAAAAGGGAAAATAAGTAAATAATTTTTAGTGGATATTTTGGTCAATCAATATTTATATTCGTGCTTTTATAATAACTAGTGTCTATGATCGTGCTTTGCACGTTAGTCCCTATAAATTATCATACAAAAAAGAACTCTAATGACTAATTCAGAGTCCCAATCTGACACCCAACTCTAGATTCGACCACGACATTCGACCTAGACACCCGATACCTAAATCGAGACTCTATTTCTAAACCAAGACTTGACCCTGACTCTTGACCCATTTCCTGATCCAACAGTTATTTCAGGACTCGACTCAAGACACGACTTCTGACTCGAGATCCGATTTTGATATTCGACTCTGGACCCAACTCAAAAATCGACCACCACATCCGACCTTGACATCTCAACTCGACAGTGATTCAGGACTGCACTTCCGACACCAACTCCAGACCTAGGACATGATCTGAATCTCAAATCAAAGTCTGACTTCCGACCTAAGATTTGACCCAGCACCCGACTTTCAAACTAATATCTGACCCCACCCGATCTTAATATCCGACACGAGACCGACCCCAACTTGCCACTCCTGACCTGGCTCGATTTTCCACTCGAGATCAGACCCCGAATCCGACTCTGGATCTGACTTGTGAATCGGGATCTGATCCCGAATCCGATCTAGGACCCGACTCCAACTTTTGATTCGGGACCCGACTTTTGAATCAGGACCCAACCAAGAGATCCTACTTTTGAATTGGGTTCTAATCCAGACGATCGATTAAGGATACACTTCAACACTTGATCTGGGACCCGACCTCAACTCTCGATCTAAAACTCGACTCCAATGTTCGACACGAAACCTTACCCTGACACCTAACTCGGGACGACCCAAACCTGACACTAGGGGTGTACAAGCTAAATCGTCAAGTCAAATCGAAACGATGAACCAAGTCGAACCGATAAAAAAAATGAGTTGTGGTTTGGTTTGATTGGTTTGGCATTGAAAAAAATAAATCGATCATTGTTGGTTTGGTTCGGTATGAATAGAAAACAAAAAGTCAAACAAAATTCAAACCAAACAGACATAATACATGTATAATTTTACTTTTTTTATACACAAAAATTATTAATTATAATATGCTTTGTAAGTATCTTTTAAATTAGTTTATAACTTTCAATATTTACATATATTATTTTATATTTGGGCTTGTAATATAAGTAAAATAATTGACATGTGTTGTGTCTTTTCGTGAGTTCTTAATATGTTTTCCTAAGACAATGTCTTGAAGATGGCATTGTATATCTTATTTTTTTTCTATTTTATTTATTCAAGTATCTTTGAGATATCATTAAACAGTATAATCACACGAACAAGGGAACAACCTTCAATTGAGAACTTCAAGTGCAACATTAAATCACATGATCAAGGGACAACATCTTTAATTTGATCTATTTTCAATCATGGTGTAAATGTAAAAAAAATTGAAAAATCAATAAAACTGAAATAACCGACTAAAATCGAAACCGAAAAAATTGATATTAGATTGGTTTGATTTGGTTTATAAGTTTTATAAACCGACATAATTGATTTGGTTATTTTTTAATGAAAAACCAAACCAAACCAAGCTATGTACACCCCTACCCAACACCCCAAAATCTTACCTCGATTTCTAACTCGGAATCCAACACTCAAATTGAGATCCGACCCCGATCCGACTCGGGATCCAAAAGTTGGGTCTCGAATCATCTTGAATTTAGGAAAAAGGTTAATAACGGAAGGTTGTATCTCATTGAATTGTTAATTGAACATTGCCTTTATTGAAAAACTCTATAATAGATAAAATTATCATTTATTATTTTTTACAATAAACAAAATTATAATTTACTATTTTCTTTAAATAATTATTATTTAATTATTATGCAAATATGTAGAACTTTGAAATTAATTAAAGTTATAACTATTATATATTTACTCCTTCAGGATATAAAAGTCATTTAATATTTAATGGATATTTTGGTCGATCAATGTTATTAAACGTGTAGAAATTTTCTACTCATAATTTATTTGAAATAAATTTAATGTTAAGCTTCTAGTATTAATAGGATCCGACCCCGACACCTGATGTGGGACCCAACTTGACTTTCAACATAAGATTCGACTTTCAAATTTATACTCGATCTCGACTTTTGAATCGAAATCCAACCACACCCGACTCCAGACTTAACTTTCAAATAATTTAACTTTTTAAAGAAATAGTTTTTTAAATTACTTTATGAGAGTGTCACGGGAGAGGGGGGTTGGGGCGATGGCAGGGGGGCGAAGTTAGGAATGGAGTGAAAAAATGAAATTTTCAAAACTATTTTTAAAATTTTTGTGTGCGGGGGAGGGGGGCTGGTGGGGTGGGTAAAAAAATAAAATTTTCAAATGTGAAATAGTTTGAAAAATAAAATTTAATTTTTTTTGTGTGTGGAGGGGGGGACTGGTGGTGATAGAGGGGTCGGGGTAGGGGTGGGGTAAAAAAAAAAAACTTACAAAATTTGAAATATTTTTCAAAAATAAATTTTTAAATTTTTTTGTGGGGCGGGAGGGGGAAGGGGCCGGGGGTCGTTGAGGATGGGGGTTGGGGCTGGTATGGGGAAGGGGCAGGGTGGGGTAAAAAAATGAAAATTTTAAATTTTGAAATATTTTCTAAAAAAAAGTAAAGTTTTTAATTTTTTTGGGAGTAGGTGGTCGGGATAAAGATGGGTAAAAAATTGAAATTTTCAAAAAGTAAAATATTTTTCAAAAATAAATTTTTAATTATTTTTTAAAAAAGAAATTTTAATTTTTTTTGGGGGGAGAGGGAGTTTGTGATAAGGGTGGGGTAAGAAGAAAACATTGTAATTTGAGCTTGGACAAAGTTTTGGAAAATATTTTCCTTAATTTTTGAAAGAAAGTCATTTTTCATAAATTTGAAAAAAATGAGTTGATTTGAAATACATTTTCCAAAATATTTAAACTAACCAAACATAATAAAATTGGAAACTTACCAAACAAACTCTAAGAGATAAAAAATAATTGTAACAATAAATAGATAATTTTTTTATATTCTACTCGGGATTTCTTCCAACTTTGCAATTGCGTGCTTCTTACAATTAAATTAATATTAACATTTTACATCGCCTTTCATCAGATCTTTTTATGTATGTAGGTATGTATCTCCTTCATCTTTTGTTTGCTCAGTTCGTTTGGTTCTTCATTTAATCGGTCGAATTTATTTCCTTTTTATTCATCTTCGGTATGTTTTCGTATTTGAGCCAACTGAATTTGGGGATTTTTGCTTCTTTTTTTGGGGCCTGCTATTCTGATGGAACTAAATCACTAATTACACACCAGACAACTCTGCCTTCTTTTTATTTTTTCACGTTTGTTAATTTTGAATCTTTCTTTCATCAACAATCTGGTAAATACATTAATTTCTTTTTCCTTCTTTTGGTGGAGTAATACGAATATATGTTCTTGAAGTTTTTTAATACTTGTTAAAATTCTAGAAAATTTGTAATTGTACAACTTCTTTAATTTTTTGACTTTAGAGTTCTTACCAAGTAAAATGGGAAGATCAAAAATCAAAGTGGAACTTATTCAAGATCACAAGAAGAGGATGACAACTTTAGTGAAACGGAAGGCTGGCTTAGTCAAGAAAATCTCCCAACTCTCAATACTTTGTAACATCAAAGCATGCATGATCATATATGAAGGAAATAATCATCAACATGATCAAATCTGGCCAAATGATCCAAATGAAGTTAAGGAGCTAATAAATCTCTACAAAAACCAACCATTCCAAGGCCGGAGCAAAAGGGACAAGACCTTGTCCAACTACTTTGAAGATGATCAAAAGAAAAAGGTTGATATCGTACCAAAAAAGTATCCCACTTGGGATTCAAGATTTGACTATTTATCTGAAAAAGAATTGCAGAATCTTGTTGGACTTCTTGAGAAAAAGATGGAGAATGCAAAAGGAAAAGTTGAATTCTTGAAAAACAAGAAAATTCAAGATTCAAATATTGCAAGTTCTCTTTCTCATCAAGAAATATGGGACTTCCCTGAGCTCTTGAACGACAACAACTTGACGAACCAAACTACTCTGTGGCCTATTTCTTATGTGAATCCTTTTACCGATTACAACAACTTCTTTCAAGCAAATATTCCAATTATTGGTGTGAATTCAATGGCAGAGGGTATGGATAATGGGCTTCTTACTATCGAGGACTATCAATTTTGCAATGCAAATTATTCTACGATGATTGAGGCAGAAAACTGGTTGGCAAATGATGAAAGTGGTTCAAGTTTGACAATGCAGCCTATGGGGAATAATGATGGGGTTGGTTCAACTTCAACTATGCAACCTATGAATCAGTACCCTTTCATATACAATGACTCTACTCATGATATGCCTTATGGATTCCTCTAGATTTTATTTTTGATCATCAGTATATATATATTTAGCAGTTCCTCGCTGTTGGAGTAAACAAATTAGGAACTGTTTTTTTGTTAGATTAAATGTGGCTTGTAATATTAATTTTTTGGTGCTTCTCTTTTGTGATATATAATACAATTTTTTAACCAAATACAATAATAATACTCCCTCTGTTCACTTTTACTTAGATGAAATATAACAAGGTAATCATGATATCACAGCAGTAAAGGAAAAGTGTAAGAAGTTATACAAGAAGTCTGCATTGTACAACATCTTCAAAACAACATACCAAAAATCCAATTATTTCAATGTCATTAGTTTATTTAGTTAAAATGGAGATGAATGTTCATATATCAGTAAAATTAGCCATTTGAATCATAGATATAAGAAAATTTTCGTGGTGAACTTCACTGAAGAATTCATTCCAGCTGGAAGTAGGAGCTATTTACTCAGTCTCTTAGCTAGGTATCAATCAACATATAAAGATAGCGTAGTTTTTCTCACACACACACATATATATATTTTTTTATGGAGTCAAAAAGCTTGAACTCCAACATTAAAGTGAACCTACTCATTCCACAAAGAAGAAAAAATCACTTAACTATAAGTTGTCTTTCTCTAATCACTATACCCAAGGAAACTTGGAAAAAAGATTCCCAAACTCGAGAAACACATAAATTAATATACATAAAAAAATTATATTAAAAAAGGATACATAAAATGAATCACAAGAACAAACTTAAGCATAGAAAGTAGTCTTCACTAAATAAACTATCGTAACACTTGCAATTTACCATTTCGTCACCCCAAGCTCCTCCAAAATAAAAATAAAAAGTAAGTACTAAAAACAAAATAAACACCTAGATCATGAAAAAATAACATGCTAAAAGGCTCATCCCAAAAATCAAAATTATGTAACGACATGTCTGTCGTTATAGGTAAGCCAATGGGAAAAATTTTAGGCCAGAAAACTTTTGATCAATAAATTAAAAATTTTGGGGCTAGGCTGGTATCAGACAAAATCTGAATGATGTGAGATCTAGGCAATCCGGGAATGGATTGGAGTTGTTGTCTAAGTTTGGATTTGATTTTTGATAGCTAAGTTGTTAAGGAATCCGTATGTTACAGAAGTGAATTCGGATGAGTAGAACTCCCCGAATTAAAATTAGCGTAAAATTATTATTTTAGAACGTCAAGGTTTAAAGTTGTGTTGTGAAATGAGGATTTGGGGGAAAAATTGAGTTTCTGTCTCCGTGCAAGCCACTATGGTGGGGCTATAGCGGGACAGTCACGAGGTTTAAGTCAGAAAAGTCTCAAAACCATTTTTATTTCTGCAACTTTGTTCTTGGAGACCTAGAGAAGACCTAGGGCTTTTTATTTTCGGTTTTCCACCAAATCCTTGGGTAAAGATATGTTAATCATTCATCTAACTTGTAATTCGATTCTTAGACCTTAGAATCTGTGAGAATTCTCTTAGGGGAAGGTTTTAACATGAAATTAATGGTGGAAAAAGCCCTAGTTTGATGGTGTGATCATGAAATTGGACAAGGGTTAGGATCTTAATGTAATTCAAGTATTTTAGTCATTATTCATTGATTACTTGTACTCTTTGTTTGTTTTAGACCAAAAACAAGTCAAGGCATTGGAAAAAGGGAAAGCTCAAGTTCTTTAGAGTTCCAAACTTGTTTCGAGTTAGGTGATGATTGTGTTTTTATGTTTGTGTTATATGTGCCTGTAAACTACTTCGTTAGTACTGCATGCATGATATATGATTAGAAAAAAGAGAAAGAATGTGAATCAAATGATAAATGTGATCAAATTGCATGCAATGAATATGTTACTTGAAGTATGTGTGTTATTTATTGTGATTGTGATTATGATATGTGTTTTCATGATGGATCGGATACCACGTCGATATATTTAGATTGGGTGCCATAATGGTAAAATTCAATCGGGCACCACGTCGGTGCATTTGGAATAGGTACCATGCTGATACACTAACTATTAAAATGGGCACCACGCTAGCTGGTACACTAACAGTTTGGATATGGATTCTGTAATGACCTATTTCCATCTTTATGGATAGGTCAGTGTAAAGGAATTTAGGCCAGAAAACTTTGGGTAGTAACTTCGAAAAATTTTAGCCTAGGCCAGACTCGGATAAATTTTGAGTCAGGTGAAGTTTAGGGTGACCCGGTAATAGGTGGGGGTGGAATCAACTATCTGATTGAGTTCGCTGATAGCCAAGACGATAAAAGCTGTTACGACTTTACGGAATTGCATTTGGGTGAGTAAAACTCCCAGAATTTGATTTGTCATGAAGGGTATAATTTAAGATGCCATGGATTGAGGGTGTGTTGTGAAATGAGAGTTTGGAGCTCAAGTTCTAAGCTTTTTTTTTGTGCAACCCGCCAGAGTGGGAATAATCTCACCAGTGCGCGATGGTCCCGCACAGATTAACACAGGGTAAAAACCCCAAAAACACTTTTCTACATAAAAACTATTCTTAAGACGTTAGGAGGCAATCTAGGGAAATTTTGATCACTTTTCCACGGATTCTCACGCCGAAGGTAAGATTTTCTCACGCCGAAGGTAAGATTTTCTCACGCCAAAAGTAAGATTTATACTCCTTAAACTTATAATTCAATTTTTAGAACCCATAAGCTATGATGGGTGATCATTGTGGAAGGGTTTTGGCTTATGGGTAATGGTGGAAATTAGCCCTAGGTGGGGTTTAGGATCATCGATTGGTCTAGGAGGAGAATTATACTATAATTCGAGTAAAGTAGACCATTATATTGATCTTTTGTTTGTATTTACTATCTTTAGACCAAGAACAAGTGGAACAAACCCAAAAAGGGAAAGCTTCTACACCTTAGAGTTGTTGAAGCTCGAATTCGAGGTAGGTGATGGTTTTGTTTCCCGTATGCGTTTCATGTACTTGCTAAATTACTTCATTGTATGCATATGTGTGTATAAATAAGGAAGCATGTTATGAATTATGTGAAATAATCATTTACTGGCCTAACTTGTGATGAACCGGTTCTTGATGATATGATGTTGACCATTATTGTAATTATAACTATTTTGTATGATTGGATTGGGTGTCGTATTCTGACACATAATTGAATCGGATATCACATTCCAACATACATTTGGATCGGGTGTCACATTTTGACATAACTTTGAATTGGGTGTCATATTCTGACCCATAAATAAGTATTTGTAGGTCCCATGAGGGGACCCTTATGTGAATTGCACGATACTGGATTAATGAACTGTGATCTTGCTTAATACTAATTGAGATGAAAATGGTTAAGTTTATTATGTGTATATGTGCTTACTGTGTTAGGTTTACTTTTTCATGACTCGCTTACTAGCTAGCCATGTGATCCTATCAGTATGCTGTTGATTTTGTGTATTGATACTACACTATTGCAGAGAGACCTCGCTTAGAGGAGTGATAGTTGTTCGATTTTAAGGATGAGCTATTTCTTTTGTGCTGCAGTGGACTCTCTTTTATCCCAGTCCTTCTTTCGGGACTTAGATGTTCAGACACTAATTTTATTTTTTGTGACTTTCTTTTTGGATTGCATTTCCTCTCTTAGACTTGATGGTTGTTAGAGTTTTGGTAGGATTTTCTTTCAATTCCTAGAATGATTTTTCGCATGTTTTGAGTTTGCTGACTAGATTTTAGCTGAGTTATGGGAACTCAACCCTATTAATTATAATTAAGCTATTGTCTCTTAAGTTCCTTAGACATTATCACGTGAGCCGGATAAGCTACAACACTATCAAATGACTTTAAGGAAAGTAGAATGTGATACCCCATAGTAGAGAAGGTTGGAAATAAAGTCATAAGAATCCGGAAGGAATTGGAGGCCAAGTAATGAGTCGTAGGACTCGATTTACCTACGTAAGCTACTAACTTAGAAGTCTTACATACTCAAGCTATTTGGGTACATACCAAGATTACGTAACACGGATTACATAGGCTCTTAAAATAGGATGAGATTACGAACCCACAAGCAAGAGAAGAGGACGACACGTGGCAGCCAATGGAGGAGAGACACGTGGAAGCAACTTAAGCAAGCAGGTGATGCACCTACTTAGGGTCAAGTAGGTGATGCAGCAGGCTTGGGGGTGGACCCTACTACCATATGGTAGCCCCTAATAGGTTGCATAGATGCGGTGGTCCAATCACGGCTGGACACGTGCCATCCTAAGGGGATGACACGTGTCACCTCCAAGGCAGCCCATATATATACATGTTACATGACTCTTAAGGTCATTTCTATCCAGAAAACTTCAGCAGCAACAAAAAAAAAGAACCCTAAGTCGAGAGAGAAAAAGAGGACGGCTTGGAAAAAAAATAGGTAAGTCCCGATTTCATTTCGTAAATTAATTATATAGCGTATACCACGATGATATGGAGGTATTATAAGTATAAAATCATGGTTTGGTGCAGCTAAAACAGACAGAAAACAGTCCACGCAACTTCCAGCACGCTAAAGAGGTTTCCGAGGCGCAATTTTGGCTAGTTTTGGCCAATTTCGGGTAAGATAAGGTTTCTCCATTAAATTTGGACTTTGTGGGGTTGTTATGGAGGGTATTATGTATATTTTATACTGCTGGAAGTATAAAAAAAGTTATGGATATGCTCAGCGAAAGAAACAATCTAAATTGAAGTCGTCGTAGTTAAATTGAAGTCGTCGTAGTTAAATTATAGTCGAAGTAAGGCGTTGTGCGTTTGGAGGCGGCTTATGGTTGTGTGGTGTGTGTTGCAGGGCCTAAATTTGTTCTAAAAGAGGGGGTGAGCTACTGGTTGTAGCCACACGACCCCCGCTTCATACGGTTAAAGGTTTTGCAAAACGGAAACTAGAAACCTTATTTTGGTATCGTGGTTCTGAGCGAGTCATTTGGAGTTTATGTAGTATAAGTTTAATGTAAATTGTATATATATATGTGCTGCAGATTATTGTTGTTGGTTGGCTGTAGCTATTAGGAGTATATTTGGAAATTCGATAGGGCACATTATAGGGGAGATGATGCCTATTTTTTGTTAACACCTTAACTAGCTAAAGGACTAGTTGAGAAGACGAGCGAGGAAATGAGTTCTATGAATACTCGTATGTAAATTAAGATGCTGGAAAGTCGAGGATTGTTGATGCTCGGATTGCTTTCATGTTAAATAGGTTCAAGAGACGACGAGGCGAACGTGTTAAGGATAACCCGTAAGAGGTATGTAAAGCTAACGTTTTCTTCTTTTGGCATGTTTTGGCATACGTATGTAAGGCTTATACTTTCTTTTATCATGTCTTTGGCATAAGTATGTAAATTTTATTCTTTCTCTTAGCATGATTTGACATGATTATATAAAGCTAATCTCTCTTTTTGGCTTGATTTTTACGAAAGAAGTATATGACTTTCATATGATTCCAAAGAAGTTCCTATACTTAAAGCCACTAGGATGGCCAATTTCTCAACTTCCAAAAGATATTTTGTTATGCCTTGATACGTGTATATGATTCTCAGAAGTTCTACTTTGATATAACTCATAGTGACTTTCAAAAGGTACTTAATATGACTCTTGTCTCGATTTTGAACGAAAGCTCATTTTGATTATTCCATCGAGTCTCAGATATGATTTAAATTGCATATAGTTTCTCACTACTCCATTCGTGGATGTCTCAATGCTTCCTTCACCGAGCCTAGGTCAGGTTTTATTATCATGCGTACTTCTCTGCATTATTCACCATGCTCCGACGTGAGGGGGCAGGTACGACCTGTACATGGGAATTGTGGAGTTATGATGTGCCATGTACACATATGATATGATATGATCAAATATGACCATTTGATATGATATGATCTGTTATGGAGATATTCCATATTCTGAAGTTATGATGTGCTGTGGCGCCAATGACGGGGCGGCAACCACGATTTGTTCACCGAGTCTCATAACGGGGCCGGATATGGCATATGTTTTTCTTCATACCTTATCTGTGGTTATGATAAGTATTTTGATATTTTTGGATACTTTGCTCATTTTTGCATGTTATGCTCTGGTAATGACTTTACTTATCACAGTCCATGCTTTATATACTTAGTACATATATCGTACTGACTCCCCTTTCTTCAGGGGGCTGCGTTTTATGCCCGCAGGTATAGATGTTCATTTTGTAGATCCGCCAGCTTAGAGTTTCCACTCAGCGATGTTGGAAGTGCGCCGTAGTCTAACTTTTGATACTGGTCATTTTATATATATATATATATGTTTGTTTATTCAAGGATACGGCGGAGGCCCTGTCTCGCCATATATTACCATTATTATTCTTAGGGGACTGTAGACATGTGTACATGGGTAATGTGTGAGTTTTGTGTGATTATGGTTGTACAATGAGTTGTAAATATTATTGTGCTATGGCAGCCTTGTCGGCTTGCTTGCCCTTTCATAACATGACGCAAATGAAAGAGGCTATACGTGTATGAAAATTTTATCACCCGCTGGGGTTTATATGTATAGTTCTTATATCTAATAGATACATATACAGGGGTCCAGGTCGGACCCTAGTCGCAACCCACGAGGTTGGGTCGTGTCAAATATACTTGAGTTTATGAGAACTCGGCTTTTAAACTACTTTAAAATTATTTACACTTATCTACACGTTTGTTTGTGTTAATAGCGTGTTGTAGTTGGGTTAGTATTGATTCTCCCACCAGAGAGTTAGTGTGGGTGCTATTCACAACGGATCAGGATCATGACAACCCAAGATTTGTTGATATCATCATACCAAAATTAGAATAGTAGAGTCTTGCTGAATGGTACGGAGACTTATATACTTTTCTTAGAGAGGCTACAAGACTTTAGGAGATCTCTCAATCTTCTTTCTCTCTTTGTGTTATAACTTAATTCTAATTAGTATCTGACAATTCAAATTGGTGTCTAATCTCTTTCATTCTTCTCTCCATAGATGGTTAATACTCTTCGCAATGGTGAAAGGACATTAACTCTGATAGATGAGCCAGCAAAAAGGCCACCAGTGAGAGGACGCGACAGAGGCAAAGGCAGAGGAAAGCCAGGGTAAGAGGCCGATGAAGGGCGACACCCACCAGGGGATAAGCTTAGACTGGGGAAGTACCAAGGGAAAAGACCCCTCCCCCACCCCAGGTTTATATGGAAGAGAATGTTGAGGTTAAAGTTGAGAAGGAGGCGGATCCAGAGGCGAAAGCATAGGCTGAGATTGCAGGTCTTTTCCCTTTGGACTTAGGGGTGGTTCAACAGGTATTGTCTTTTCTGAGTGGGTCGGACGGTTCGGGAGTCACTCCCACTGTGCAAGTTGCTCAAGTCCCAACTACTCATCATGCAGTTACTATGGTCCCTGAGATGGATGGAGCATTGGATACCGATGCCTTCTTCCATCCACTTTTGAGTCCTGTGATGAATGGCACTGAGCACGAGATGTTGATCAAGTTTTTAATGGTAAAGCCTCCAATTTTCTTGGTTCTGAGAATAAGGATGTCGATGAATTTATATTTGACTGCTATGAGAGACTTTATAAGTTGGGTATTGTGCACCAGCATGGGGTTGAGTTCGTGACTTTCCATCTTCAGGGTGAGGTAAAACAATAATAGGGAGCCTTTGTGAAATGTCGATCCTCAGTCTTGCGTCCACTCACTTGGACTCAATTTCATGTCTTGTTTTTAGAGAAATATGTTCCCCCGCACTTTGAGGGAATGAAAAAAATGATGAGTTATGGCTATTGAGAAAGGTAGTATGATTATAGCAGCCTATGAGGCCAGGGGCGGAGCTACGATGTCTCCAGGGTGTCCACTGGAAATCCTTTATTGAAAAATTATACTATATATAGGTAAAATCCGCTTTTATATTGATATATATAGAGAGAGATACCCACCAACATAAATGAAAGTTATAGCACAGTGGGTAGGGCTCTCGTAAAATCATATGGTGCTCAGGTTCTTATCTCGGAACGTGTGTTTTCTTTTTTTAAAAAAAATTATTGTGGACTTCTTGAAAAATAATAAAATAAAACATGCATAACTTTGACTTAAATATTCAGTAGCTTGGTGGTGTGAAAATCGTGTAGGACTTCCAATGTTCGAGTCTTACATGCTACTTTTTGTGATTTTCTTTATTTTTACTTTAAATTAAGCTTTAATTTCATTTTTAAAATAGTATAAAATACAAATATGTGATGTTTATTCCTTTTATGATTAGGTCTAATAAGTAATAAATGATTTTTTTTCAATTAAAATTGACTTTTTTTCTAAAATTTTAATACAATTTTCTTCTAGAATAAGGTTTTCTTCCTCTATAAATAGGAGACTCGTATACCCCAATTATATCACAATATTATTGAGAATAAGAATCTCAATAATTCTCTCTCTTTTTTTCTTCTCTTGCGCTTATTTTATAACAAAAATAGCTAAATTAATATTTTAGTTTGAAGTTCCAATGGAATTGAGAAATTATTTTAATAGAGTACCCAAAAAAAGTTCAACATCTCTAAGTCAACCAAATAAAGAAACAGCGGTAGACCAATTAGAGATGTCGTCACATTCTTCTCACAAACGAAGTCTTCATTTAAATGATATAGAACTTGATCCAACTAAAAGAACTTCAATTTTACAGCTAAATATTATGCAGTTTGAATTTAATTTTTTTGTACATTTATTCATAAAAAAGTAATTATTTATATTAAATAGTTTGATTTTAAATTTTCAATGCACCCATTCGTTAAATTTTTTTTACTTATGTAATGCTTAGATGCCCATCGTAAAATTATTGGCTCCGCCACTGTATAAGGCTAAGTTTCATGCTCTGTCCCGTTATGCTACGTAGTTGGTGAGTATCGAGGAAGAGAGGATTCATTTGTTTGTTAAGGATTCAAATTCTGAATTACAAATTTCGTCTATGCACATGACTTCGGCATGTAGGAATTTCAATGAGGTGACTGACTTTATTAAGAAAGTGAAAGGAGTTCGACAAGATGGGAGGGCCAAGGCTTTGGCTAAGAAGCCCAATAATGCAAGCAACTATAGTGGCCCCTAATTCAGGAGTTCAGGTCGAAGGGCATTTGTTGCCTGGCCGATTCAGTCAGCCATGTTCATTTCTACGGGTGGTTACTCAGCGACTCCACAGCAGAATTCGACTCAAGATACTCAGGGAGCCTCATACTCGTCAGTCAACAGGCTATCCCTTGACCGCACAGTTATTTTAATTATGGAGGACTGGGATATTTAAGGAGAGATTTTCCACACCCTCGCATGATTGATCCAGCCTAGCAGACTAGGGTAGTGGTACCGACGAGCGGGAGTAACAATGGTAGAGGACTTCCATAATGTGGGTGAGGAAGAAATTATAAAGAACATACAGGCCAGAGAAATAGTAATGAAGGTAGAGGAGTGGTACAGCCATACAGAGAGGTGGCTCGTCATGATTATAGAGCGTAGTGTTACGCCTTTTCGGGCAGGACTAAGGCTAATTGTCTGATGCAGTGATGACAAATACTATTCTTGTTTGTGACTGAATGACTACCGTCTTATTTGATCCGTTCTCTACATATTCTTATGTGTCAGTTCAATTAGCTTTGGGATTTGACTCTATGATACTCTTGATGCCTCCATTCATGTTTCTACCACGGTTGGAGAGTCTGTCATAGTCATTCATGTTTACCGTATTTTTTCTATTTTATTTGTGGGTTTTCAAACTTGGGTAGAATTGGTTATTTTGGATATGGTTGATTTTGATGTGATCTTAGGTATGACTTGGTTGTCCTCCTATTATGTTGTGCTTAATAGTAATGCTAAGACTGTGACTCTAGAGATTTCCGATAGGAAAAAATTAGAGTAGAAAAGGAGGTATAAACCTAAGCCAACCAAGATCATATCCTTCATTCGGTCTACGAAGCTAGTAGGGCAGGGTTGTTTGGCTTATTTGGCACATCTTTAGAATGTTAATGCGGAGTTTCCTCCATTGAGTCTATTCTTGTAGTTTCAAAGTTTAAGGAGGTGTTTCCTACTAGTTTGTCATGTATGCCTCCGGATAGAGATATATACTTTATATTGATTTAGAATAGGGCACTCGCCCAATCTCTTTTTCTCCCTATCGCATGGCTCCAACAGAGTTAAGAGAACTTAAGACCCAGATCCAGGAGCTTCTTGATAAGGATTTTATCCGTCCTAATGCTTCTCTTGGGGTGCTCCGATTTTGTTTGTGAAGAAAAAGGTGATAGCATGAAATGTGTATAGATTACCGACAGTCTAATAGGGTCATCATTCAGAATAAATATCTCTTGCCTCATATAGATGATCTCTGGACGATTCTGTTTTTTCAAAAATAGCCAAGCTATGGTATAACAACGGGTGGTAACAAATGAAATTATAAGAATATTGGATCAACTAGACCGAATGAACTATGCCTAAAAAAACCTTAAATAACATCTTGTTCTAGCTTCTTCTAAAGAGAAAATAAAGAGGAAAATAAACATCATTGTTTCATATGATTTTTGAAAAGAAGAAAGAGATGTAAGAAGTAAAAAAAAGACCCAAAGAGAGTAAAAATATAATACATGCCCTTTTATAACTATAATATTTTATGAATAAGTTATCAAAACTGAAAAGTGAAAAAAGGGATCTAGATAACATAGTAAATTAATTAGAATCATCATATAAAGTAACAACAATATACCATATATATTAACATAGCATAATCTTTAGTAGTTACTTATCTTCTAGTATATCATAAAAAACATTAATAACAATTTAAGAAACAAAATAATCCCTATATAATAATAGTTTAGTTTTTCTTAAACATAGCAATAGAATTTTAACAAAAATGGTAAATTCCTATTTTAAACCAACGGATTTTTTTGATATTCCTTCCATAATTTTCTCCCCACAATTTTTCAACTTCCTTCCATAATTTTCTCCCCATCAATTTTTTAACTTCCATGATTCATTCTTAGTCTTTAATACAATATTTTCTCTCTTATAATCACAAAAACACATAAAACCTCTATAAATACATATGTTTGGACCGAAAAAATATTTATTTATTGAGATTATTAATTTATCGATAAATGTATAAAATATTTAATTTTTGATAAATAAATTTATTATTTTAGAGAGTATTTTGCAATATGTGACATAAGAAAAATAAAAAAATATTTGAATTAAGAATTTTAAAAGTTTAAATCTAGGAAACTAAAAAGTGTAGTCTTTGCATATTTATTATTTAAATCTAGAAAAGTTAAACGAATTTAGTGAAATTTAATGTTTCTAATTGTATTCATGTATATAGAATGTGAAGAGATTATGTTAACTATAAAAGAAAAAGGCTAGATTTTTAAAAATCATAATCCAAATATAATTTTTTTCTCATCATTTGAAAGGCGTATAAAAATCATCTTTAACCAATAAAATAAGAAACGCAATATGTGAGCATAAGAAAGAGAATTCAACTATAGAATCATATTTTAAAAAGAAATAGTTATTGGTCTAGTATTATTGACTGATTAAATATACATAAATTCTTGATATATTCTAGTAATTATTACTTTATATTTTTTCTGGGCCTTTAATACTTTATTTTTAATTATTATCTAATTAATGTATTTAGCGAGAATATTACTTTAATATAACTGGCCAAAGCCGGGACGAAAGAAAAATATTCATTTAGCGAAATTATTACTTTATCGAATATTACTTTATCTAGGTTTTACTGTAAATATTAATTTGTTCACAACCATTTTGTCATAGAAAACTCAAATCAATGACGAAAATTCGCAACATATAAATCTGTAAAATAAAAAAAATTCTCGTACTAAAACTTTAATGTACACCATTCCACCTAAAGTTTGGCATTTAAAACAATTGTAGTTTAATTGGTGTTTTATTATTAAAAAATTGCATAATTTTTGTGCAAAATTATTTATTTTATAGATGATTATATTACGGTGTAAGTCATTATAATTGCAAAAGAGAAAGGTGTTATCCCTCCTGTATTAAGGTTAGCAAATCAAAAACAATAAATATGAAAATAAAAAAATAATATCCGAATCCACAGAATTCACTGTGTGTCCTTAAGGAATTTAATCCCCTCACTGTACCCGAGGTTATGGATTATTTCCTCCCAAGATAAAAATGATAAACTATTAAAAAAGTAGCAGTACCCCAAACTTCAATAATTTCAGAGCACTCAAAAGCCAGCAACAAAATCACACAAAGACTCAACTTTGTTTGTAAGAAAATATATGCAGAAGAGGGAGAAATTCAATATTTAAAAATGAGAGAAAAAATCTCTATTTATAGACAATAAAAGTAGTGTGAATAGGTGTGTGACACCCCGGATTTTTTTTTTGCTAAGATTCGAACATTTCGTCACGTGTGGGTAGACTCGGACCGGAGGACTTGTAATTCTACACATGAGTTAGGATTAATTCCTAAGTATTTGAAGTGTGTTAGATGTGTTTAGGGGTCATAAGGGATCTCTAACACCAAGTCGAGTCCAAATAATTCCAATCGATTAAGTTTTCAGACGATTTAGTATAACGGTCAACTTCAAACGACCATATCTCCTAGGATATAAAGAACTGGGTTTCCAACGCCACCAAGAATGTAATTTTTGGAGTTCAGAGTCAAAAGATATGACGATCCTAAGATGAACTAGAACAGTAGAGATTTTCAGGCCTGAGTTGCAATTGCTTGAAAACTGGGCTTGGCGCCGCAGTGGCGCGACGCGCCACTATCGCGCCAGAAACATGCCTCAGTAGTTTGGGCTCTGGCGCGGCGCGCCACTAAAAGGTGTGCAGGGTTTTTCAAGCCAATTTCCAGAACCCAGAAAATATTGGCCTTGGCACTGTAAGGGCGTGACGCGCCACTATCGCGCCAAGAATGTGCCTCAGTAGTTTGGTCCTTGGCGCGGCGCGCCACTACGAGGTGTGCATGTTTTAGGCGTAATCATCCTGGCGGTGCAAGGGCGCGATGCGCCACTATCGCGCCAGGTGCATTTTTAGCCTATTTTCAGAACTTTTGAGGAGGGGTAATTTGGGAACTTACCCAAATTATATATGTATCACCCTAGACCATTTTGGGATCATATTATTGCAGCCTCTCTCTCTCTAAAAAGCCCTAAAATTTTCCCTTCTCTTCTTCTTCTTCTTCTCCAAATCCTTCTCCAACAAAGATTGCCTTCAAGAGCTTCAAGAATTCAAGCCTTCCATTGAAGACCTAACATCAAGGTTTCTTCAAAGTCTTCAAACAAGGTATGTAAGTCTAACCTAAAACATGGATTGAGTTCTTCCATATGCCCATAGATGTATTGGTTAGGAGTTGTGAAAGAGTTACACCTTTAGAAAGGTTTTCTTGAAAGTTTTCCCTAAACTATGGAATGTTTTTAAATACTATTGATTGGTTGATGATTTTAATGACTTGAGTCACTAAATAGTTATTTTTCATATTATTAACTACAAATGTATCTTTGTATATAGATTTATAGGTATTGACGATATAAATGAGTTGAGTTTTGTTGAGAGTATGGGTTCATGTTTCATTCACATGAACCCAATATGAGATTTCTTGTCATAAATGTCTTGAGGTTGAGATGGATAGTTGTGTGTATATATGTATTGATTGGAATGAAAAGAATGAATTGGTTAGTTAAGAATGTCCCTTTGCTTCTATAAAATGAATATAGGACCAAAGAAGGATTTTGGAGTAGATGTTTGATGATTGATGTGATGATGATACTTGAAAATGATGTGATGATAATGTTTGATGATGACGTAAATGATAATATATAATGGTGATGTGATGATGATGTTTTGATGACGATGTGAGTAATGACGTGAATGGTGCTTATTTAAAATGTGTAGAATGATTGATGAAGAGGTATATTGATGAGGATGTTATGTGATGGAGCGGATTGGAGTCTAATGTGATTATGCGATATGTGATTTGCATAATCTGAGTTGATTGGAGTCTTATGAGCATTTTGGAAATAAATGATTTTGAAACCATTTTTGCATAAACTATTTATACACTATTTTTGAGTTTAAGAAATTATTATTTTCATCTATGATTTAAAAAGAGTTTAAGCATGAGTTGAGTTGAGGAGTCTTTTAACTATTTCGAACACGAGTATTTTGACTATAAATGAGTTGAGCATTTTACTTGTTAATATATCTTATTGATCTCTTTAACCATGTGATTATGTTTGTATGAGCTTTGTCCCCTATTTTGTTTGACTCTATATGTGTTGATGTTATTGAGTTAAGGAGTCCTAAAATAGGCCTTTATGTGAGTATGAGTTGATGAAGATGAGTTGTTAAATATGTTTGGTTGATCTTCTTAATTATGTAGATTATGATAAAAGATGTTATTTTCTTTAAAATGTTACCTTTTATAAAGTGTCGATTTAAAGTCTTGAAGTTGTGACGAGTCTCAAAGATTTCTCAAATGGATGAAGGGAATGATTGGTTATGCCTATATGTTGCTATAAATATGCATTTAAATTTCTTTGAAAGATATGATTGAGATTGATCGGATGGTATGATTGAGAGAGATTTGATCATGATAGAGTTGATGAGTTGACAAGGTTGTAATGAGACTTGTCGATATGATTTGATTGAGTTGATTGGATGGAGTTTTATGAGCATTGAGTCTTGGGAAGAGTATCGAGCACCGAATTGGGCAAGATTATAGTCCATACTCGAACCCATATAACTGCGTCGCCAAATGTAGGGGGGATGGAACCGTTAAAGTCGGATGCTTCCCCGAGAGTTTTGTCCTGACATTATAGGACTTGGTTGGATTAGATCCATGATTGGTTGATTCGTTCATACCCTGGCAAAGTATGAACGGACGCGGCAACAACGTCAGTTTGTTGTACTGTCACTAGCTCATAAGTGATGGTTGTCGGTTAAGAAAAACTCCCAAATAGGTCTTGATAGTACTCTGAGTCAGATTGAGTTGAATGGTATGTGATTGGTCCCGTCTAAACCATTTCTTATTAGACCTGGGGACACTTGAGTGAGTTGTTACATATTTATTGAGTTGAGTCCTTTGAGTTGATTGTTGAGTTGATTTTGAGTTGATTTTATATGATTGGATTAGGTGATGTGTGATGGATCGAATTATATGATATGTGATTGGATAGTGTACGATGGAAAGGTATATGATTGGATTGGATCGGATCGTATATGACCGGATTGAACCGATTATATATGATTGGATTGAATCGGATGGTATACGATTTGATTGAACTATATTGTGTATGATTGTATTGGATTGTATGATGTGTGATTGTTCTTTGCCTAAAAAAATGTGTTCTTACTTTAGACTTATGACGCCTTATTTGAGTCTCTCTTATCTTTTTGATTCGGAGATATTTGAACCAACGTTATTCTTCCTTGAGGTATGTTTCATTCTGCCATATTACATACTCGTACATTCCATGTACTGACGTTCAGTTGGACCTGCATCATTTCATGATGCAGAGACAGGTCTAAGAGATCATCAATAGAAGCACCATTGAGGATCTATACACACTCAGCATATTGGTGAGTCCTTCCCTACATCCGGAGGACACCGCTTATATCATTCTTGCATCGAGTTAGCTCTTTTCATTTTGAATTGAGGTAGCCATGAATATGTCATTGGCACCAATTAGATAGTAGTGATAGAGGCTTCATAGACTAGATAGTGAAGGGTCGATTGAGTATTTCTTTCCTTACATTATTCTTGTCAAACTATTTTTAATGACAAATACTAGAGTTGATTTGTTGGCCCATGGCCTTTATTCTTTGAGTTAGATTGATGTTTTGAGTTGCCCACCAAATATTCTCTTTATTTTTTTTGTCTTCCGCTGATTGAATGAATGAACGGATGTGTGATCAGGCTATGTGGTTCGCTTGGGAGCCAGAAATGGTTTCTGAGTGCCGGTTACGTCTAGGGTATCCTCCTAGGGCGTGACAAGGTGCTTATTGCAGTTTATCGGAAAAGTCACAACCCTTCATAAAAGTCACAACCTTTCGGATTGGTCACAACACTTTAAAAGGTCACAACCTTTCATTTCTCATTCACACCTTTAAAACCCTCTTTAAAACCCTCTTTAAAACCCAACAATCCCCCACATGAATAGGAAATGGCTACTATTAAAACATATGCATGAAAAACTGTGTGATTTGTAAGTAAGAATTAATTGCATCTGGATAAGTAAGTTTCCCTTTGAACTTTCTGTAGTGAACATATATCAGATATACTTGGTCAATCGATAGATTTGATATCTTTGAACCGTCGAGCTTTGATGTATACCTAGACAACATAAGTCACACAATCAACTCTTTAACTATTTTTGGTTCTCATTGTTTTGTTCGTTTCAGCTTTGAACACTTCTTGGTTCATAAGTGTTTAGAGAACTGGCCTTACCGGATTCTCCTTGAAGCGACTTACACTTCACACTTACATAGGTGAGATCTAAATGTGTTATCCCGTAGAAACACCATTTAACCTTCCCTGTATCAAACTTAGATATCATTTAAAGTTCCTAATGCCTTATCCTTGTTACTGAACATTGTCGCATCATGAGAATGGATCATAAAAATTATTTTGACAATGTTGAACCGTCATCAATGACTTTGTTTGATCTCCTTGAACCTAGATCTTGGAATCTCCAGTCTTATAGGTAGAATTACCGTCATGATGATTTGTCCTTGCCATAGTTCATGTCCTTTGATGATCGCTCAACTCCCTCTCTAGTTAGGCCTTTTGTAAGTGGATCTGAGACATTATCCTTTGACTTTACAAGTGAATTGTGATAATTCCACTAGAGAGTAGTTGCCTAATGGTATTATGTCTTCGTCGTATGTGACGAGACTTATCATTATACATCACGCTCCCAGCTCTTCCTATTGCAGCTTGACTATCACAATGTATGCATATAGGAGCCATTGGTTTGGGCCAAAATAAAATATCTTCTAAGAAATTTCGGAGCCATTCGGCTTCTTCACCGATCTTGTCTAAGGTTATAAACTCAGACTCCATTGTAGAGCGAGCTATACATGTTTGTTTAGAAGATTTCCAAGATACCGCTCCTCCACCAATGGTGAAAATGTATCCACTTGTGGACTTAGTTTCAGTTGACCCAGTAATCCAATTTGCATCATTATATCCTTCAACAATTGTTGGATACTTATTGTAATGTAAAGCAAAGTTTTGAGTATGTTCTAAATACCCCAAAACTCGTTTCATTGCCATCCAATGATTTTGGTTGGGATTACTCGTGTATCGACTCAATTTACTTATAGCACAAGCTATGTTTGGCCGTGTACAGTTCATAATGTACATCAAACTTCCCAACACTCTTGCATAATCCAACTGAGCTTGACTTTCACCTTTATTTTTAGCAAGATCAAGGTTCATATCAATTGGTGTTTTTGCACTTTTGAAGTTTAAGTACTTGTATTTTTCAAGTACCTTTTGGATATAATGAGTTTGAGACAATGCTAGACCTTGAGGAATTTTATGAATTTTAATTCTCAATATCAAATCGGCAACTCCTAGATCTTTCATATCAAATTTACTAGAAAGCATACGCTTAGTAGTATTTATGTTTGTAGTGTCGTTACTCATTATTAGCATATCATCCACATATAAACAAACAATGATAACTTTGTTTGGAGTGTCTTTAATGTAAACACATTTATCACACTCATTAATCTTAAATCCATTTGTCAACATGGTTTGGTCAAACTTCGCGTGCCATTGTTTGGGTGCTTGTTTTAGTCCATAAAGTGACTTAACAAGTTTGCAAACTTTATTTTCTTTACCAGGAACCACAAAGCCCTCAGGTTGTTCCATGTAAATTTCTTCCTCCAATTCTCCATTTAAGAAAGCTGTTTTTACATCCATTTGATGAATTTCAAGGCCATATACTACAGCTAGTGCAATTAACATCTGAATGGATGTAATCCTAGTTACAGGTGAGTATGTATCAAAATAATCAAGACCTTCTTTCTGTCTAAATTATTTGACGACAAGTATTGCCTTATATTTGTCAATAGTTCTATCAGCTTTCATTTTTCTTTTGAAAATTCATTTTGAACCCAAAGATTTGTTTCCTGGAGGAAGATCAACCAATTCCCAAGTATGGTTGCTCAAGATTGAATCAATATTACTATTGACAACCTCTTTCCAAAAAGATGAGTCCACAACGGACATAACTTCTTTGAATGTTTATAGCTCATTTTCAAGAATAAATGTTACAAAATCATATCCAAATGAAGTAGATGTCCTTTGACGTTTACTTCGCCTTGGATTTTCTTTATTAGGTACATTCTTCTTTGGTTCTTCTTGAGGTCGTTTAGACCGTTCACTAGATACTTCAAATCTAGTTTTATACGGATAGATATGTTCAAAAAATTCAGCATTATCTGATTCTATTATTGTATTCTCATGAATATCTCGATGTTTGGACTTGTGAACCAAAAATCAACATGCTTTACTATTTATAGCATATCCAATGAAAACACAGTCTACAGCCTTAGGTCCTATTGTGACCCTCTTAGGTTTAGGAACTTGGACTTTGGCTAGACACCCCCACACTTTGAAATATTTCAAATTTAGTTTTCTTCCTTTTAATTTCTCATATGGAATAGACTGTGTTTTTCTGTGGGGAAATCTATTGAGTATTCGATTTGCTGTAAGTATGGCTTCCCCCCTACAAGTTTTGTGGTAAACCTGAACTTATAAGTAAGGCATACATCATTTCCTTTAAAGTTCGATTCTTTCTTTCTGTAATTCCATTTGATTGAGGTGAATAAGGGGCAGTAGTTTGATGGATGATTCCATTTTCCAAACATGTTTCTGCAAAAGGAGATTCATACTCTCCACCTCTATCACTTCTTATCATTTTTATCTTTTTATTCAACTGGTTTTCAACTTCAGTTTCATATTGTCTAAATACTTTTATTGCTTCATCCTTACTATTTAACAAATAGACAAAACAATATCTAGTGCAATCGTCAATAAAAGTTATAAAATACTTTTTTCTACTACGAGTTGGTGTTGACTTCATATCACAAATTTCTATGTGAATCAATTCTAAGGGACTGGAATTCCTTTCAATAGATTTATAAGGATGCTTAACATACTTAAATTCAACACATACTTAACATTTTGATTTATTGCACTCAAAGTTAGGCAATACATTTAAGTTAATCAGTTTTCACAAGGTTTTATGATTGACATGTCCTAAACGTAAATGTCATAAATTATTTGACTCAAGTAAGTAAGAAGAAGCTTGAACTTTATTATTATCAACAACCATTATATTTAGTTTGAAAAGACCCTCAGTGAGCTAACCTTTTCCTAAATACATTTCATTCTTAGTGACAACTACTTTATCTGAAACTAGAACACACTTGAATCCATTTTTAATAAGAAGACCGACAGAAACCAAATTCTTTCTCATTTTTGGAACATGACAAACTTTGTTCAGCATCACCACCTTGCCGGATGTCATTTTCAGGAATACTCTACAATATTCTTTAACCTTAGCCATTGTAGAATTTCCCATATAGATAGTCGCATCAGGTGCGGCAGGGGAATAAGTAGTGAAGGCTTTTTGGACCGCTCAAAAATACGACGTAGCTCCTGAATCAAGCCACCATTCTTGGAAATTTTCTACCAGGTTGCATTCAGTCATCATTGCACATAAGTTTTCAACATCCCCACTTGTATCAACCATGTTGACTTGACCTTTCTTCTTTTCCTTCTTGGGAGCACGACATTCCACAGACGTATGTCCAGTTTTTTCACAGTTGTGGCAGTCTCTTTTGAACTTCTTTTTGCTAGGATAGTTCTTCGGTCCAAAAGGTTTCTTCCTCTTTTTTGATTTATTTGGACCATCCTCAACAATATTTGGTCCCATTATTGTTGAGTTTCCTCTAGTCTTCTTCTCGACAGCCTTTTATCTTCCTCGATCCTAAGACGTACAATCAAATCTTCAAGAGTCATCTCCTTTTGCTTGTTCTTCAAATAATTTTTGAAGTCTTTCCATGAAGAAGGCAATTTCTCGATTAATGCCGCTATTTGAAATGTTCTGTTTATGATCATACCTTCGATGGATAATTTAAAATCAATAACACATTCAACAATTTAACAATAAAACTATTGAATTTGATCATACCTTCTGCCAGGAGATCATGAATAATGACTTGTAGTTCTTGGACTTGAGACATCACAGTCTTGCTATCAACCATCTTATAGTCCAAAAATTTTGCAGCCACAAACTTCTTTAAACCTACATCTTCAGTTTGTATTTCTTCTCAAGAGCATACCAGAGTTCTTTAGAGGTTTTACAAACACTGAAGACATTATACAAGCTATCTTCCAATCCATTGAGTATGTAGTTCTTGCAAAGGAAATCATAATGTGTCCATGCCTCAGTCAGAATAAACTTTTCGTTGTCAAGAGTTCCTTCCTCTACCACAGGAACATCTTCATTTATAAACCGTTGTAGACTAAGTGTAGTCAGATAGAAGAACATCTTCAGCTGCCAACGTTTAAAGTCAATACCAGGAAACTTTCCAGGTTTTTCTGTAGTAGCCATTGCTATAGAAACTGGTGTTCTACTAGTTGAATGCATTGTGTTTGCTTCAAAACTAGATACATTTGTATCTCCCATTCTGTTTGACAAAACAAAAGTAGTGTTAAATAACAGAATAACCAAATAGAGATTTTTGTTCAACTTGATGAAGTTTTTATACTCTTCAAATCGAGAAAAATAAAAACTCAATTAACTTGATGAAGATTTTATTTCTTCGAACCAAGTTAATAACTGGAGTAGAAAGTCTTTCGATTTTAGTCTCCAGCCCTCCAAACAGAATATAAGATGAAGCAGAAATATATAACTTGTTTCTAGTTTAACAATGAAGTTTTTATGTTCTTCCAATCGTTAACCGAATGAATCTTGAATACTGATGATGTTTTAATACTCTTCAAATCAGTATTAGATTCAACCAGAGTAGAAAATCATAAAAATTTTAATCTTCAAAAACCAAAAAAATACATCACTGTTTCTAGTTAACGATAAAAATTTTATATTCTTCAAATCTTTTAACTTTACTAATCCTGATGAAGTTACACGTTTTCATTGAGCCAACCTCAAAAAATTATATTCAACTTTTCATAACATTAATTCTATCTATTTTAGGGGGCTACAAAATCCCTAATTATTTCAATCTAATTGAAACCAAACAACAAGAACAAGAATTCTTATTGGATAAAAAGCTTTATAGGAAAAAGATATAAAACTATTGTCATTTTAAGCTCATTCTTGACACCAATAATCATAAAAAATATTGAACCACCATCAATATTATTATTATTTTTTTTCTTTTTGAAATATGAGTAGTCACGAAGTGCCTTTGTAAATTCTCATTCTTAGCAACAAAGTACACTTGTTTTAATTTTCTTAAATACTGATTTCAATCCTTTGAAAGATACCAGTGACATTTGAAAAGCCACAAAAAAAATTACTAGTAAAATTAAATAACACAATTAGAAAAGTTTCTAGTGGCTTCACCATATAACTTTGCCGCATTAACCGTTTTTGTTGTCATTAAGATGCAATTTTCATAATGAGATTATCAATGTTGATATTTAATAAATTCCTTAATATTGTTATCCCTCTCGTATTAAGGTTAGCAAACCAGAAACAATAAAGGGCAGCTCGATGCACTTAAGCAAACCAGAAACAATAAATATGAAAATAAAAAAAATAGTATCCGAGTCCACAGAATTCACTGTGTGTCCTTAAGGAATTTAATCCCCTCACTGTACCCGAGGTTATGGATTATTTCCTCCCAAGATAAAAATGATAAACTATTAAAAAAGTAGCGGTACCTCAAACTTCAATAATTTCAACGAACTCAAGAGCCAGCAACAAAATCACACAAAGACTCAACTTTATTTGTAAGAAAATATATGCAGAAGAGGGAGAAATTCAATATTTAAAAATGAGAGGAAAATCATCTATTTATAGACAATAAAGGTAGTGTGAACAAGTGCTTATTGTAGCTTATCGGAAAAGTCACAACCCTTCATAAAAGTGATAATCTTTCAAAATGGTCACAACACTTTAAAAGGTCACAACCTTTCGAAAAGTCACAACATTTCCTTTCTCATTCACACCTTTAAAACCATCGTTAAAACCCAACAAAGGGAGCACCAACATTACACCATATTGTACACCAATTTATTGACATAAGAATTGATGATAACACCAACTTTACAACTCAATCTACACTAATTGCATACATGTAGATAAACATATTTTGATTTTAATCATTTTGATGATGAAATATATACTGACACCAACATTGTACCACTACGTAACTATTTTATATATTTTGCATCAACTGTCCACCATATTGTACATCATTTAATATACATATAGCAATTTAAAATAGTTTAATAGGTACTTTTTTTTACCAACAAGTATATTGAAATAAAAATGATATTCATTATGGTAAATGTAAAAATATAATATTGATGCAAATTAGCTTTTGGTGTAGCGAATGCTCAATGCCAATTATATATCATGGTGTACACCATTTTATATACATATAATTTTTTTATTAAATAGTTAAATAGGAATTTTCTTATAAGTATATTGAAATAAATAATGATGTACATTATGGTAAATATAAGATATAATGGTGATTTAAATTAGCTTTTTGATGTAACAGATCCTTAGTACATATATATCATGATGGACACCATTTTATATACATGTAAACAGTTTGTGGTTCTGCTACATAGAATTTCTTATACAACAAGTCTATTGAAATAAAAAAGATTGTACATTGTAGTACATGTAAGATATAATGTTTATCCTTATTGTCACGTTCCGAGATGGTAGCCTAGGCGTGACCGGCACAAAGAGACTATTACTAGTCCCCAAGCGAACCTCTTGGCCCGTTCACACATTCATTCAATCACATTCTATTTGCGGAAGACTTATAAAAAATAACTCATAAGGTAAGGCTAAAGGCCAACATTCTTTCTAATCAATCAAATCAACAAGACCAGTATGAATGAAACTAGCCAAAAGACAAAATCAATTGACAAAATCAACAATTTAGTCTATGAAACCTCTATCTACTGTCTAAATGATGTCAATAACAGGTTTATGGTTACCTCAAATCAAATGAATACAACTAAACTAAAAAGATAGAAAGATAAATGTAGTATCCTTTGGAAGCAGAATACGAATAGATCCTCAATGATGCATCTGTTGATGATCTCTAGTACATGTCACTGCATCATAAAATGATGCAGTCCCAACTGAACATCAGTACATGGAATGTACGAGTATGTAATATAGCAGAGTAGAATTAAATCAGTTCAGAGATCTCAAATTGGGAAGGTGAACAACTCAATCAAAATGTCCTGAGACTAAACAATAATAAGATTTAGACAAAGACCAATCAAGTACAATCCAATCCAATCCAGTCCAATCCAATCAGAGTACTATCAAGACTTACATGGGAGTTTCTCTTATCTGACAACCATCACTTATGAGTTAATGATAGTACAACAAGTCGATGTTGTTGCCACGTCGTTTCAATACCTTGCCAGGGTAAGAACGAATCAACCAATCATGGATCCAAAACCAATCGAGTCCTATCATGTCAGAACAATAAGTTAGCAAACATCCAACTTAAAGGTTCAATCCTCTCCTAGGTTTGGCGACGTAGTTATTGGATTCGAGTTATTACTTACTCTTACCCAATTCGGTGTCCGATACTCCTCCCAAGACTCAAAGCTCATAAGACAATCAATCTAAATCAAACCAAATCAATAAATCTCAATTGGACTCTTTCAGTTCATCAGTTCTATCAAATCAATCCTTTCAACCAATCAGTTTCCCAATCATTCTCAATCTTCTATTTAAGAGAAGTTTAGACAATCATTTATGACAACATTCAGTTGAGTCCATTCACTTGGGTTCAATTATGAAAACATGGAGGGACTATCAAGTTCATCACACTATCATCATGCTCACATTTCAATCACAATCATGCATTCACAAATTCATGGCTGTAAACTCAATACTTAAGCATATACATGCAATATCCATCAATATGCTATTAGGATTTCTAAAACAAGTAGTTTGAATAATTTGTTCAAGAAACTAATTCATAGAAAAGTATGAATTTATCAAAAATCAGTAAAACATGTTAACTTTAAGAAAGAACTAATTCTCAAGAAACACACTCATGGGGAATCAATCCATTCACAATCAATCTATCATAATCATGGGTACATGGAAGAATAAAATCCATTTTCTAGTTCAGCCTTACATACCTAGACTCGAAGGACAATCGAGAAACTGAAGACCTTACGCGAAGAACTTGCACCCTAGCCTTTCTCCTCTTCTCCAATCCTCGCTCTCAATTAGTCTAAGTGTTAATGAGAGCTTTTAGCATTTAGGATACTGATAAGGAACTCAATTTAGTCCTAAAATGTCATGGCTTTGATTTGGGAAGGGTGGGAAAAGGCCAATTTACCCTTCATTAAAACCTGAAATTGATCATCTATGAATCATCATTACGACTCGTAATTTTTTTTACGAATCATCAATTCCATTCGTGGAACTGGGCTGGAAAAGGTTGTGGTCTACGACTCTGGTCTACGAGTCATAAACCACTCGACGAGTCATTGCTATGACTCATAGACACTTTGACGACTCGTCACATCATTCGTAGGGACAACTTCTTCTTTTAAAATTTTGACTAAGTGTCAAGGGGTTCTACGAGTCGTTTCTACGACTCGTAGAAACCCTTACAAATCTTAAGGTCAGTCATAGGGATGGATCTCAAGTTCAAAAATTTCACCCAGTGTTGGGAAGGTCTACGAGTAGTAGGAGGTCTACTAATCGTCCCTACGACTCGTAAAGGACATTCATGGTCCACTGATTAGTTTATTTTTCTTAATTTTTCTCATGGTTCCCGAACTTAGTCTAGGCTAGAATGATATGGAGTATTACACTTATGATATAACATTCAATATTATAATATCAACACCTCCGCAACTCAACAGACCGCTTAATTAATTAATAAACAAGTAACCACAAAAATTACCAACACAATAATTCGAAACCACATTCAATACCATATCAACACCTCCATATATTAATATAGATAAATTATTAACATAAAAAACACCACAATTATTACAAACGCATCATTCATTTTCACAGTTCACCCCATAATAATTAATACCTTCACATTTCATTTCCATTAATGTATTAACAAACTAGACATCACAATTACGGCATCATAATCATTTACTTCCACGTTTATATACCATAATACTAGCACATCTACATTTCAACAAATTCTATTCATAAACGGACAAAGCCACCACAATTACTACCAACACAAAATTTTCTGTCATGCAAAATATCCTTCGAAATAACACTTGCAACCTCCTCTTCTCCTTCTTCTTTTTTGTCTACTTAGGGGTAACATTAGGAGGATTTTCAATACCAGCTTTTTCTCTTGCACCTTCACTCACCGAAGATGGAGTGAATGCATTCAACTTGATACTTGACCTTGATAATACAATAGGGTTGTTAGAATGTCTATTACAGATGTTTCTACTCATATTCAGTCAGAGTTTTTCTACTCGTATTACATTGAAAGCACATTTTTAATTTGAAAATAAAAATTAAAGAAGAGAAGAAGTCAAAGAGGAGACAAAGCCAACGTTCTTAGAAGATAACAATTGAGTATTGTTATCTCTAAATAAAGATGAAAATAAAAAATAAGAGAGTGAAAAGAATAATTTTTTACCTAAAAATATGTATCCTACCACAATTATGTGTGGGGATCCAAAAGTAAAATATTAAATTACCAATCCTTAAAAATCAGTCCCAAACCCCAAAAATCAGCAAAACAAAAATGTGTCAAAACTAAACGGTTGGTTTTGTAATTAAAAATGGATTTTGTAAATAAAACATAGTAGATTTAAATATTGTAAATTAAAGTCAAACACACTATTCTTGTAATTTTTTCTTATTTTAGGTAGATTCTTCAATCATAATTTTCTCCCGTTTTAGATAAATTCTTCAATCATCATATTCTCCCATTTTGGGTGGATTCTTCAATAGTGTATATTTTGCTATCTTTTTTAATTATATAAATACATGTTCCCTTAAAGTTTTATCACAGAAAAAAAAGTACTCATACACTTGCTTCAAATTAAATTGTGATGGCAAAAGCTACATTGATTTTCCTTGTTATGGTTTCCTTAGTTTTATGTCATTTCAGCCAAATGGTGAAATCGTTGGAGGTTGAAAAACATAATCATTTGCCTAATAAGATGGATAACTCAGAATGTGCAACTAGTGAAGACTGTGTGGCCTATTGTAGAGATCATTTTCATTATGAAAGCTGTGGATGTGATGTGAGCAAACATTGTTGTTGCATTGCTTCCCTACCACCACCTAATTCTTATGTATAATTCACATTGAATGATTTTTATTTATGATAAGAAGGAATTCTTAGGTCTGGTAATTTCAAAATCTAGGAGTTTTTCTTTTTTGAATTATTGTGTTTTGAGTATCTCATTTGTTGGATTAAGCTCCTTAAAATAGTAAATTTTTAATTTCAGGAGGGATTTATAGTTCATTGAAAATTAGATGAAAAGGAAATGACAACATAATTCAACTAGCTTCATCACTTGATTTCAACCCTCATTCATCACTTTAAATTATGTTAGTTACAAGCATCTTTCAAAATTACTTTTATGCAATTTCAAATAGTACTAATTGATCAAACACAAATAGTAGAGTGATATTTTAATTGAGGATCAACATTCTTTATACTATCTTTAGTAAGTTAGTTTATAATTTTATACCATGATTTTATACTTGTCAATCGAGAAGTATCTCTATTTTAATTAAAATATAGGTTCAAAAGCAATAATTATTTTGAAAAAAATTAAAGCGTATTTCGACCAAGCTAAAACTCACTAAGAGTAGAAATTTTGAAACAAGCAGAATATAATGTAGAACATATATGATATGTTTATTCATGGTGAAGACCAAAGCGACGTACTCTGTCGCTTTTGTCAAAAAAATTTATTAAAAAAAATAGAGAAAAATGAAGGACTGGGTCACTTTGAGGCGAGGCACTCTGTTGCTTTTTGAAAAGCGTCGAGATAAAAAGGAATGGAAATGACTGTGTTGCTTTTCGGTCGATTTTGACTAAAAAAGTGACGCAGTCCATCGCTTTTTTCCTGCATTTTAATAATTTTTAGTAGTGTTAAGCATTTGTTTTTCGCGATCGCGACATCCCCCTTGTAAAAATGTTGAACTCGGCATTGGTGATGACAATAACAAAAACAACAAAGAAGAAGAAGAGAGAAAGAAAGAAGGTGGAGGGAGAGAAGAAAAGAACAATAAAAAGATAAGGAAAAATGTTCAAATATATTATCGAACTTTGAGAAAATGCTCATCTATACCATTCATTAAAAGTTTGGCTCATTTATGTCATTTCCATTTCAGAAAAGGCTCATCCATGCCATTATTTGTTAACTGAAATGGCATAGATGAGCCAAACTTTTAACGGATGGTATAGATGAGTCTTTTCTCAAAGTTCGATAGCATATTTGAGTCCTTTTCATTTTAAATAATAATTTAGTTAATGACGTGATCGAATCATAATTGACCACGTGTATAAAATAGATTTGTAAAACGAAAAATATTTTTAGTTTACAAATAATGGCATGGATAAACTTTTTTTCATACCAAAATGGTATAAATATGCCAAATTTTTTTATAGATGACATAAATGAGTCGTTTCTCAAAGTTCGATGTCATATTTGAGCTTCTTCCCAAAAGATAATGCAAGACAGAAAGTTTCAAATTTTAAAAGTTGAAATTGGAGGTAAGACTTTTAATTATTTTTTTTGAAATATTAATAGACATTCCAAATTTTTAATTACTCTAATAAGTCCATTTTCATTTAATCTCATTTGATCAATTCAGGAAAGGAAGTCTTGGAGTAACTGGTAAAGTTGTTGTCATGTGACCAGGAGGTCACGGATTCAAGCCTTAGAAACAGCCTCTGATAGAAATGCAAGGTAAGACTGCGTACAATAGACCCTTATAGTCGAACCCTTCTCCGAATTTTGCGCATAGCGAACACTTTAGTGCACCGAGTTGCCCCTCATTTGACCAATTCAATGTCACAAATTTTAGTATCAAGACTTCTATACACCTTTTACTCATTTCTCTCCACGTACTTGGGTGTTTGTCCATGAAAAAAGATTCCCTTTATTTGAAAATTTAAAGTTGAAATTGAAGTCTAGGAATTGCGTCTGGTCATTCTTTTTGCAATGAATATTTAGAATTTGAATTTGTTTTTTCAAAATATGTTTATAGTCCCAATTTTAAAACTAGAAAAATCACCAACTTGACCAACTTACTTGAATATATAATCAAATTTGTGCTAAAAAAATAATATTTCAAATAGATAATCACATAATATCATAAATTAGATTTCATATAGATACTATTAAAAATATTTTTTCACTTTATTTGAAATTATTGAAGTTGGAGTTGTATTTGAATTGCAAAAATATTTAATTATTTGAGTGTACTTTTCCTAAAAAAAATAAAATATGATTTAAATATGAATTATGATTTAATTATGCAATATAATTTAAATAGAGTTATTTTTATAAAAATAAAAAAATTAGGGAATTGTTTTTTTTAAAAAAACATAATAAAGGTGAAAAAAGTGAAAATAAGATTTTGGGTGTGTTTCAAATTTTAAATAAAACTTCAAATTGTATTTGAAATTTTCATGGCCAAATATTTTTGTTTAATAACTTTCCAAAAAAAAAAAGTAAAAAATTCTCGTGGTCATACTAGGAAAAATTTTGAAATCCAAGTGCGCGTAATTGATGAGTTGAGTAATACTTATAACATACTTGAAAACAAATACTCTCTTTGTCCTACTATTTTATATGATATTTTTTATTTTTTAGTTTAATTCAAAAAAATATTATCTCATTATAATTAAAAATAATTTAATTTTAACATTCTTTTTTATCTTTAATTAATTATAATTACATAAATATTTAAAAAATTATTTTATATCAAAAAATTTAAAATATCTTTTCTGTTAAAATAGAACGAAAGAAGTAATACTTATAAGTTATAACATGGTTGTTAGCCGGCCCTAATAAGTGTTAATGTTGTGTGCCCCACTTTAAAATAATATCGGTGACTTTGGTCTCATCTCACATTTCAAAAGATTCCTTTAAGCATTATCTTCTTCCTTTTATATATTATTAAAAGGCTCTTCTGGTTTTAAGACCATCCAGTCCAATCCCCTAAATGAAGGGATAGAGAACTTCATCCATGGTATCAAAATCTGAGTTTGAGCTCTGATCATCCATGGATATTTGTGGAAGAGAGCAAACATCTACTTTTCCTTTCTCTTTAACTAATGAAGCATCAATTTTCCTTTCTAAATTTTTTCCTTACAGTTGTACCCAGTGCATTTTCACCTATTGTGACATACTTTTGTTACCGCAACGAGAGCGAGGGTTTTGACCACAACATGTTTTGTGACTTTTTCTTCAATTAAGTCATGGACATTTGGTCAGATACAATATTTATATTGTATTGAAATTGTTGCATATATTTAGCTCAATAAATCTGCACAATATTTAGCAAGTCTCCAATAGGGTGAAACCTGTTTTAAGAAGGTAAATCATTTATTGAGATCAAGATGTGATAAAATGCAGAAGATGAGATTAAATTATGCCAGATTATGAGAGCAGTGTTGTAGGACACTATGCTTTAGAGCGTCTTGAATACTGTCACTTCAATCTCAACCAGACGGTGAATCGGTACCCCTAATTACTTTTTACACCTATTTATTAAATCTCTGCAGTAATGACCCCACAATTAATTTTCTTGTATAAGATAAATCGTCAAAAAATTTCTTTATCTTAGGAAGAAGGTGCAAAATGTTAGTAGGAAGACCACTTCAACAATTGTATCTTACTTTACCAAGTTTTAGTTCCTGAAATTGCATTTGAGTTGCAATATTATCAAGGGTTCAAATTAGAATATGCTATGCCATTTTGAGATGGGAAATGTGCTCTAAAGTTAATATTAAAGTGCATTCCAGTGCAATTTTTAGATTTTGGAAGACACAAACTGATGTCAATTTTTTATTTCCTGTTGTACTATTATTATTTCTTATGTCAAGGAATGATAATAAAGGAATTAAATTTTGCACACTCTGAAGTCTGATGATCCTATTTTTAGTTATTTTGATCCCTTCTCACCGTGAGTAATTGGAGTTTTGAGTTACTGAGACTACTTCATCCTTAATTAAAAATATTGGGTGTGAGCCTTAAATATGTGGGAGCTGAATGGAATTTAATCACATTTCTGTACTATTCAAAAAGTTGCAAGATTGTTCCTTCCGTCAATCTCTATCAAAAATCTCAGGGCACAAGAACATAACAGGCCAAGCACGTATAGTGTTTACCCTAAATAATGCTTCAAAAATTAGCAGTTCCTTTTGATCTGAGCATCAGAGAATAATCTAGGGCAACGTTAGGGGAGGAAGAAGAGATTTAAAATTTAAAGTGAAGGGCTATTTTCCAATACTTCACAAACATGATAAAAGAATAAAATATTTTTCCAATTCTATTACGATTTTTGCTACTTGTGAAACTAAATTTATTTCTTCATTTTTAACAACACCATAATATTGTGGGTTGAAGCAAATAAAACCAAAGAGAGAATGTTGGGTTGACGTTTTAAGTGGACTAGTAGAGTTAATTGGGAGCAACAATGAAGCTACAAGAGTTGCTAATTGCATTCCAAATGATGGATCGGAGTAGTTGAGAAATATATGGGTATTGTTTTTCGCTGCTCATTACTGAGTTTTGTTGCTGCCTGTGTAAAGGTTTGAAAGCAAACGTATAAAGGTGTCAAAATGTGCTCCTCGTTAATCTCAAGTGCGGATAAAAATGAAAGTTAATTGTTTAAAGTTCTTTATTGTGACATCTTACTCTTCATCATTCAGCTTCACAGAAACAAATAATTAACATTATTACTGCACTTGTTCAAGAAGAAACGAAACAAAGTCTGTTAGGCAACGAGAATACTTTACATTCGACTGGTTGGTACAATCAGATTTTGCCTCAATTTCTTTCCATTTTATCCTCTTTCATTTCTTATTTTGACTTTCGAGTTTCAAAACTCTTTGTTTCTCTTTTCATGACATCCAACTTCTCATTGTTGTAACGATCTTTACATTATGTCTCACGATTAACTACTTTTTCTCAGAGTTCTTGAATCATTAGGCTCTTCATCGCTCCAACTGAAACATTTGCATGTTTTTTTGTCGCTGCAAAAACAGAGAAATGTAAATATCCCCGTGCTTGAAATTGTCATTGATTTAAAAGTGTAACTAGGATAAAAGACTTCTGGCACATATACCTTTAAAAATGTGGTATTAAACGTGTCTATCACATGACATTTTCAGCAGCAAGTCATTGAGAATCTATAAAACAGGAAATTAATACTAAAAGAATTTCTAAATAGATAAAAGTGCACGTGTCATTCTTTTTTAAACAAACTAAATAAGAATGAGTGCTATAATATTACGAGGAGGAGAATAAGCTGAAAAAAGGCTCAAGTGAGAAAACGTTCCCCAATAAAATCACTGATGAATGATAGTGTTATTGATCGTTGATTTACAAGTACGTTTGCTGACATTGTTAGCAGCAGCAACATGATCTTGTGCCAAAGCTCTTGCTAAGAACAATACCAAATTCAGCCCAACACCAACGAATGGTAGTGTTATTAGACTTTGCTTTACTGCACCAACCCCCAAAAGTATAAAAAAAGTTATCGATACTTCAACTTTCTCCGGACTTTAAACAGGAAATTATACATCTCTAGAAAGGCGAATTCAGAATTTAGAGTAAGTATAATATCTAAAATATATGATACCAATGCAGTTGAGAATGGTGCCTCTCCAGAATACCCAACTTTGAAAGAAGGCAAGATTAATTCTACTTTGATTTTATTTTAATCTATCTAGTATCCAGATACTTCCTTCTGTATTACTAAATTAGTGCAACATTAGAACTATCCAAATCCAAAATCAGAAAAGAAAATACATTTCATCAAACATGTAATGGACACGTTCTTTTGTTGGCGTCGTTAGTAAATGATAATCCAAAAGTTGAAGATGCCTAGAACTTGAATGAGTTGAAAAGCCAAAAGATAAATGTTGCTTCAATTACACTTGCAAGGATGGAAAACAACCTCCGTCTCATAAGAAACAGATACAATAAAATTGAACACTTTGTAGTTTAGATGTCCCAAGACATTGATGTCAGGTAGTTTAGGGAACATTGAAGCAAGTGGGTGTCATTAAACAGTTAAGGTGTGTAAATATATTGATCAGTTTGTCCTTTGAATAGAATCTCCCATGTGAATTGATCATTGATAAGAAAATACTCAGAAAAAAAAATTCAATTGACACTTCATTTGATTCACAAAATTGAGAAGCAAAACTAAGATTTGTTTGGGCAGATGAAACACCAAAAAAATATTGGTAAGATGACTTTTTTGGAGGGTATGTGAAATCGATATGCAACTCATCATTTTCATCATATGGAACATGAAGAGACAAATTATTCAAGTCATTTGTGATGTGATGAAAAGCGTCAATCTACTGATTGGAGTTGATTGTGGAGTGGTGAGCCTCTGGATTGTGTGAAAATAGATCCCTGAAATAGTCACTAGATCATAAATACTCTTGAGAATCATGCAATTACTCCATCTATCCACTGATGAAGAATCAGTTTTAGAGAGAGGATTTATGAAGGAGATTTTACAGAGAGATATTAGATTCTCATTACTGAA
This sequence comes from Solanum dulcamara, assembly GCF_947179165.1. Lineage (NCBI taxonomy): Eukaryota > Viridiplantae > Streptophyta > Magnoliopsida > Solanales > Solanaceae > Solanum > Solanum dulcamara. Next base: position 25,747,104 of record NC_077245.1, read on the forward strand.
AGAAGGGAATACAAGCATCTCTATATAGTGACTCTACCCGACTTCATTTCTAACTAACTAACTAATTTGGATTAGTTACAATTAATACAGTCAGCTAACCAACCAACTAATCATTAAATAAACTAATCGCTCCTAATGGCCACATGGCTTCTAACTCACTGCATCATCTTCAATACTCCCCATAAAGCTGGTAGGCGTGAACACATTTGAGCACTCCTAGCTTGGATACCAAATACTCATGTTGAGTCTTCCCAATGCTTTTGTCAAAATATCAGCTTGTTGCTATATAGAACTAATGTGCAGTGTCATTACAATTCTCAACTGAATTTTTTCTCATATGAAATGACAATCGATTTTGATGTGCTTGATTCGTTCATGATAAACTGGATTCGCTGCTATTTGTAAGGCTGCTTTGTTATCACAATGCAATCAATAGGCAATTCAAGTTCAATTCCAAATTCTTTAAACATCCCAATCATCCAAACTAATTCTGAAGTAGTCATGGCCATGCTCCTGTATTCTGCCTGAGCAGAGCTCTTGGAAATGATATTATGTTTCTTTGACTTCCATGAGATCAGTGAGTCACCCAACTTGATAATGAACCCTGTGGCTAATCTTCTAGTGTTTGGACAGGAACCGCAAGTCTGCATCACAAAAGGTTGTCAGTCTTCTTGACTTTCTACTACTCATCAATACACCAAGACCTGGTTCCCTCTTGATGCACCTTACCACTTTTAGAGCTGCTTCCTAGTGTGACTATTTGGCTACTGCAAGAACTGACTAAGAGTTTGTATGGCAAAGGCTATATCAAGCCTTGTGATGGTTAGGTAGAGTAATTTCCCAATCAACCTTTGGTATTTCTCCTTGTCCTCTAGTAAGTCATCACCTTTTGTCCCTGCAATATCATCAAGTTCCTTTGTGGTGAACTTCTAGTTCATATCAAGTGGAGTCCAGGATGGTTTTGAAGTGATTAAACCCATATCTAATATCAACTCTAAAGCATACTTCCTCTGGTTCATTAGAATCCCTTTGCTCGATCTGATAAACTCTATTCCCAGGAAGTACTTCAATTCCCCTAAATCTCTAATTCTGAATGCCTTGTGTAGTTTTTGTTTAGTTTTCTCAATGAGTTCTAAATCGTTTTCTGTAAATCAATATGTCATCTACATACACAAAAAGATCACTGTGCTGATTTATTTTCTTTTGGTAAAGAGAGAATAGTCAAGATAACTTTGCATAAAACCTTATTGAGTCAGAGCTTCTGTTAATTTTAAATTCCACTGCCTACTAGCCTGCTTTAAGCCATAGAGGGATTTAACTAGTCTACATACAACACCAGGCTCCCCCTGATTAGTAAAACCCTCAAGTAACTACATGTAAACCTCATCATGTAATTCACCTTAAAAAAAGGCATTGTACACATCCATTTGGTGAATGGCCCAAGCCTCAGCTGCAGCAATGACAATGACTTCCCTAATAGTGACAATCTTCACTACTGGAGAGAAGGTATCATGGTAGTCCATACCCTCTATTTGGTTGTAACCCTTAGCTACCTACCTGGCCTTGTATCTCTCTATTGACCCATCTGCTAAGTATTTCACCTTGAACACCCATTTACAACCTATAGGAAAATTCCCAGGTGGCAAATAGACAAGTTCCCAAGTTCCATTGTCCTCAAGAACTTTAAGTCCAAGCTGGATGGCCTTAATCTACTATGGATCTTTGGAGGCCTCTTTAAAAGAAGCAGGTTCCATAATTGATGACAATTCCATAATGAACTTTTGATAGGATGGTTTCAAGTGATCATAACAAATTGAATTGGAGATAGAGTAATTGGCATCTGAATTTACTGGAGTTACAAAGTCAGTCAACCAGATTGGAGGCTTCCTCTCTCTAAAAGATTTCCTCTGAAGAGAAGGGTCTAAAGGTTGATTGTGAGGTGGATCAGGCACAAGGGAAATATATGGAATAGGAGGATCAGTCTACATGGTCAAATCAGCAGGAATTGGGACAGGATTAGGAGAATGGACAATAACAGGTAAGATTTCTGACAAAGAAGGAACTTGGTCTTGTACAACAGATATAGGGAATAAAGGCTGATTCTTGTGTTTGGTGAACTGGAAAGGAAAAACATCCTCCTAAAATGTAACATCTCTTTTGATGAAGAAAGCATGCTTTTCAAGTCATATAAAATATAACCCTTAGTCACTTCTGAATAACCCATCAACACTGATGTTATTGCCCTGGATTCAAACTTATCAGAATTATTCATTCTCTTAGCATAGCTTAAGCATCCCAATACCCTAAAATAATCCCAGCTAGGCTTCTTGCTGTGAAAAACTTCATAAGGACTGAGTCCATTAAACACAATAATAGGTAATCTATTAATGATGTAGATAGCAGCCAAAACACAATGCCCCCAAAACTTTAAAGGTATAGCACCCTGGAATCTAATGGCTCTATAAAAATTCCAAGTTATGTCTATGTTTTCTCTTAGCTACCCAATTTTTTTGGGGTATATATACACAAGTTCTTTGGTGTATGATTCCACAAGCTTTGAACAAATCATAACACTCACGATTGACGAATTTTGTGCCATTGTTAGATCTAATTAATCTTAATATGTCTATTAAACTGTGTATGAATCATCTTGATGAACTGTTGCAATATAGCTAGAACATCAGATTTGAGCTTTAATAGAAATAATCATATCACCCTTGAGTGATCATCAATAATATTTAGGAACATTTTATTACCATAAAAAGTTGGTACATTGTATGGCCCCCAGGCATCAATATAAATGAGATCAAATACTACCTTAGCTTTACTAGTACTATGAGGAAATAGTAGTCTAGTATGTTTGGCTAATGGATAGATTTCACAATGCTTTAGAATGTTTTTACAACTAATAGAAGACAAATGAATTACATGAGTGAGGGGTCTAACAGAAGTATGTCCTAATCTTCTGTGCCATATTACAATGTCCTGTGTTTTTTTCCTAGCAATGAGTTCTGTATTTTCATGATGTAAACCTCCAATAGAAGCCTGAGGGAGCATTAGGTAGAGTCCATCATCTTCTCTACTAATCCCCTTTACCTTTCCACTACAAAGGTTCTGGAATATGCAAAAAAATATTGGATAAAACCCTACTTTACAATTCAACTCTTTGGTAATCTTAGACACTGGCAGAAGATTATACTTGAAATCAGGGATGCAAAGGGCATTACTCACTATCTCACCATTACTGAGTTTACAAGAGCCTATATGAGTCACATAAGTACTTTCTCCATTAGGTAAATGAACTTTTTGGGCATTAGTTTCATTTAATTTGGTTTTGTCAAGCAAGAAATCAACATTGGATATCATATGATTTGTGGAACCTATGTCAATTATCTAGTCCTTATTACCTGCCTTTACTAACAAAGATTTAAGATTAGCTACCATATTGGTTGAATTTTCTCCATGTAGATCATTTAAAGGATTCTACTGTGTTGCTCAGGAGTGAAAATGAGGGACAATTCCTTTGGAAATCTGCAGTCACGGTTTGAGAATGAGCAATAGGAGTTTGATTACCTTTACCTGATTCCTGCCAATTGTGTCCATCCATGATTACATTATTGGTTATTGCAGGATTGGTTGTCGGATTCACCCCTTTTGTTACACCCCATACTTTTGTACCTTGGAACGTGTTCTTAAGTTTCTTGAAAGGATCTTAAGCTTCTAAAAGCTTCTTAAGACTTTTTAAGAACTCTTAAGCTTCTTAAGAGTTACCATGTAAGCCGTGTAATCTATAACGCTATCAAACAACTCTAAGAAAAGAAGAATGTGATATACCATAATAAGGAAGATTGGAGATAGGGTTATAAAAATACGGAAGAAATTGGAGACCGAATAATGAGATGTAGGACTCGATTTATTTACGTAAGCTACCAACTTGGAAAACTTATATACTTAATCTATTTGAGTACATACCAAGCTTACGTAGCAAGGATTACATAATTTTTTAAAGCAAGATAAGATTACGAACTCATGAGGAGAAGAAGAGAGCGACACGTGGCAGCAGCTAGAGGTGCCATGTGGCAGTAGCTGCAGCAAGGGGTGGGCCCTACCTGCCATATGGTAGCCCATGAGGGGTGGTGCAATGTGTTAGCCCAACAAGGGCTTGACACGTGTCACTACTTAGGGGTTGACATGTGTCACCGCTTAGAGTAGCCTATATGTGTATGTTTATGACTTTTTATTTCCATCCTTATCTCACAAGTCATCTTTATCAAAAGAAAATTCTAGAAAGAAGAAGAGAAGAGAAGCCTTAAGCTAGAGAGAAGAAAAAGCTATGGTTTGGGGAGGATAAAAAGGTAAGTTCTCCAATTCCGCTCCATGAATTAATTATATAGGGTATACCACGAAGGTATGAAGGTATTGGTAATGTAAATTTATGGTTTGGAGCAGCCCCAAAATGTTAACAAACAGCTCCAAAGTTTCAGTTGTGCTAAAGGAAATTTCCAGGCGAGTTCCGGCAAGTTTTGGCGAGTTTCGGGTAAGGTAAAGTTTTCCCTTTCGAACTGAAGTTTATGATGATGTTATGAGGTATATTAAATATCTTGAATGAGGTTGTAAGTGTGAAAATTTCATAAGAACGCTTGACGTTAGAAACAAACTAAATTGAAGTCGTTATAGCTAAATCAAAGTCGAGTAGTGTGTTGTGATTGTGGTGCTGCATTTGCAGCTGGTTTGGTGGTGTGTTGAAGGTCTGGAAATTGTTCTAAAAAGGGTGTGGGTGCTTCTTGTTACAGCCACACGACCTCCATCCCCATTTGGTATGGTTAAAGATTTTACAAAATAAAGGTTAAAAACTCTATTTTGATATCGTAGTTTTGAGCTAGTGGTTTGGAGTTGTATTGAGTAATATTGAAGTGATTTACTTGTATGTATGCTGCTGGTTGTTTTTGTTGGTATGATTGTTGATATTTTGGCCGAGTTGAAATTTCGGGGATGTTGAAGTTATAGGGAAGATGCTGCCCAATTTTTTGTAACTTAGGAACTAGTAATGAACTAGTCGAGGGAAATGGATAAAGAGATGACCTCTATGGAGACTTGGTTGTAGAGTTGGAATTGGAAAGTGAAAGGTCATTAACCATAGTATTACTTTCATGTTAAATAGGTTCAAGAGACGACGAGGCGAACGTATTAGGAGTAATTCGTAGAGGTATGTAAAGCTAACCGTTCCTTCTTTTGGCATGTCTTTGGCATAAGTATGTAAAGCTAACCGTTCCTTCTTTTGGAATGTCTTTGGCATAAGTATGTAAAGCTAACTGTTCCTTTTTTTGGCATGTTTTGACATAAGTATATAAAGCTAATCTTCCTTTTTGGCATGGTTTTTATGAAACAAGTATATGACTTTTATATGATTACAAGGAAGTTCCTATTCGTAGAGCCGCTAGGATGGCCAACTTCTTAATTTTCCAAAGGATATTTTATCATGCCTAGATACGTGTATATGATTTTAAAAGTTCTATTTGGATATAACGCATAGTGATATTCGAAAGGTACTTGACACGACTCTTGTCTTGATTTTTGAATAATAGCTCATTTTGTTAACTTCATCGAGTCTCAAAAATGATTTAAGGTGCATTTAGTTTCTCACTACTCCACTCGTGGATGCCTTAATGCTTTCTTCACCAAGCCTGGGTTAGGTTTTCTTATCGTGCATACTTTTCTGCATCATTCTCCGTGCCCCGACGTGAGGGGGTAGGTACGCCCTGTACATGGGTTTGATTTGTGTAGTTATGATGTGCCATGCACACATATGATATGATATGATCTGATATAACCATCTGATATGATATGATTTATTATGGGGATGTTCTCTACTCTGGAGTTATGATGTGCTGTGGCGCCAGTGATGGAGCGGCGACCACGATTTATTCACCGAGTCCCATAATAGGGCCGGATATGACATATGTTTTTCTACATACATTATCTGTGGTTATGAAAAATATTTTGATATTCTAGATATTTTGCTCATTTTTGCACCTTCTGTTCTGATAACGTCTTTACCTATTACAGTCAATGCTTTACATACTCGGTACATTGTCCGTACTGACCCCTTTTCTTTGGGGGCTGCGTTACATGCCCGCAGGTACAGACGCTCAATTTGCTGATCCGCTCGCTTAGTATATCTACCCTGTTGGTTGGCAGTGTTCCTTTGTCCGGAGCCCTATTTTGGTACTAACTTTTCTATTGTACATTTGTTCATGTTGGTTAAGGGTACGACGGGGCCCTGTCCCATCATATGACTAGGCTATCATTCTATAGAGATCTGTAGACTTGTGATGTGGGTTATGTATATATGTTTTGGGCTTTATGTTCCGTGATGGCCTTAACGGCCCTCTTGTACTATATCTATTCTCATGCGCTCTCTAGCGACCCTTTTTTGATTTCTACTTTTGATTATTCTGCTAACACGCTAAGTGGAGCTAAGGGTATGTATGGTTTCCCAACTTGAGCATGAGTCGCAGCCTACGGGATTGGGTCGTGACAACAGTGGTATCAGAGTGGTCCTTCCTTGGAGTGTCTACAGACCGTGTCTAGTAGAGTCTTGTTTATCGATGTGTTGCGTGCCACATCTATAAACAGGAGGCTACAGGATATTTAGGATGTTACCTTTCTTTCATATCTAAGATCGTGCAATAGATCTGAGTCATAGAAAAACTCTTTATATTAACCTTGGATGTTAACAGAAGGATGACAGCAACGGAAGAAAGTGACTGACGATATTGGAAGTTACAAGGCACGAAGGTAAGCATAGGCACGAAAGATATCTGTTGGGTAAGGTATTGAAGTAGAACTTAAATGTAAAGTTGTAAATTGAAAGGAAAAGTAGACAGGAAAGTGTAACAGGGAAAGTTCCAGTAGACGTACGAGGTAAGTCCATTTTCATACTGTTAATTGTGGGCATCCTGTGTGGATGCGATATGATGTGATATGATACATATATATGTATCTTTATACATTTTGGCCCTGTGAGACACTGTTGGTATTTTCTGCATGCAGATTTAAGATAGTAAGAAATACAGAGGAAACTCTGCCCAAATTTTCCTAGAAATAAAAAGAGAATGAGATACAGGGCTGTAGTATATCTTAAAAGGTTGTGCCCACAATAATGATGAGATTTGGCTAAACTATGAGTATGGCTGACCTCGAGAAATAAGTTAATTACTGAATTGATGGCAATAGAAACTAGGAGGTCGATATTGATATGGTAAACCGAAGTAGAAAAAGACTTGTGACCCTAGAGAGATGATTTAGAGAAGACTAGTAGTTCTGGATAGAAGGATATATTAAGGCACCGACGAAATTGATACACAGGGATAAACTATGACGAACTATAATTAAAAGGAGTAATAGTATGATTAAGACAAGAGTGCAAGGAAAACAGAATTTTAACGGATATGAAGTATTAATAGGACTGCTTGGGAGATATTAAGGATAAGACTAACTAAAAAGGGTAAGTAACCCAGAGTAAGAATCGTGAAAGAGGTTAAGAAGTGTTATACTATAGGGTGGAATATGAACAGGATATGATGTGAATATAATATAGATCATTATGAAAATAAGTAAAGCATAGTGAGAAAGTGGCTAGTGATAGGACGTGGTCCGTGTAATAAGAATATAAGGGTAAGTGTGAAATGGAAAAGCGGGCTAGGGAACAAATAAGAAAGACTTATCAATTTCCGTAGGGAAAGTTGTGAATAACGATTATGCGATAATGGAAATGATAGCGAGTACAAGAAAAGAAAGAGTAACTGAAAGGAGTAAGCAAGAAGAAAGCGAGATGACAGTGTAACAATAGGTCATGACATGTGTAGCCGAAGATACGAATGCTAAAAGTGATGGAACTACAAAAGACCAAGTTGTAGAAGGATAAGCAACGAGATAGAATGAGTGTTAGGGAATGATTGGTATGATACGAATAAAGATGGATGGACAGAATATGTTTTGAAAATGAGAAAAAAGATTATGTGGAAGTAATGCGTTCCGAATAATACAGAAGTAGTATAAGATCACTCTTGTGCGGAATAAAAGATAGACATAGATGAGATAAATGATAAGAGAAATCTATGGAAGCACCCAAGATAGATATGATTAAATGAATACAAATATGGAACGAAAGGGGAACGTACAATATGAACTTAAAAGTGCAATACGACTACATGGTTATAAGGTAAGGCTCTGATTGAGGCGAACTTGGTATGTTGTTGAGAAAATTAAAAGCCGGTGTTGGGTACACAGTAAGAGCAAGGAGTGAATAAAAGAAAAGAAAGAAGTATGATAAGATGGGACAAGCAAGTTTCAATGTAAATGAGATAGGTGAAGTAGAATGAACCCGGAGACGAAAAGACTACGTCTACCTCATACAAGTTGTACTGACAGGGTTATGCAACCTATGAATATGTATATGTTATGTATAGGACCAAGTGAGTAAGTACGTGGTAAGAAGAATAAGGGTTCAATAAGGACAATACAGTTATAATATTTTGGATATGTTACAGAGAGGTAGAGAAGAGATATCCGTACTTGTTCCCTATATCCAAAGGTAGTCTAAACTCCTAAAAGGATTGGAAGACAACGGTTATGGAGAACTCCTAAAAATCCTCGTAAAACCCTATAAGATGAGTTAATATTCGAGGATGAATGTTCTAAAGGGGGGAAGAATGTTACACCCTGTACTTTTATACCTTGGAACGCGTTCTTAAGTTTGTTGAAAGGATGTTAAGCTTCTTAAGTTTCTTAAAGTTTCTTAAAGCTTCTTAAGACTTCTTAAGAACTCTTAAGCTTCTTAAGAGTTACCATGTGAGCCGGATAATCTATAACGCTATCAAACAACTCTAAAAAAAGGAGAATGTAATACCCCATAATAAGGAAGATTGGAGATAGGGTTATAAGAATACGGAAGGAATTGGAGACCGAATAATGATTCGTAGGAATCGACTTATTTACGTAAGCTACCAACTTGGATATCTTACATACTTAAGCTACTTGACTACATACCAAGCTTACGTAGTAAGGATTACATAGGTTCGTAAAGTAAGACAAGATTACGAACCCACGAGGAGAAGAAGAGAGCGCCATGTGGCAGCAAGAGGGAGTTCCACATGGCAGCAACTGGAGGTGCCACATGGCAGCAGCTGCAGCAAGAGGTGGTCCCCACCTTCCATATGGCAGCCCATGAGGGGTGGTACGATGTGTTGGCCCAACAAGGGCTTGACACGTGTCACCACTTAGGGGTTGACATATGTCACCCCTTAGAGAAGCATATATATGTATGTTTATGACTTTTTGTTTCCATCCTTATCTCACAAGTCATCTTTATCAAAAGAAAATTCTAGAAAGAAGAAGAGAAGAGAGAACTTAAGCTAGAGAGAAGAAAGAGCTACGGTTTTAGGAGGAGAAAAAGGTAAGTTCTCCAATTCCGCTCCATGAAATAAATATATAGGGTATAGAAAGAAGGTATGAAGGTATTGGTAATGTAAATTTATGGTTTGGAGCATCCCCAGTTAACAAACATCTCCAAAGTTTCAGCTGTGCTAAAGGAAATTCCCAGGCGAGTTCCGACAAGTTTTGGCGAGTTTCGGGTAAGGTAAAGTTTTCCCTTTCAAACTGAAGTTTATGATGATGTTATGAGGTATATTAAATATCTTGAATGAGGTTGTAAGTGTGAAAATTTCATAAGAACGCTTGACGTTAGAAACAAACTAAATTGAAGTCGTTATAGCTAAATCAAAGTCGAGTAGTGTGTTGTGATTGTGGTGCTGCATTTGCAGCTGGTTTGGTGGTGTGTTGAAGGTCTGGAAATTGTTCTAAAATGGGTGTGGGTGCTTCTTGTTACAGCCACACGACCTCCATCCCCATTTGGTATGGTTAAAGATTTTACGAAATAAAGGTTAAAAACTCTATTTTGATATCGTAGTTTTGAGCTAGTGGTTTGGAGTTGTATTGAGTAATATTGAAGTTATTTACTTGTATGTATGCTGCTGGTTGTTTTTGTTGGTATGATTGTTGATATTTTGGCCGAGTTGAAATTTCGGGGATGTTGAAGTTATAGGGAAGATGCTGCCCAATTTTTTGTAACTTAGGAACTAGTAATGAACTAGTCGAGGGAAATGGATAAGGAGATGACCTCTATGGAGACTTGGTTGTAGAGTTGGAATTGGAAAGTGAAAGGTTATTAACCATAGTATTACTTTCATGTTAAATAGGTTCAAGAGACGATGAGGCGAACGTATTAGGAGTAATCCGTAAGAGGTATGTAAAGCTAACTGTTCCTTCTTTTGGCATGTGTTTGGCATAAGTATGTAAAGCTAACCATTCCTTCTTTTGGCATGTATTTGGCATAAGTATGTAAAGATAACCGTTCCTTCTTTTGGAATATTTTGACATAAGTATATAAAGCTAATCTTCCTTTTGGCATGGTTTTTATGAAACAAGTATATGACTTTTATATGATTACAAGGAAGTTCCTATTCGTAGAGCCGCTAGGATGGCCAACTTCCTGATTTTCCAAAGGATAGTTTATTGTGCCTAGATACGTGTATATGATTCCAAAATTTCTATTCTGATATAACTCATAGTGATATTCAAAAGGTACTTGACACGACTTTTGTCTTGATTTTTGAATAATAGCTCATTTTGTTAACTTCATCGAGTCTCAAAAATAATTTAAGGTTCATTTAGTTTCTCACTACTCCACTCATGGATGCCTCAATGCTTCCTTCACCGAGCCCGGGTCAGGTTTTGTTATTGTGTGTACTTCTCTACATCGTTCGCCGTGCCCCGATGTGAAGGGGCAGGTACACCCTGTACATGGGTTTGATTTCTGGAGTTATGATGTGCCATATACACATATAATATGATATGATATGATTTGTTACGGAAATGTTCCCTACTCTAGAGTTATGATGTGCTGTGGCGCCAATAATGGAGCGGTGACCACGATTTGTTCACCGAGTCCCATAATGGGGCCGGATATGGCATATATGTTTTTGCATACATTATCTGTAGTTATAAAAAACATTTTGATATTCTGGATATTTTGCTCATTTTTGCACCTTCTGTTCTGGTAATGTCTTTACCTATTACAGTCCATGCTTTACATACTCGGTACATTATCCGTGCTGACCCCCTTTCTTCGGGGGCTGCGTTACATGCCCGTAGGTACAGACGCTCAATTTGCTGATCCGCTCACTTAGGACATCCACCCTGTTGGTTGGCAGTGCTCCTTTGTCCGGAGCCCTATTTTGGTACTAACTTTTCTATTTTACATTTATGCATGTTGGTTAAGGGTACGATGGGGCCCTGTCCCATCATATAACTAGGCTATCATTCTATAGAGGTCTGTAGACTTGTGATGTGGGTTATATATATATGTTTTGGGCTTTATATTCTGTGATGGCCTTAATGACTCTCTTGTGCTATATATGTTCTCATGCGCTCTCTAGCGACCCCTTTTTGATTTCTACTTTTGATTATTCTGCTAACACGCTAAGTGAGGCTAAGGGTACGTATGGGTGCCCAACTTGGGCAAGATTCGTGGCCTACGGGACTGGGTCGTGACACCTTTCTTCTTGAACTTGAAGTCTGCAGGATAGTCATTCAATCTATAACAATCTATAAGAAAGTGTCCTTTCATTTTACAGTAGTCACATTGGGCATTAGGATTGTAGGGGTTTTTGGTCCTCTGTGGTATAAAATTTCCCCTTGTGGACATGAAAGCATTCACCTCTGCTCCTTCAGACAACTATAACCTCCTGATATATTCCTTTGCCTTTCCCTTTCAATCAACATTGAGTACGCCTTGTTAATACTGGGTAGAGGCACCATCATTAAGATCTGACTACGAGCTTGTTCATATTTGTCATGCAAACCCATGAGGAACTGCAACTTTTTTCTTCTCATGAATTCAACAAAATCACGTGATTTATCACAGTTACATCTCGGAGTTAGAGCTAATGCTTCAAATTCTGCCCAAAGTAGTCGCAACTTAGAGAAATACCCTGCTATTCCACTAGTTCCTTGACTTACAGTGGTGATTTATTTGTGAAGCTGGTAAATGCATGATCCATCAACCTTATCGAATCGTTCCTTTAAGTCGTTCTGGCCAAGTCTACTACCTTAGAGCCATAGAAGCCTTTGCTTAACCATGGCTACCGACGAGGACTTTCGGCGACCAAGCGAGTAGCTCCTCTATAATATAAAAGGCTATGCTATAAAGCGCTCCACTATACTCAGCTATAGATCTTTAGTTATAAATAAGGGCTCACAACACTTGCTTTGAAGCCACGGGATGAGGAAAGGCAGTAGGACTGCTTTTGCATTAGAGGAATAGATGATTCCACTAAGTAGCTGACTTGATACACAATTCATTATCCAGGATAATACTATCGCGTTACACCTTTCCCATAGATTTTCTAAATTTGGACCGTAATTCTCCTTTCTACATGATCCATTGATGAACCCTAATCTGTTCCTTTATAAGATCGTAATGCGCATGGCACGATGCCATACAGAATGATTCTCCGATCCGATCAATTGAAATTAGAACTATTCCTGAATTATCAGCTGTATTTAGAAACAATGGATGGTTGTGACTTAGTTTCTCTGGCAACTCATTGTCTACCGCCATTGTCAAAGCTCGTAAAGCTCACACTCTAATTTCCAATTATGAATAACCAGTAAACGAAGGCTTCTAGACCATACTAATGGTCTCTTGCTCTGGTACCATCTTGAGAATCATGCAATTACACTATCTATCCATTGATGAAGAATTATTTTTAGAGAGAGGATTTATGAGGGAGATTTTACAAAGAGAATGATTAGATTCTCATTACTGAAAGAAGAAAATACAAGCATCTCTATATAGTGACTCTAATCGACTTCATTTTTAACTAACTAACTAAGTTGGATTAGTTACAACTAATACATCTAACCAACTAACTATTCATTAAATAAACTAATCGCTCCTAACTACCACATGGCTTCTAACTCACTCCATCATCTTTAATAAATACTTCTTAATATGGTGACCATATTTATCACAAAAATAACATTTAACTTTTGGCTTAAATTTGAAGGCTAATGGCATGATGCATAATTGCCAAAGGTTAAAAATTTGTCTGAAAATTAGAAACCATTCTTAGCGGTCTGAAAATGAGTGGAAGGTTTATTAAAATTACGTTACCTTGAGTGATATGATGGACGGCTAGAATTTCCCTTGCGAATATGAATTGTTGTGAATCAAAGTTGGGGTCAATTTGCGTGAGATATAATTCATGGGAAAGAAAGTTATATTGGAGTTCAACAAATGAGATGTTCTTGAACGTATATATGCCACATAGGGGCCTGCCCAACCAATTATAACTTGGTGATATGTACATCTCGTATATATGCTATAAAGGGGATGGCCTAACTTAATATAGCTTGGTGAGAGAGAGAGAGAGAGAGAATGACACACTCATATTTTCACATTATGGGCACTACTGAAGACACATGCTCTCGTAGCTTAAATCAAGTATTATTGTACATGACAAAGAACTCATAACAAAATTAGATACTATCAAATGATGAGCATACTAGATATCGTGAATATATATAAATCAAGACTATTTCAAGTGAGTCAAACTTTACTAAGGACCATGAGTAGAGTTTTTATACTGCAGGGATACTCTTTTTAGGCTTATCTTGAAGATAGTACCAATGGGAATGGATTTTATTTTAATAAAGGAAAAAGAGTTAGCCATTGCATACCCTAGTGTAGGATCCCCGAGGTTATACGAAATCTTACTCTCGCCTTCTTTAATCTACAATAATAGGAATAGGAATTTCTAACATTATTTTAAGGAAAAGTAATACAATTACTCTGGTGTCGATAATATTTCTATCAAGCAAACTTGGCATCTATCCGTCCAACAAACTCCACAACTAAGATAATCAAACACAAGTACAACCAATTTGATGATAGCAATGAACTCTCAAGGAGAAACAAGCTCCCAAGGCTAGAATTCAATGATGTACTCCAAGTTAACCATGTATGTGCTCCTCATGATCAATGCCTCTCTCAAATAACCCATGCGAAAGGACTACACAATTTCACTATCCAAATTCATAGTTTCAAACGCCATCATAATCAAGAAATTAGCATAGATACTCTTATGAATTCAAATATAGAATGCTTTATATTATGATATCCAAGATTACACCATGCACCACTCAGGCACTCCTCCACTTATCTTAGCCGAATTCTTACAATTCACAATAATTTCGGAATCTAAATAATGAAAGAATTGTGATTCTATTGAGAATTTGACCAAAATAGAGTTGGAAATTAACTTAGCTTAGCTTATTGATTTTGGGAGACGAGAAAAAAGTTTTCACCCTTGTGGAGATGAAATAAAATAAAATGAAAAAGACTGTCTTCTCAATATATAATTAAAAGAACCTGTCCAAAGGCCTCCAAACTTTGCAGGATTGCAGCAAATACTATAGGGATAAGGCCCAAGAAGTTTCATCACAAACGGACAATTGGAGACATTAGGCGAGCGACCTTGAAAAAGTCAGCTGCCTTAAGCCTAAAGAGGGTGCCTTTTTTCCAACTTGTCCAAAAAGCCTCCAAATCTTGCAGAACTAAAGAAAGGGCTGTTTGGGGATATCTCAAGAAGTTTCAACTCAATCGGATAATTGGAGACGTTAGTCGAGCGACGTTGAAAATCCTAACAGACCCCAAAGCACTCTTGGAGGTCCTTTCCTTTTTGCTAGCTGGTGCAAGTTCTTTCTTGCCTTTGGTTGTTTGTTGTATTGTTGCAGGTTGCTAGATTGATTCATCAACATGCACTGACAACAAATACATAGAAGACATCACAGATACAACCATCAAATCAAATAGAATCTCCAAGACCCCTGCACAAGACCCAGCCTGGTTTTTCTGTCTGGTTGGCTATTTGTTTTTCTGTGATGTTTTTTGTGCAGGTACAACAACTGATGGGGAACCTTGGCAAATGAAAGGAATCAACATAGAGAATACAGCCTTCCAAGATAGGACTTCAACAATACAGCAGCCCTACAACAAGGACAATTTATCTTCTAAAATACATGCAGCAACAAACATGCACCACAAGACCCCTGCAGCTCTTTGCTCTTTTATTTGTTATGTGCAGGCACATATTTACTCAAAGGAGCTGATCAATTCTTCTTTGGAAGCAACAAGGAGATGCATACATCAACATCTCCACCATCCTGCAGCACACAAGGAACAGCTACAAGTTACTAGTACTAGTTACAGCAGCTTGCAAATGTGTTTGGTTGTGTGGTTTGTTGGTTTTGTTTGTCTGAGCAGGTATCCCAAGGATTTGACCACCATCCAAATGAGGAATCCCCTACTGCTGTACCTAACAAGCAACAACAAGCAAAGTACCTCTTTATCTGATGGGGCATCTTGGCAAATAAAAGGCATTAACATAGAGACAGCAATCTTCCAAGCTAGGACTTCATCAAAACATCAACTCTACACTCAAGCCAATCCATTCACTCCAACACCTGCAGCAAATCCATTGAATCTCACAGCTCCTGGAGCTCCTTGCACTTGTTATGTACAGGCACATAAGGCAACTTCAAAGGAGCTGATCAAGTCTCCTTTGGAGGCACCAAGAGGCTGCTTACAGAGGTGCAGCTCAACACCTGCACCAGTTACTGCAGCAGCAATGCTGCACCCAAGCTGCAACTCCAATAGTACTAGGTACAATAGCTGGCAAGTTTGTTTTGTATGTTGTTCTGGTTTGGTGTGTCTGTGCAGATGTCCCAAGGAGACAACTCTCACCATAAAGAGGGCTCACCAAAAACAGCTTGTCCATAGATGCAAACGAAGAGGAACTAAAGCATGGCAGGCTAGGACCACATCAGCACCATCCAACACTCCTCACATACTGCAGCAGCCATACTTCAGACAAACTCTTTGGAGACCCTTGTTAGTTTATTTGCTTGAATATAGGCACAAAAGAAGCTCCTCTACTGGATGGGCTAAACAACCACAGCATCACAGGATCCCTCCTATGTGCAAGGCAGCACCAGTTCAACTCCATAACAGTTGCCACACTCAAAACTGCTGCACTTTCAAGTTGCAGCATGCAACAAATCTCTTCAAGGCCTTCCTCAACAACAACAACAACTACAAGGCTGCTGGTTGCTACAACTCAATATACTTCATCTTATTTCATCCTCCTTAGCTGATATATACTCGATCCGGAAGTGGATGCACCCTCCATTGGGACTTACTTGGTATGACAAGACTAAAAAGGGCAAAGATGAAAAGAATTTTCCCATTCCATGCCTGATAGAAGTTTCATATACTTGTTCTTCTTCAATGTAGCTATGTCTGGTACGTAGCGTAGTTGAATAGGACTAGTGTAGGCTACTTTTAATTTTTCTCATGGAAGGGGAGAGTCTCCCTCATTTATGCTTTCTTAGTCGATTTGTACCGGGAGGAGTCCTCTCATAGGTTTATTGCTTTCTAGTTATAGTTAGTCTCTTTTTTTGTATCGGGGATGAGTTAGCCGACCTAAATAGGTTAGCCGACTTAGGAACCACCATAGGATCGGAGGTAAGGTTTTATGTCCCCCTCCATGTATTTTTACTTTGTTTATTTATGTTAAGGCTTGGGGGTGATGCTCAACCCCTGATTGTGCACGAGAGGTGGGAGCCTCGTGTAGGGTCTGTTCCCAAGAAAAAAAAAATTAAAAGAAAGAAAGTCAAGCCTAAGATCATGCCAAATGACAATGTAGAATAAAGATATGTGTTAACTTTTAGTTAGACATTTAAAAAATTAAGGAAAGAAATACTCATTTTGAACTCCGTAATGCATTAATAGAGCATTTATGAAAGCATCGTAATAATCTTGGAAATTGAGTATTTATCTAAAATTTGAAATAAATTTTATGATGATGTAATATTTATGTAATTATATTTCACTAATGACTTTACTTTTATTGGAATTGTTCATTAATATATATATTATATATATAATATTTTCTTGCAATTTATGTTAGTTAAAAATTTAGGATAAAATACAATTTTATATTACATAAAGATTTTGAAAAAAATAAGAATTATATATGGTGATTATTTAGAAACAAAAAATGATTTATTTTATGAAACAAGAAATATAAATGAAACAAAAATGATAATATAATATTGAGGAGAAAAAATTTTTTTTTTTGAAGTGTGTACAATAGAGAATTGGGTCGGAGTTGGTTGTCATCAAATATAGAAGATCTCTTTATTTGGAGAGTAAAATAGAGAATTGGGTTGAAGATGTCCTTAGAGAAAGATACTTGGTAAGACTAGAATTTGGAACAAAGATGGGATGAAGAATTACTTTTTTAGCAAGAATGACGCAACAGTTTTATTTAACACATATCCGATGTTGCACAAACAAACCTTTTTTCCCAACATCTATGAAAAAAGTTGATGCCTTCAACTTATTGTAGGAATCAGATTCTTAACTTCGTCTAATTCAAATAAATAAGCATCACACAATCTTTAGCATGGAAAACCTTCTTACTAACGGAGTAAAAACTACAACCTCAAATCAACTAAATTCTTCAAGTTTTATGATTATAACTCAATAATCAAAGAAATTAACTCTAGCACCTAACCCAAACAATCTACTCGAATTGTTTCTAACTTAAACTCTCTAGAGAAGTCAGAACCACTTCATGTTACAAGCTCCACAACTCTCACACACTTAAACAAAAATAGAAAACTATATTGAAATAAATCTAGTCCTGAAAGCCTTCATGATCAACTTGCTTGAGCTCTTCTATTGCTTGAGACAAAGCTTCTTCTCTATGCGTGAAATATGTGAGTTCAATTTGCAAAACAACCTCATGCTTTTATAGATGTAATATTCTGTCATTATCCTAGTTGAACACTAATTTCTTATTTGATCTTCCTAGTTGACCACTGACTCTTTGTTTGATCTTTCCTAGTTGAACACTGATTCCTTATTTTATTTGAACAACTACCTTTTATAGAATTATTACCATAAATATATTTTTTACCAAAAATAGGTTTTTCCTTATTATCAAAACTTTTTAGACAAGGTCTCTTCAATTTCTCCTTTTTGGATGATGGCAAACATAATCAATATTTTTGTAAAAAGCCTATCATCAAAATAAGCACATAGAAAACTCATAGCAAGTATAAAATGTAGTATGCAACAGTACTCCCTCCTCCTGTGACCAAGAGCCTCAGCATTTCAATTAGTAATAACATGCATTTCTATCTTCAATCAACAATAAAATTAAAAATCAAAAAAATACTTCCCCCTTTTGACATCATTAAAAATCAGAGTAAGAAGGTTTAGTGCTAAAGAACAACAAATGTAATAAACAGAGCTACAACTCAGATAAACATATTCAAGAAACAAGGTCATGCATTCATTCAAGCAAAAAAAATATTGTTAAGATTAGGAATCCAACCTACCAAAAGTAGGCACAAATTAAAACACCATGTGTCCCAAAACAAAACATGTCTAAATAGTTACAAAAACTAGAATATTATTTGACAAGAGAAATGTAAGACCCCGAAAATCAAAAAGTTGGAATAAAAAGGAAAATTCAAGAAAAGTTGACTGGCCCTGAGTTTACAAGTCCCACTATGACTTGTAGTCATTCGTACAACTCGTAGGAATGAGTCATAGAGTGAACTTTAGGGCTTGTCTAGAAATATTCTCAGGAAAAAAGTCCTACTATTCAACAGGACGAGTTGTAGTCATGTTGACAAGTCATAAGGACGACTCGTAGAAAAACTTTCGAGTCCACTATTTTGTAGGTTTTCAAGACATGCAGGACGAGTGAGATTTATGAATTGTAGTCCTTTTGATGAGTCATAGACACAACTTGTGGAAAAAGATCAGAAACTCGTCTTCTCGGACTTGCAGAACGAGTCGAGTTGACGATTCCTAATCACGATGTTGAGTCATAACTATGACTTGTTGAATCAACTTTAGAGGCTCCCGAAAATCTAAGAAATTCAGGACCTGCATGACTATTCAATTCTACGAGTCGTAGACTTGAGGACAAGTCGTAGAAGTAGATTAGTAGGTCAAAATCTGAGTTTAATGAAGAGCAATCTTATCTTTTTCCAAAGTTTGGCTTAATGAACCTAGAGACTATTATGGCCAAGTTCAAGCCTTTAACTACCCATTTCTTCAAAATTCCCTCTATTCTAAATTATTCTTCAAAATTTCTCTAAAGCAAGATCACAAATTCTGTCAAGCTCTTCTTTAAATTCCAAGCTAGAGTTTCAAGTTCATCAAGGTTTTTCTTCAATTTTGAGTTAATTTCAGCAAGGTATGTGGGGATTGATCCATGGGTTCCTTTCACTCATGGAGTTCCAAGGTTTAATCAAAGTTTTCTACAATTTTTAATTATCTATTAACTCTAGTTTTGATGAATTTCATTGGGATGTTTCAATTTTGGTTTTAATTTTTATCAATGATCAATATAAGTATATTTCTACATAAATTGCATGATTTCAAGTTGAATTATGAATGTCCATGCATTAAACTACTTTTAATTATGATTATGAAGATTCAAAGATGATTTGCCATGAGTTTGATTATTTGTTCAATAATTTTTAAAAGAAAGCTTTTATGAATGAAGTTTAGATTGATGATTGTTTGATGAAAGGTCTGATGATGATAAATTATGATTTAAGAAATTTATTATAGCGTGATAAGTACAAGTCTCAAACAATTATTTTTAAGATGGTGATAAGGACAATTCTCACTGAAGTTATGGATTCTTATGAATCACTAAAGTTAATGAGCTACTCTAATGGTTATTTTCATAGCGAAGTTAATGATGATACTTCTATGTTTTAATGAATTCTGTTGTGATATTGACTAAGAACCAAGAGGAATTATAGGTGGAGTTCGATTTGGTAACGTAGATAGTTACCCAAGGGAATTCTAGTAGCAACCTAAAGTCTCAAACAATGTTGCCCCATTGGTTACCTTCATGGCTTAGCTAGTGGATCCACATATAGCTCACAAAGTTAAAGTTGTTCTCACAGAGTCAACCTTGGAAAGTAGCCTCTCTTTTATCGATGTGGGTGTTATATCAAATTCCATGTTATAGCTCGCAGGTCTTAATATGTCAGTTAAAGGTCTTATCCCACACTCAAGTTATATAAAAAGATAAAGAGTTTACTATGAAGTTTTATGATGCCTTGATCATAAATTTTCATGATATTCAAATATTTTTTAAGTTGTTTCATGCTTATTATAATCGGTCATGCTTTATATGCCATATCGTTCATTTTCTATTACTCATTCATGCATAACTCACTGTAAGACTCTAGAAGTCAAAAAGTTAGAACGTAGGAGAAATCCTCAAATTTTTGGACTGATCTTGAGTTTATGAGTCACACTACGAATCATAGTACATACTACAACTCGTAAGAGCGAGTCGTAGTGTGATGCTCATAGCTTGCTCAGGACCAATCTCAAAGGAAGTACCCACAACCTAAGTTTATGACCCATAATTCCCTAGATAACTCATAAACACAACTTGTAGAAAGAGTTTAGAGTATAAGTTTCAGAAGTCCCTCTAGGTCAAGTCAATAACTAGATAGGATGATTCATAGAAGTTGGTATGAGTCATAGAAATGACTCGTAACCAAAGTCCTGAGGCTCTCAAATTTACAGATTTTAAGACCTATAGGATGGGTCAAGTCTATGACTCATAGACAAGTTGACGGGTCATAAAAATGACCTTTCTGCAAACTTCAGAGACTTGATTTTTAGGCCTTATCTAAAGCATGTAGGATGAGTTATCTTGATGACTCATCATTTCTTTTACGACCCATAGAAGGTGATTCATAGGGTCAAGTTTCAGCTTTAATGAAGGATAATTATGTCATTTCTCAAGTTCGGTTCAATTAACCTAGACACAATTATGGTCATGTTCAATCCTATGTGTACCCAATTCATTGAAATTTCCTCATTCTAAAATCATTATCCTAAAAATCTCTAAGGCAAGCAACTTAATTCTGTCAAGGTTTCTCTTCAAGATCAAGCTAGGATTTTTAGATTTCTACAAGGTTTCTTCTTCAATTATAAGTGAAAATACTCAAGGTATGTGGGGGTTGTTTTATGGGTTCCTTTCACCCATGAAATCCCAAAGTTTTTCTCAAAGTTTCTTTCAATTTTCAATGGATTATGAACCCTAGTTTTGATGAATTGAATTGGGCTATTTCAATTTCATTTTGAATTATTATCAATGATTATTCTAAGCATGTGTCTACATGAGTAGCACGATTTTGAGTTGAATTATGAATGCCCATGAATAAATCTATTTTCAAGTTATGATTATGAAGTTAAAAATGATTTTCATGAATAGAATATCAGTTCAATGATTTTCAAGTAAAGTTTTCATGATTTAAAGTTGAGATTATGATTTCTAATGATGAGTTTATAATGATGATCAAAGTTATGATCAAAGAAGTTATTATGGTTTGATAAGTCCAATTCTCACACAATCATATTAAAGATGGTGATAAGTATAATTTTCACTGAAGTTATGGATTCTTACGAATCACTAAAGTTAATGAGCTATTCCTAATTTTTTTATAAGGATGGGTTAATCGGTAGTTACTATCTATTAGTTTCCGATGGAATATTGACAAAGTACTGAGAGGACTTTTAGGTGGGGTTCGATCCGATAACGCAGTTAGTTACCCAAGAAAATTCTAGTAGCAACCTAAAGCCTCAAATTACGTTGCCCGTGTAAGATTACCTTTATGTCCTAGCTAGTGGATCCAAATATAGAGCTGTTTACTTGAGTTGAGATGAGTACCATGACAGAGTATGCCCTGGCAAGGTAGTCTCCTCCTTCTTGATGAGGGTTCCATTGGATTTCATGTTATAGCTCGCATGATCTTAGATGTCGGTTAAATGTCTTGTCCCACATAATTTAAATGTTAAGTTATGAGTTTCATGATGAAGCTTTATGATATGCATTGACCATGAGTTTCCATATGTTTTCAAATCTTTTAAGCCTCATTCATACTCATTATGATTGGTCTTGCATCTTATGGCATATTGTTCACGATCCTTTACTTGCTCATGCATGCCTCACATACTTAGTACCTTTTATGTACTAACGCATATTTTGCTTACATTGTCTCATAATGTAATGACCCGTTAGGTAATTTTGAGAACGAGTCTTCCTCTATTAATAGAAGACCCTTTTCGTAAATTTAAGTTAAAAATTTTAGACCTTTCGATAACTTTGGTTAATCAGTTGAGGGATAATTTTAGAGGATTTATTTAATTAGTGGGTTAAAGTTTTAATTTAATTAATACTCTATACCAATTATTAAAGGAAAAGGAAAGAGTTTATAAATTTTTATACATAATTGAGTAGAAATGAAAAAAAAGAAAATAAATAATAATAATAATAATAATAAAATATATATATATATATAATATAAATATAAAATCTGATGGCATTAAGCCATCAGATGTAACGGCGGCACAGCAACGAAGAAAGAATGCAGAAGTTGGGAAACAAAATACGGAGAAAGAAAGAAAAGAAAGGGGAAACGAAAAATAAAGGAGAAGAGCAAAATATGGATTTTCAATCCAAAACGTCAAGGTAATTATTCTCATCCTTTTCATTAAATTTTCATGTGATTATGAACATATTTTTAGGGTATATTGGTGGAGAAACAATGCTGAAATAAGAAAATATGACCATAAGGTTCTTCATATAAAGTCTTGATTTGGGGGTCGAATAACGATCCGTTTTAGCTGAAATTTGACATATGAGTTTATTTTATCACGAGTGAACATAATCGAAAAGAAAATTTCATATTTGACTTCAATGACATAGAATGAGTTAGTTTCCGAATTTTGATATATTGAGATAGATAATTAAATATTAGGTATATTATAATTTATGAATTCCATGAAATTTATGATATTGTAGACATTAGAACCTAATCATAGGCTTAAAATTTGAAAATATGAGAGTTGACATATTATTTGACATCAATATTAGAAACTTGATTATAGATTTGGGTAGGTTTTGGGTCTAGGCAAGACATATAATAATATGGGTATTGTTAGTTTTGAAATCTTATTGTGGTTATTTATTTGATTAGATTATACTTATTTGGAGACCCAACGAAAAGGAAAGGCTCAAGTACCAGAGTAATTTCTTGATTAATTAAGGCAAATGAATTTCTAAACCTCAGTTTAAGCTTATAGATGCTTGTATTTCCGTGTCATGTATACTAGGGAGTAATGAGAATTGGACTGGGTTATTGACTGTATGATTGGCCTTAAAAATGGAGATGAGGGGTATAAAATGGTGATCTAACGACATGTATTGGTGGAATTGATATGTTGTGATTATGAGTTTATTTTGGACATGTGAAATTACTATGTTGATGTGAGATAGAAAAAAATATTATTGTTGTCATGTTATTATAGTGAATTATATGAACATGAATTGATTGCATTGGTTCTGACATATTGTGTTGAGACTGAAAATGATATGAAACAAAATGAGTTGGGCCACACGCTCTGTGGCAGGTATTATGAAACAAAGGGGTTGGGCCACATGCTCCGTGGCAGGTATTATGAAATAAAGGGGTCGGGCCACACGCTCCGTGGCAGGATATATATATTGAGGGGATAAGCCACACGCTCCATGGCAGGTTACATGGACAGAAATATCCCCTATGGGTTACGGACTGTAATTCAACGGATGTGTACCGATAGGACAGACATGCATCATCTCATTGCATTGCATCGCATTTTGTTGATATTTGTGAATTCGTGTTTACCCCTTTATTGCTCTGTATATGCTGAATTTGACTTGATATGATTCATTAATGAGACTATTAATGAGTATTTGTGGATTGTATTATTGTTATTATTGTACGAGTGTAGAGTTGGGCTGGTTTTATGCAGGTTGTAGTTAAGGAGGGTCGGTTGGGAGGACAGGAGTACTTGTATCTATTGAGCTTTGCTTAGTTTTAGTTGTCCACTTGCTGAGTACCGTGTTGTTTGGTACTCACCCCTTGATTCTACACTTGTGTGGGTTGTAAGCCCGGACTTGCTTGATCTCCTAGTATTTCCACTACATTCGAGGCTATCATTCCGAGTGTTGAGGTAGCTGTTACATCCATCTAGCGGACACCTCTTACTCTTTTAACATGTTTTAGTCCTATTCTAGAGACAAAGACATTGTGACTGTATTCTCTTTCGTACTTCGGTAATGTATTAGTGGCTTGTACACGTGACAACCAGTCTTGGGGGATTTTGAGATTATTTATTTGTCTTTGACTAAGTTAAACCTTGCTTTATCTCAATTACTTCCGCATTTACTTTCCGTTGAGTTTTAGGCTAACTTATCTCGGTGGGTTGAGATGAGTGCCATCACACCTGGATTCGGGTCGTGACATATAATGTCGGGACGAACGACACTCATGACCATCCTCTTCGTGGCTAGAGTCACTTTAGATTTTCAAGGAGTTGGTGAGACCTCATTCTATCGAGGACATGACTTTTATTCTTGTTTTTTACTTGACTTTCTTCCTATTTCTCGGGTGATCTAGGAGCTTTCCTAAGCCCCCATCAAAGACTATACTGGAGGCATGTTTAGGACGACATTATGATGTAGTTTATTCGGACATTAGTTGATTGATTCTATCCCTTACTCCCATCCCCTTTGAGTTTATTAATTCTGCTTATTTTAATACGCTTCTTTACATTATGTATGCGATATATGCTAAGATGGCTTGGTTGGGGTCCCTCGCATCCCGATTGTCGTGTCACGACTTGGCCATAGTTCGGATCTTGACAACGGGTCAAGTCTGCATCTCATCGACAAGTTGACGAGTCGTAGAAACGACCTGTTTGCAAACTTTAGAGAACTGATTTTCAGACCTTTTCTAAAGCCTGCTGGATGAGTTGTCTTGACAACTCGTCATTTCTTCTACGACCCGTAGAAGGTGATTACTCTCACCAATCAAATTTATAGTTGATATTATTACTCTTACTAACCTTTAAACCATTTATATCGAATAAAACTATCATTCTCACCAACCAAATTTATAGTTGATATTATTACCCTTACCAATCTTTAAACCATTTATATCGAGAAATGAATACTCAACATGAGGAGATTGTCCGTGCTATGTGACAGAATTATATTAAAGACAGTACACTACAATTCATGTTCATTTTTACTTTTTATTAAACTAAAGTTCTACCAATAAATATTAAAAAAATAACTTTGTGATAATGTTTTATACTTTTGTTACGAACTTTTGCTTATTTGGTAATATTATATAAAGAATTGGGGCAACTTTGATAATTTTCACACAACTTATGAATTTTTATGTTTATGAGCAAAAAATACAACATAAAAATTTAAATTACGTGTCCAAACAAAACTTTATCTCCATCTCATATGATTTCATATGGTAATTTCAAGGAAAAATGAAATGAATTAGCAAACATATACTAGTTAATTAATATATATAGCTATAGTTTAAGTTAATTCTCACTCGCGGCAAATCTTTTACAGTAATTAATATATATAGTTATAGTTATTCAGAATTTGTATAATTAAGCTCCCAATTGTATGAATTCAAAATTTATTTGTATAAATTTAAAATCCTAATTGAATAAATCCGGATTTTATAAATGCTTACCCTACCATGTAAATAATTAGGGGTGGCAGTTGGGTGGGTTGAGTCAAGTTTGGACGAGTTATAATAAGTTAAGACAACAATTGAGTCAAGACCCAACCCAACCCAAATTAGTTTGGGTCAAAATGAATTAAGTAATGAGTTATATAATGGATCAAGACCCAACCTAATCCAATTTTTACTAAGTTGAATTATTTTATTTATTATTTTAAATTATTTTAGTACCTAATAATTTTTTTTATTATGACTATATATAACATATCAAATTGAAAAAAATTAAAAATATTTTAACAAGATTTTTCATGATCCAATTCGGTTTACATATCAATCCAATATTTTATTGGTTGAGCTAATGAATGGACGGGTCAATAACCAACCCAAACTTAAATGATTGGGTTGGATTGGGTGGGTTGGGTTTGATTTTGCCATCCCTATATATAATTATAATATTGATATATTTGATTTGTATAACTTCTGAAAAATTTCTAAAATATATTAATACAGAATTTATATATACTTACCATGTTTGTATATTGCAAGCGAATTATACAAACGGATTTGTATATTCGCAGTGAATTATACAAATGGGTATGCCAATTATACAAACAACTGCTATAACTATAGTTACAAAATATAATTATCTAAACTGTAGCAACTTCGGCCTATTAAGATTTTTATAGTAGCTATTTATGAAATTTACTCTAATTTCAAATCATGATTTCATCTTAAACGGGCCCTAAAATGTATCATCTTCATAAAGAGGAAGGACTATTTGTACTTTATGTGAAATAATGAGGGTCATTTTAATTTTAAATTAAAAAATGATCAAAAATATCCTTAAATTATGTGAAATTATCCTTAGTCAATAGTTTAGTCTAAAAATGCCTCATTATTATTTAATGGATCGCAAATATTTTTTTTTCTAATAAATATATTAGTATTTTTTTCTTTTTAAACATATTCTATTCATAATAAAATATTACTATTAAAGAACCCAATTCTTATTTTTTCTTTCTTTTTAAATCAATTTAATTAATAAATAAGTAAATAGCCTTTTTTCTTCTTAATCTCACTGTAATAATTAAAATAAAATAACTTTATATACCTTTTTTTAACTGATAATATAGGTCATATTATAGTAATTCATCATTAATTTTCATTTAGTTAATGATAAAATAAAGTCTAATAAAATAAAAAAATATTTTTATTTCTTAATCTATTTTGAATTGAAGTAGAATAAACTTTTTCTAATTAAAAAAATTATCATTAAGAAAATAATGTATTTTTTAAAAAAAGATATTTATTTTGAAAAGGACATTTTTACCCATTAAACAATAATAGAGTTATTTTTCGATCAAATTATTGACGATAACAAATTTTTTAGATCAAATACTCACTCCGTTTCTATTTACTTGTCAAATATTTTCTAATTTAATTTCTCTTTTTACTTGTCAATTTTGACAAATTAAGAAAGGATAAATTTTTTCTTCCTATTATATCCTTAATTTATTAACATTGAGTTAATGTATTTGGAAAAAATAGTGAATAACTATATTTAAAACTCTATCAATTAATAGGGGTAAAAAGTTAAACTCACTATATCAATAATTATTCTTTAATAGGTGTGCCAAGTCAAAATTTGACAAGTGAAAAAGATTGGAGGGAGTATTAATTAAGGACATTTTTGTCCAAATACACAAAGGACCGTTTAGTCTTTTTATTTTCATGGATATCCAAAAGATTTCCCTCAAAATTGCAAGAAAACACATATCCCAGGCACAAGAGGAGATAGAAAGGGAGGAACAGCCATGGCTTGTTGCTCCTCTTTGAACTTAACATCTATCTCCTCAAAGCCCCAAAAGCTTTCCTCTTCATCAATCTCTTCTCCCATTGTTCATAGGCCTTTTACTTCGCACTTTTCATTTTCTAAATCTTCTTCTCTTCATTCAGATCAAATCCCAATCACAACTCATTGCCGGAAACTCCCCCAGCCAAATGGTGCCGCTTTCATGGTATTTCCAACTTTAAATTCTAACACCGTTTAAATATTTGAACTAATTTTGAGATTAGCTTTACTTTGTTTTGTTACTTAGAAGTGGCTAAATTTTGGGGTTTGAGTTTTGACTGATACCTTTTTTATTTTTTGTGAATTTAGGTTTTCGGACGTGCTAGAAAGACAGAAACTTTGAGGATAATGATATCTGGTGCTCCTGCTTCTGGGAAAGGAACACAATGCGAGCTCATTACCCAAAAGGTA
The DNA here is from genome assembly GCF_947179165.1 of Solanum dulcamara. NCBI lineage: Eukaryota > Viridiplantae > Streptophyta > Magnoliopsida > Solanales > Solanaceae > Solanum > Solanum dulcamara. The sequence goes on from NC_077245.1 coordinate 25,775,137, forward strand.
GTAATTCTATTCTCTCTCTAAAAGTTGTAGGATTGTTAGTATGTATTTGGAAACAAATTGAGATGAAGCTGAAAAAGGAATTATCTCAAGTTGCTGAAATTGAGATTGTTCTGGAATAGTTCTAATAGCTTTTTGGGGAAAAAGAAAATTAGTGAAAATTGAAGATTTGTGAGTGGAAGTTGGAAAAACAATATTCAACTTGAGATACAACTTCAGAACACTATTTCAACTTGAAATAATGTCTAAATTCTTTCTAATACTTGTGAATTAAACTTCAACTTCCAAATAAAGGAAGGCCACTGCCCAAAATTGGAGGGCCTGTGACCAGAACCTGACAAGCCTAGCACTAGCTGAGTGAACAATTAACAGTGTCGCATCTACTAATCCCCATGCCATCACACATGCAAAACGGAACACCGTGTGTTTCCATATAATCATGCAACATATGTATAAAACTGGAGAACACCAAAAATAAGCCTGAATACATCACATAGACAAAATAAACCTCAATGAGAGGCGTGTCCAAATTTTATTACATAAGTTTTAGATTTATAACCACAGGAATTCATGGAGTTCCTAAAAGAGTACATTATACATAAAAATAGAAATGGAACGTAGCCTGAAATCATTAAAGAAATAAAATGACAAAAGACAACTCATGGACTTTGGTGTAATGTTTGAACCTTTTGAAATTTAAGGTAAATGGAGTGAGTATAAAAATTAGCGAGTCTCATAGACCGCCACTAAAAGTTGGGACAAGCCTTTTGAGAAAACATGCACTTGTATCAAATATTATAATTTAGGAAACTTAAACACCTTGTACAATGTCCATTTTCAGATCATAAACATGTAGAGATCATATGAAAACTTATTTAAAGCATAACCTATGCTTGTAGACCTTTAGTATTATCATACTTTGCTCACGAGCCTTAAAACATCGTAATCTTAACATTCTTTTCTAGGGATGTTTTCTTCTAGAAACCGGAATTTAATCGTGTGTACATCACAACATCGGATCCAATACCCACTCGATTGGGTAGGGAAGGGCATCCCAGCATTGTGCAGTACAGAAGGGACCATGGATGTTAGGAAACTTACCTATGCACTACAGCACTTCGGGGATGCACAATTAGCCGCCATTAATATGGTTTTGACTTATTATTTGAACTTGCATGTGTGGTTCTGCAAATAGGATCTTCTGCCAATCTAGTTGGCTAAATGCATTGAGGGCGAGAAAGATAATGCATATTTCAAAAATGATGAGCGCATTAAATAGAGAATACTTGTTGCCTGTGCCCGGGTATCCTTATTTTCAAACTAATGTTCTGTTTCTCTTTTATTCAATTGATCAATGTATCTTCTCCGATGTTCGCAAATCCGGAAGCCAGATGAAGCTAAGTGCCTGCAACAACTGCACAATGATCAATATCAAGCCGATACAAGCATGAACCACCTGTTAAATTTTTTTCACCAGCGTGATCATTTGCATGCATCATATTACCGGACAACCATGTACTTGGACTTGAGCGATCCTGCCTCAGCTATGCACTTAATTGCTTGCAGAAACTTCTTTTACTGGTGTCTTGTTCACAGTTTCTCCAGGATTTTTTGGAGTTCTTTAGATCTTTTAAACTACATAGGAACACAGAAATGGCTTAGATCCAGAGTAGGCTTTAAAAAATTCATTGTCTGCCAAGTACTATATTCTTTAAGGAGATTCTTGGTGTCGTAAACTAATAGAACTTACCCTATGCTTATTCATTTATCTTAAGAATCTTTATCTATGCCTTAACCCTCAGGACTTTGGCCTAGTGGTAAGAGCACGGGGCATGATATGTGGATTAGGCGCACTGCACGAGTTCAAATCCTGCCACAAGCAAATGTATGGCATTTAAGTAGTGAAGGGTAGAATGGCAGCCCATTATCCACTGAGTTTCAAACTGTGTGCCAACATACCCTCGAGGATTTCTGGTTTATAAAAAAAGGCATCTTTTTTTTTGGGTTAAACAGTATATCTATTAATATACAAAAGATTATGTACAATGACGACTAGGTGCGAATGTGGACTATCCACACCACTAAAACAAGGACATCAAAGACTAATGCCTCATTTGTTTTCATTAAGATTAAGATGTTTGAATCTGAATTCAGATGTGCATTAAGATTAAGACGTCTGAATCTAAATGCACATCTGAATATTAAGATTTGTACTAAGATTTAGAGGTCTGAATATGAATACACATTTGAATATTAAGATGTTACGTTAAGATCTGAATATTAAATACTTCATCTAAAAAAAAGATCTGAATATTAAATAGTTAAGGCTGTTTGTTTTCTAAACATCTGAATGTATAAAAATTGTCTTTATTTAAAAAATAAATAAATATAAAATTCTAATAAAATACTGAAATGATCTGATATCAATTAAATATTTTAAATTTTTTATATGACAATTAGTGGTGGTGATGACTAATGATGGTGGTTGTATATGTCAATTTGAGATGGTGTTCACTGATGATGATGGTTGTGGGTAGTATTATGGTATAGTGGTTGAAACGAGTGAAACGTGGTTATTGTTGGCACAACAACCCAGTGAAATCCCACAACTGGGGTTTGGGGAGGGTAAAGTGTATGCAGACCTTACTCTTATCAAGTAGGACGGTTATTTCCGAATGTGGTTATTGTTGGTAGCAATTGATAATTAATAGTGGAATGATACTAATAACTAATGATAGTGGTGAATGATGATGAGGGTTAGCGATATATAATAATGATTAATGGTGGTAATTATCGATAATGATTAGTGAATGCAATAATGGTTTGCAGATGATAGGTGGTGGTGATTGGTGATAGTTGTGGTTGGGTTGAGGATGGTTGTTGTGGATAGTAGGTGGTGGTGATTGATAGTGGTTGTGTATGGTGGGTGAAAGTAGATGGAGTGATGGTGAATTGTCATCTTTGTAGAAATTTTTAAATAGACATCTTAATGATATTAAGACTTTGTTATAGATCTTATTCATTTAGACCTATTCAGACCCATGAAGTGGTTGTAAAATAAGAAAAACAGACGCACTTAATGATTAAGATCTGAATGATTAAGATTCAGATCTTGAAAACACATAGACTTAATGGCTGATATCTGAATGATTAAGATTCAGACTTTGAAATTAAACAAACCTAATGACTAAGATCTCAATGATTAAGATTAAGACCTTCATTAAGTGCAAACAAATGAGGCCTAAGCCTATCCTGTTCAATCTAAAAAGCTGGAGAGCAGAACTCCAGTTTATAACTATCTACCAGAACTAGGAATGGTATACATCAAAAAGTTCCAAAATGAAAACAATTTAGATCGTGTAGTGCTTGCTTCCACTTGACTAGCTGTTCACCTCTGATGTGTGGATGTAGCAGAATTTCCCTGCAGATGTGATCAGCATCATATCTAGAGCTTTGAAATCTTACTTCATTCTTTTCTTTCCGTATTAAAGCAGTGTCCGGCAAAAACACAGCTAGCAATAGCACCAATTCCTGATTTCCTCTTGGCTTGTTGGCATGGCCTTTGCACTTCAGCTCTTCAATCTCCAATGGCCCTGTTGTATCCAATCCATAAGCAAAGTCTGGCCCATAAATGATGTGTAAACCTGCAATCAGAAAATAGATGACCAAAAGTCTCCATTGCCTGTCCACAGAATGCACATTCTAGAGGAACTTGAATGCCAAAAAGGAAAAAAGGGTAGAAAATGTTATCAACATTTTTTGTAAAATTTGAGATGTTATCGCATCTGCATTAAGGGCTTAATCAATAGGTAGAAAATGTCTCCTCAACCAAAAGTGGGATTGGAATAAGCTTCTCCTGTCCAATTTGAATTGGGATCGAGGCAGATTGGATTAACATGCTTTAAAGTCTTGACTAATTTAGCTTTTGTTTGATCGATTTTAGGGATGACAATGGGGCAGGGTGGGGCGGGGTGTGTACGGGGCGGGTTTAGAGCTATGCGGGGTGGGGCGGATTTAAATTTATGCGGGGCGGGGCGGGTCGCGGGTTTATGCGGGTTTAAGGTACCAAATAATAACCTAAAGAAAATTAAATCTTTGTAATTACTAAAAATCAAAGATATAAACTTTTTATATTAAACTTTGACTTTAGTTTTAACTTTTTCTTTTTAAAAAAAATTAAACCAAACGTGTCCAGTGAATTGTTAGTTGTTGAAATGTTAATTAGAAACAGTTAATTAGCGATTAAAAAATAATTGTTGAAATGTTAACTAAAAACAATTAATAAGTTGTTGATGTTGATTAGCAAAAAATGAAAAAAAAATTATGAATTTTATTTTTCATATTAAACAAAATTAAAAAAGAAAAAAACTTAAAAAATTATGCAGGGCGGGTCTATGCGGGGCGGGGAGGGCGGGTTGAAAATGAAATAAATTGTCATGCGGAGCGGGATGGGGCGGTTTAAAAAATTTGCGGGTTGAGCTCAACCCGCCCCGCTCCATTGCCATCCCTAATCGATGTGCTGGTTGTTGCTTTCATCAATTGGGATGCAATTGTATGGCGGTGCCTTGCATTTGATTTTAGTTGCATCCTATACCCTTTGTGTTCCTCAGCATATATTCATGTGTGAAGACAAATTGTGTCTATCCACTTTTGGTTGTGTGCGCAGTATGGTTTGGTGCATATTGCTGCTGGAGATTTACTGAGGGCAGAAATTGCTGCAGGATCTGAAAATGGAAAGCAGGCAAAGGAATACATGGATAAAGGGAAACTGGTACCAGATGAAATTGTTGTGACGGTAGGTTTACTTCATGCATTGCCTGCTTAAGTTAGTATGCTATATTGGTTTGAAACTGTAGTAGTTCACACTATCTTATTGATTGGTAATAAATGGCTCCTTCTGGTGCAGATGGTCAAAGAGCGGTTAAATGGTCCAGATTCTCACGAGAAGGGTTGGCTTTTAGATGGATACCCTCGGAGCTCCTCTCAAGCCATAGCACTCAAAGAATTTGGCTTCCAACCAGACCTATTTATTCTTCTGGAAGTGAGGTTCTGCTGTTGCTATGTGCCTCATGTTCTTTCATTCTCTTTTTAGTGAAGTTCCTTTTGTTTAGACCATACAGAAAATTATGCTTTTACATAACTTAGACTCTTAGAGGGATACTTTTAAATATTTGAGATTTCTTTACCTTTCCTTTGTTTCTCTTGCTGTAGACTTTAACCTCGGTAGTTTCACTATAAAATAACCTTCATTCTGTCACAAGTTTTATTGTGCATATAGGTACCTGAAGAGATTCTTGTTGAGAGAGTGGTTGGCCGTAGGCTAGATCCAATAACAGGGAAAATTTACCATTTGAAGTATTCTCCCCCAGAGACTGAAGAAATTGCTACTAGGGTTACTCAGCGCTTTGATGACACAGAAGAAAAGGCATGTATAGTCCATGAATTGATTTTTTTTCCACTAGTCCATGAATTAATCACCATTACCATTTTTGGTTACTTATCAAAAAAACATTACCATTCTTTGTTTAACTTCCCTGGTACTTATTTGCAGTATTTTTGATGTGAAGCTTTTGATCAAATTCCATAATGTGAACTCATCTGACTTTGAATTGACAGTTGACTCCCTTTTATCTCATTAGTTTACCTTTTAAATTAAGTTATACCCCTTCTCAGCTTCGTCTCTCTTCCTCACAACCCCGTGCCCGCCCCCAACTCCCCTCCTCCCTAAAGAAACAGTAAAAATAATTAGAAATCCAATAGGCAGTCTTTGACCTAAAAGGACCATTTGGACCTGAAAATTTTGGTGCTGCTCCTGCAATTTTTCTTTTTAACTAAACCATTTTGTTATGTTCTCTTCTTATTCTAATTTCAGTTTATGTTTCTTTATAGCCAAATGTTTATATTATAATAAGCTTGGTTTTTCTCTAATCATTCTTATAATTAACTTTTCAGGTAAAATTGCGTTTGCAAACTCATCAGCAAAATGTGGAAGCAGTTCTCTCAATGTATAAAGATATCACTGTTAAGGTACTCCTTTTGCCGCACTTCTTCTGGAAAAGTTGCTTCACCTTAAACTACAGAATGAAATTTCTGGATATGGAATACTGTTGAAATTTACATAGCTAACGAAAGCCACAGAAATTATTTCTAGAGAATTTTTGAGGTATTATGGTTCAGTGTTACCTTACTCAAATAGAAATACGGTATCATGATCCATGAATAAAGTATGGATTCTCAATTATACATGTATAATGTTTGCTTTAAGAAATGGTAAAGAGTAATCAATGTTGATTCAAGTATACCGTAAATTATGTCTACCTGTCCTTTCTGTTCATTAATTGACTTTGGTTAGAAAATAGAACCAAAACCTGCAATTTTACATTGGACACGTAATTGGTAATTAGGCACAGAAAATCATTAGCTTTTAACTGATATTGTTGTGATCATAATCAGCTATCTTCTGCAATGGATTTTTCTCTGCTGTCTGTTTGATTGATAAATGAGAAGCTCTTTCAGTTTTTTGATAAAGCATTGTCTCGGCTCCGTGATAGTGTCTTAACTACCACTTTCTCTACCGCCCTTCATTTATCCTAGATTCTCGTTTGTTGTTCTACTTTCTCAATGCAATTCTTATGTGTTCCAGTATTTCCTTGCTTATTGAAGAATATATTCAAGTTTCTCATTACTCAATATGTAAAATCTGGATATAGCCTTGAATAGTTCATTGACTGACACGTTGCACTATCATAAGCCACTCTAGAACCTCCTCCCCCCACACCCAAAAAAGAAAGAAAGATGAATCCTATCCCTGTAGCTGGAACAATTTGTTCTAGGTACTTTGAATATATAGGACATAATGCCCTCAGGGCTTGGTTCAACAAAGAAAGTAGATAACACGTGATGTGTGGTAGAAACACCGCATTAGTTCGAATGTTGCAAGGTATGGAGAAGCCTGAGGTGCTAAGTTGGACTAGGTGTCAATCCAAATCCATTACTCTCGCATTTTTCCTCACCTGGTGGCCTCAAAAATAAAAAATGATAAAAGGAGGTCAACAGTGAAGTTTTAGGGTACCCATAGATAGTAAATTCTTGAATCCTTCTCATATTGGATGAAATGAAGCTAATCTCCCTCACTTTGTACCAAACAACTCGAATATACTTACTTATAGCTAAGGGAAGAAGCAAATCAGTGAATAGTCCTTCCCCTCACTCTTCTCTTTCCCATACCTGATCGAGACGAACTATAATTCCTCTATTACCAGGTGCGCGCATGAGTTGTCATCTCCTAACCTTAAAGGGAAATATGCTTTCATTCACATCTGAGTTATTTTGACTTGTAGGTGAACGGAAGTGGTTCCAAGCAGGAGGTATTCACTCAGATCGATGGTGCATTGACACAGCTTCTAGAACAAAAGCAAGGAAAGTTGGGAACTGTGGCAGCATAGAGGAACATAGGGATGCATTTGGAATTTATCATGAATGTCATTGTTTATTGCCATTTCTCTTATATTATTTTGCTCAAATATTCATTCATGTATAGACGAGAATAAGTTAAAAAAAATAAAAATATTTATCTGGTGGCAGCTTCTTTAGTTGTATACTCATGGTTTTTTTAAGAACTTTTGTATAATTGGAGTTTGGTACAACGCTTGATTGTTTTTAAAAAAAGATTCAATGTGTAAGTTTACTATGTTCTTCTGTCATCTAATCAATGTGAAAACTATATGAATCTGTGTATTATAGATTGCCTCTTTTTCCCTTTTTTTTTTGACTTATCGTTCTTATAGTGTATACGTGTATCTCACTTTGTGCTTTCTTGAACATTACTTCTGTCAATTTCTTGGACCTCTCTGCTTTGTAATATCAGCCTTACTTTCAACATTGAGTTAAATTAATTAATGCTATTATTTTAGAGTTATTTTTCCTATATCTTTTAGGTATAATATATGACGTGTGAAGGGCGAAAATGAAAAAAATAACAAAAAATCAACTCCATTGTTTCTTAATAAAAATAGTAGTCGGGAGAAGTAACATCTTGGAGATTCTGGGTTTGAATCCTTGCTACAACATGCAGTATGCACCAATCTTAGCTAGCCTTTGCACGTGTGATTTCAAATCAACGTTTGGACATGTAATTTGAGTTAATAATTTGAGATATTTAATTCTAAATCATGATTTCAACATTTTAAAAATAATACATGGGTTATAAGTTTATATTTTGTGGAAAAAAAACTAATTATTTTAAATTTGTAAAAAAAAAAAAAGAGACTTATGCTCGGCATGAAGATATTATGTGTATTTGAAAATTTGTAATCGTAAATATTTATTAATAAAAAGAACATGAAGATATGTGATTTATCAAATGTGGTGTCAGAGGATATTCTCATATCTTATTTATGAACTATGGTTTGTTTATTTGGTAATTTGTGTAAGAATTGGAAAATTTAATAGTTTTCACAACTTGTGCGATTTTCATGCTTAAAAAAATATAATATTTTTGTTTGTGTTTAGTAATAAGTTATTTGATGAATTAATTGAGATGCGAGCAAATTAATTTGGATACTATCGTCATTAAAATAAAAATACAAAGCCAGATGAGTGGTATAAAATATTTCTCAAATTAGAAAATAGGTCCATTCTTTTATGTTCTGCTAAATTAGAAGGGTGGTATAAGTAATTAACCCTCCAAGTCCTTTTTGTTAAGTTGCATTTGGGAAGTAGGAGTATACACTTGCTACACAATCTTTCGTATATTCACTAGTAGATCAAAGTAATAACTATCCACTTTTAATAAAACTATTTCTTTTCAAGAAAGTTATACCAATACAAGTTTACAGGTCTAGAATTATAAAAGAACAAGAGGTAGATTGAGATAATTCACATTGAACAAGTGTTTGAAATCTGTTTTATACTTTTCTTGCGTAAATGTACATAATGAACTATTAGGGTCATTACAAAGGGGACTCTTCAAACACTAGTGCAATGTAGAGTAGAATTTTACAGTAAAGGGGACTTAAATGGTAAGTTTTATAAAATGGTGATTATCGGTTATGATTATGGGATTAAATGTTGATCAGTTAAGAATTTTCATGTTTAGAAGATAAGGGCATTAGAAATGAAGATGCTTAGATGGATGTGTGAGTATATTTAGGAGAGACAAAATTAGGAACGAAGATACTCGGGGCAAGGTGGGAGTGACCTTTGTGGTAGACAAGATTCGGAAAGTGATATTGAGATGATTTGGGCATATGTGAAGAGGAGGACCATAGATGGAGCAAGTGAGGAGATGTGAGAGGTTGACACTGACAAATCTAAGGAGATGTAGAGGTAGATCGAGAAAGAATTGAGAAGAGATTATTAGATAAGACATGACACATCTTCAATTTATCGAGGACTTGACCTTAGTTGGAAGAGCATCGAGGTTGAGAATTAGGGTAGACAATTAGTAGATAGTCAAATAACTTCTCTCTTTCTAGAAGTAGAACTTGGTTCTAGGTTGGAGAGCCTATCTGCTCCCTTATCAGTATTATTATTATTATGCTAGCATTATCTTATTTCTTCAATTTAATTACTATTGTTATTAGTTTTACTTTGGTTATCTTTATTATTATTTTTGTTAATACTTTTATTTCTTCAATAATTTTACCATTGCTTATTTACTCTTGCATTTTTTTTTTCAAATCTATTTTGAAAAATGGTTTTTCTTGGATCGATGGTGTCATACCCTAACTTAGAGATGCAATTAGCACCTGCTGCTACACTTGACTTTGAGCCTACCCTTGTTGGAAAACTATACTACCAGCGTAATACTGGCTGCAAAATCAAGAAAATAAATAAGTATATCTTAGTTTAAAAATAAGTCATCTGCCAGTAAAATCCCTGTCGACAAAACCTGCAATCAACTCAGTTAATTCAAGCAATTCGTATAAAATAGAAATTATATTATGTGTGGGTTGTCAAGGCCACCATGATATCTAGAAACATATATATATCATAGAAACGTATAAACTGGACATATAATTACATATATGAAGAAGGCCAACAGGCTAACAATGCACATCTATATAATCCAAAGTTGCAATCCTCTACGAGTAGTAAAGTTTGGCCGGAATAGGTCCCATCCTACCCAAAACTATTTACAACAAAAGCTAACAAACCTCAAAAATTTGGTAGATTCAAAAGAAAGAGGCTAGCAGACCTGCTGGAAACTCAATTGTGTTGCTAGGCAGGTCTATTGGGAGCTGCAGGTGTGAATGCAACGCCCTCAAGCAATGAGGCGTCAGTACGAGATTATGTACAGATCATGTAAGGCGAGATAATAACTAAGTAGGAATTATAAAGTACCGAAGGAAATTAAATTAGAGAGCCAAAGATAAACTGAGCACTTACCTGTACCTGTATCTAAGCATACCAAAAGTAATCAAACAATAACCTAATCGAGCACCCATAAGCTTGACAGGTACAAACAGAAAACAAGACCACCTACCCGAGCTTCCATAAGTTTGAAAGGTGTCAATTCAGTCTATATACCTCTATCATTAGTCCACGGACCTCGTAAAAATTCATTTCATTTTAGTAGTTCCTCAGATACCCTACATATAGCCTCGAACGCCATCGTTATGTCCACTAGCCCATTAGGCACTTTATATATCATAATATCTCCTTAGGCATTCTTTATATAGATTCGAAGGCAATCAGGACCTTTTAATATCCCCATAGGCATCATGTATCCCTTTTAGGCATCAATATAGCCTCGTAGTCCTCTTAGACAATCGAGCGGCCCATAAGTGAACATGACTCAATATAATCCCGTAGATAATCATAATAGCCCATTGACTTCATATTAGTCCCGAAGGCAGTCAGAATAACCCCTTGGCTTTCACTTATCTCAATATCCCCTTAGACAAGCTGTATATAGACCTATAGGTAAATGTCACATTTCTGCAGCTAATCACAATAGCCCCAAGGGCAACAACGAACAATCCAATAGCCTGAAGGCAAATAATTTAGCTATAAGCAACCTATATGAATAGTCTCTAAGACATACCTAACATTGAGTCGCTCCTAAAAAAATGAGAATCCCAACAAGGGAGGAATGTAACAACTCAAGTAAACAACAACCAACAATCATGGCTACGAGTATACAACGATAACAATCCTGTTGTATTGCTCCTAAGCTTTAAGAAAATATGCCAAAAGAAGGGACTAGCCTTAACATACCTTTTCCAATGATTTCAAGTGGCCTATTGACTTCCGCTCGAACCCTTCTTGATACTAAAATATAGAACGATCATAATCAACACATAATATGAGACACTATGATAATCGGAAAAAGATATACAGATTTTCATTGTAAATTACTATTTGCGGCTTATCAAAGTTAAGAATCAATGAAAGAAGGATCTCACCTTGATATTAAATGCATAATTTAGATCGAAACCTTAAAATATAGTTAAATCCCTGCTTTCCAAACACCAACAAAGATACGTTATGAAATCAACGGGATATTTTATACCACGATGATGAGCTTAACTTGTAGAACAACTTTCGTCAAGGACTTAGGCCAAGAAAATCAATAAATAAGGGTGATTTTTGATTTGTATTATTTTAGTTTTTGATTAACAACGTTATTTTGAGAAAAAAATGAAAAAGATGACCGTTTATCAACTTCCACCGACTTGGGCCCACTTCACATGCTTGCTTGCCGTCTCGCAAAAATACAAATATCTCTATATTTTGTAGTCGTACGTATAAACGAATGAATTGATGAGTAGGAAACTAGACTCATAGACCTTCGATTTGATAGATTGTGGGCCCTCTAACTCTTTCCAGAGAGAAAAACTGACATTTGACCCAAATTTCAGAGAATTCATTGAAGTAACTAACTTTTACACTGACTTTTATTTTACAACTTGCTTGATATCGAAACTTAAAATATGACTATTGAACAATTCAAATATGTAATACCACATCCTTCATAACTTATTAATAACTCTTAGGCCTCATTTGTTTGCACTTAATGGAGGTCTGAATATGAATGATTCACACCTAAGCGCATTAAGTGCATTTGTTTTTTCTTAAAAAATATCTCTTAATAGGTCTGAATACATTTGACCGAATCATATCTGTAAAATAGTATTAATACCATTTAGATTTTAAAATTCACGCTTTAATTTCTCTCGCTGAACTCACGCTCTTTTTTCTTTTTCAAAGCAACTTCATTCTTCCTCACCTCTTTCAACTATCAATCAATCGACCCAATATTTTCTCTTGAACCAGTAAATTATCAAATCCCGTTTGGGTATTCTGGAATCCAATCCACTATTTTTATTAGTATTTTAAATGCTAGGTTTCAGTTGTGAAATTAGGATTTAAAGAGACCAACAAGATGTCGACAACTTAAGCCTAACAAAGGAAAAATAAAGTGTTGAGATTTCTATGAGAAAATAAAGAAAAATAAGAGCAATGAGAGTAGATATTTTACCATTAAGAGTTATCGTTGAGTTACAAAATTCTGAAATGGTTGAAATTTTTAAAGATAGCTTTGATTTATCTTTTAAATATGTTTTGAGTTATCTTTGAGACCACCCGGGAATGAAGAGCAGGGTGGTCTAGAAATTTGTACTTTTCATTCTGTAGTTACAAAATTTCTCCTCTTTTTAAATATAAATGGTTAATTATCTTTTTATTTAAATTAGAGATAAGTGTCAATAATACATCTGAACTATCCCTATTTTTTGAGTTTCATACCTAAACTATTGAGAGTGTGCGTTTCATACCTAAACTATCGTTTATTAGTTTGAGAAACACACCTCTCTTTTATATTTCACTCTCATCATGATGTGTGTACTACACTTTCTCTTTCATTTTAAAAAAATTATCACGTCATACTCCACATGAACAAAACATTCCACCTTAACAAAAATTAAATAAATTATTAAAATTAGTTAAAATTAAAAATTAAAGTATTACTATATAAAATAAAATATAAAATATTTTTTTACCTCACTTCATCACTTTCTCTCACCATACCCTCCCCCTCCCCCCCTCCCCCGCCAACAATTTTTTAGTTTTATTTTTATTTATTAAATTTCTTTTATAAAATTTCTTTAAAAAATTCTTACTTCATATCCCCCCGCCCCCCTCTCTTAAAATAATAATCTATATATATTTTTTAAAAATAAAAAAATTCTATCCCACCCCCCTAACCCTCCACTTCCAAAAAAATTTCTCGTTTTGTATTATATATATACATATGATTTTAGAAAAATATTTTGTACCTGCCGCAAGACTTTTCTTAAAATAATTTTTTTTATTTCTGTTATATTCGGTACGCAAGTAAACAAATATTTTCCTAAAAATATATGTACATATCTAACATAAAATGAGAAAAATATATATATAAAAATATAAGTTAAGAGCGGGGGAATAGATGGGGTGGTTATAATTTTTTTAAGAATAAAAATAATAACATTTTTGAGGAAGGAATGGGGGAGGGGGTGAAGTATGCATTTTTTAAAAATATTTTGTAAAAGAAATTTTAAAAAAATAAAAACGATGAGGATTGTGTGGGGGGGAGGAGGGGGGAGGTGGTGGAATGCGTGAGCAAACTGTTTTAAATTTTACTTTTTTTTAAAAATAATTTCTTTTTAAAAAAAGTAATTTATTTATAAAAATAATATATTTTTTTTGGGATAGAAATATTTTAGTTTTTACCTTTTAGCTAATATTAATAATTTATTTAATTTTTGTTAAGGTGAAATATTTTATATATGTAGAATGTCATGTGTCAAGGTTTTTTAAAAAAATAGAGAAAATAGAGTGAGTGCATTACACACACCACTGATGTGTGTTTCTCAAATTAATAAGTGATAGTTTAGGTATGAAACTCACACTTTCAATAGTTTAGGTATAAAATTTAAAAAGAGGGGATAATTTAGGTGTATTTTTTATACTTATCTCTTTAAATTATATATTTATGATGTTTAAAAATAATATATTATGCACATTTAGATGTTGAAAAACAAACAGTCTTAATCATTCAGCATTCAGATCTAAAAATAATATTTTAATCATTTAGATATACATTCAGATTCAAACATCTTAATTTTAATGAAAACAAATGAGTCATTAGTCTTGCAACGAAAGTACAAATTAATATAAATATTCCAAAAGGGTGGAATGTTACAGATGTTCAATAAAAAAATATTTTTCTCTATTCTATAAAAATAGAAATAAGATTTGTATATGTAGCGACCTGTCCCCGTCATTATGGATAGGCCAATGGGTAAAAAAAATTTGTGCTAGAAAACTTCGAGCAGTAACTTCGGAAAATTTGAGCCTAGGCCAGACTTGGATGAGTTCTGAGTCAGGCGAGGTCTAAGGTGACCTGGTGATAAGTGGGGGATCAAATCGGTGATTTTATTAAATTAGTAGATATCCAAGATAATACGAAGCATTTACGGCTTCATGAAATCGCATTCATGTGAGTAAAACTCCCAGAATTGGATTTGGCGTGAAGGATATGATTTAAGACACCATGTGATGAAGGTGTGTTGTGAAATGGGAGTTTGGAGCTCAAGTTCTAAACTCTCTATTTCCGTGCAACCCGCCAGAGTGGGGCTGCCAGTGCGGGATGGTCCTACTGTGGCGAGACAATCGCGACTTAAGTCGGGGAAAACCTCCAAAAATGGTATTCTTCTACAAAAACTATTCTTAAGACGTTACGAGGTGAACTAGGGGAATTATACTATGATTCGACTAAGGTAGACCACTATATTGATCCTTTGTATGTATTTACTGTTTTTAGACCAAGAACAAGCGGAAGAACCCAAAAAGGAAACACTCTTGCATCTTAAGGTGGTGAAGCTCTCTAATTCGAGGTAAGTGATGGTTTTGTTTCCTGTATGTGTTCATGTACTTGTTAAATTGCTTCATTGTATGCACGTGTGTATATGAATAGGAAAGTATGTTGTCAAATATGTGAAATAATCACTTACTGGCATGTTCTATGATGAACCTGTTCTTAGTGTTATAATGTGGACTATTGTTGGTAATTTGTGATTTGAATTGCATAATTGGATTGAGTGTCACGTACTGATACATAATTGGATCGGGTGTCATATTTCGACATATTTGGATTGGGTGTCACATTTCGACATAATTTTTGGATCGGCTGTCACATTCCGTCACAAATTAAGTATTTGTAGGTCCCATGAGAGGACCCTTATGTGAAGTTGCATGATATTGAGATTGTTGAGCTGTGGTCTCGCTGAGTACTGATTGATATGAAACGATTAAGCTTATTCTATATATATGTGCTTACTATGTTGAGTTTATTGTCCATAATCCATTTACTGGCAAGCCGGTAATCCTACCAGTATACTGTTATTTTAGTGTACTGATACTACACTTTCTTTATCTTTGTTGAGGACAAGGCATATTCAGCCGGCTGTGGAGAGACCTTATTTAGAGGAGTGACAATTGTTTGAGTTCTAGGGTGAGCTGTTCTTTCAGGCTGCCGTGGACTCTCTTTATTTCTAGTCCTTCTTCCGGGACTTAGATGTTTAACACTGGTTTACTTTTAATGACTTTATTTGGGATTGCATTCCCTTTCCTATACTTGATGACTTGCTTAGAGTTTTGGTACGATTGACTTTTAGTTCCTAGGTATTTTTACATGTTTAGGGGTTGTTGACTAGACTTTACTGACTTTATGGAAAACTCAGCCTTATTTTTATTAAATTAAGCTACTTCTATATCTTTTACACTTCTTGCATCTTGTGAATGTGATAGTTGGGCTGTATTAATGGTTCTCCCACCGGAGGGTTAGTGTGGGTGTCAGTTATGGAGGGTTGGGGTCGTGACAAAGTTGGTATCAAATCCTTAGGTTCGTTGATATCGTCGTACCAAAATGAGTCTAGTAGAGTCTTGCGGAATGGTAAGGCAACGTCTGTACTTTTCTTCGAGAGGCTACAAGACTAAAGGAAAAGTTTCTCTATCTTCTTTCCTTCGTGCTATAACTTGATTCCAATTGATAGCTGGTGATCCAAATTAGTATCTAACTTCTTTCACTCTCTTGTTCGCTGATGGTGAACACCCGCTACAATGGTGTTCAACCCGTAGCTCTAGTTGAACCGAAAGAAGAGCCAACTGTATGAGGGTGCGACCAAGGTAGAGAAAGGAGAGGGAGGCAAGACAGAGGCCGAAGGAGAGTAGAACCCGCCAAGAGTGAGGCTCCAGTTGAAGAAGTACTAGTGGGTGAGGCACCTCCCACTCCACAGAATGAGTTAGAGGGGAATCTAGAGGTTGGGGAACAAGAAAGAGTTTCTTAATAGGAGGAAGAAAGAGTTTCTTAACAGGAGGAAGACACCAAAGCTGGGGCTGCTAGTCCTAAGTGGGTTGGCTGGCACTGGCGTCATTCCCACCATGCCCACAATACCAGCTCCCGTTTCTCGCCCTTTTGCTGCTGCAGATCCGCTAGTAAATGAGGTAGTAGGCACTGATGCCTTTTTCCAACTACTCATGGTCCCTATTATGACCAGCACTAAGATGACATGCTCACCAAGTTCCTAAAACTTAATCCCCTAGTTTTCCATGGTTCTAAAAATGATGATACATATGAGTTCATTCTTGATTACTATGAGAGGTTGCATAAACTGGGCATTGTACATCAACATAGGATAGAATTTGTGACATTTTAGCTGCAGGGTGAGGCTTAGCAGTGGTGAGGGCTTATGTAGAATGTCATTCACTAGTGTTGCCCCTACCTACTTGGGTCTAGTTCCATGCTCTGTTCTTGGAAAACTATGTACCACGCATTTTGAGGGACCACAAAAATGATGAGTTCATGGCCTTGGAATAGGGTGGTGTGTTAGTGGTTGCTTATGAAGCCAAATTTCATGTGCTGTCCAAGTATGCTACTCAGTTGGTAACTAGAGAGGAAGAGAGGATCCGATTGTTTGTGAAGGGGTTGAACCCCGAATTTCAAGTGTTGTCTGTTCACATGACTTCACCATCAGGAGTTTCAATGAAGTCACTAATTTTGTGAAGAAGGTAGAGAGTGTGAGGAGAAATGGGCAAGCCAAAGCTTTGGGTAAGAAGCCCAAGAGCACAGGTTATTTTTAGGGATCCTATTCTAAAAGGTTCAGACAGGCCGATAATTCCAGCTCGACTGATTCAGTCATCTTTGTCCGCTTCTACTAGCAGTTTTTCAGGTACTCTGTAACAGTATCAGGCCTAGAGGGTCAAGTAACATCTTTTCTAACCAGCAGACCATCTTTTGAGTACAGTTGTTTCAATTTTGGAGAACTAAGGAATGTAAGGAGAGAATGTCCCCACCCATGCGGGACAGTTTCAGCATCCCAGCAGGTAAGAGAAGTAGTACCCGCAGTCGGGGAAGGCAATGGTAGAGGACGTCTATAAGGTAGGCAAAGAGTAAACCATAGAGGCCGTGGGAGCCGAGGTAATGGTAGTGCAGGTGGAGGAGCAGCATAGACAGGCATGGAGGTGTCCCATCAAGATGACCGGGCTCAGTTTTATGCATTTTTGGGCAAGACCAAGGCATAGGCATCTGATGTAGTGATCACATGTACTATTCTTTTCTGCAATCGGATAGCACTGTTTTATTTGATCCGGGGTCTACTTATTTGTATGTGTCCATGAAGTATGACTTGGGTTTTGATGCATTATATTGATATACTTGATGCCCTTGTCCATGTTTCTACCTCTGTCGGAGAGTCGGTCATAGTCACTCATGTCTATCGTGCTTGTTCTGTGATGTTTATGGGATTCCAGACTTGGGTTGACTTGGTATTTTTATACATGACCGATTTTGATGTAATCTGAGGCATGACTTGATTGTCCCCCTATTTTATTGTACTTAACTATAATGATAAGACTGTGGCTCTAGAAATCTTGGGGAGGGAAATGTTAGAGTGAGAAGAGGTGTACAAGACCAAGCCAGCCAAGGTCATATCCTTTCTACGGACTAGAAAAATAGAGGGGAAGGGTTGTTTGGCCTATCTGGCCCATATTCGAAATGTTGATGTAGAGTCACCCTCTATTGAGTCTATTCCGGTAGTATGTGAGTTTCCAGAAGTGTTTCCTTCAGATTTGCCTGGTATGCCTCCCGATAGAGACATAGACTTCTACATTGACTTAGAGTCGGGCACTCGCCCAATTTCTATCCCTTCCTACCATATGGCTCCAGCAAAGCTGAGAAAGCTTAAGGCTTAAATCCAAGAACTTCTTGATGAGGGACTCATCCATCTTAGTGCTTCTCCTTGGGGTGCTCCAATGTTATTCGTTAAAAAAATGATCGTAGTAGGAGAATGCGTATTGATTAAGGTTACAATTCAGAATAAATATCCATTGCCACGTATTGATGACCTATTTAATCAGTTGCAAGATGCATCAATCTATTCAAAGATTGATCTAAGGTATGGGTATCATCAATTGAAGATTAGGCCCGAGGATGTGCCCAAAACAACTTTTAGAATCGGGTAGGGCACTATGAATTTTTTGTAATGTGTTTTGGGATGAACAATGCACCTGCAGCCTTCATGAGTTTGATGAATGGGGTGTTCAAACCATTCCTAGATTCATTCATTATCGTGTTTATAGATGATATCTTGGTGTATTCAAAGAGTGAGCAGGAACATGAAGATCATCTTTGTATTGTTCTAGGTGTTCTGGAAAAATAGAAGTTGTACGCAATATTCTCTAAGTGTGAGTTCTGGTTGCCTTCAGTTTCCTTTTTGGGTCATGTTGTTTCAAAGGAAGGGGTATGGTAGACCCATAGAAGATTGAAGTAGTTAAGAACTGGGGTTGGCCTAGCTCCGTGACCGAGGTTAGGAGTTTTGCGAGACTAGCAAGTTATTATCACCAGTTTGTAAAGAACTTTACTTCCATTTCTACTCATTTAACCAGACTGACTCAAAAGGAGGTACAATTCGAGTAGACTGACAAATGCAAAGAGAGCTTCCAAAAGCTTAAGACTCTTCTGGATACAATACCTATCTTGACCTTGCTGATTGAATATAAAGACTTTATTGTATAGTGTAATGCTTCACATTAAGGTTTGGGTGATGTGTTGATACAGGATAAGAATGTTGTAGATTATACTTCACGATAGTTAAAAGTACATGAGAGAAACTACCCGACTCATGACTTGGAGTTGGCAGCAGTAGTGTTTACACTGAAAAATCTAGAGGCATTATTTTATGGCATCAAGTCTGACGTGTTTACCGATCACCGCAGTTTGCAGCATGTGTTCACCTAGAAAGACTTAAATTTGAGACAGCGAAGGTGGACTGAGTTGCTCAAAGACTATGATGTCACCATCCAGTATCATCCAGGTAAGGTTAATGTGGTAGCAGACGCATTAAGCCAGAAATCGGTTAGCATGGGCAGTATAACCAGTTTGGGAGCCTAGAAGCAGCCCTTGGCTAGAGAGATTCAAGCCTTGGAGGCCAAGTTCATGAGACTAGACATCTCGGAAAAAGGTGGGGTGATGGCCAGCGTTTCTAAGGCCCACTTTTATAGAGGAGATTAAGGCCAAACAATTTGAAGATGTAAATTTGAACGATATTAGGAAAATAGTTTTTATGGGCAAGGCCCAAGATTTAGCACTTGATGCAGGTGGGGTGCTCAACTTTAGGGGAAGGATTTGTGTTCCCCGGGTGGGTGGCATAATTCAAAAAGTTCTGTCTGAATCTCATGATTCGTGATATTCTATTCACCTTGGAGTAATCAAGATGTACCAAGACTTGAAACGGCTGTATTGGTGGCCGGGTATGAAGAGAGACATAACTGAATATGTAACCAAGTTTCAGAATTGCCAATATGTGAAATATGAACATCAAAGACCTGAAGGTTTACTTCAAAGAATGGTCATTCCTGAATGAAAGTGGGAAAGAATAGTCATGGATTTCGTGGTAGGACTTCCCAAGACTTTTGGGAAGTATGATTCCATTTGGGTGGTGGTTGACAGGTTGACAAAGTCCGCACACTTCATTTCGGTTAGAGTGGACTACAACGTACAATAGTTGGCAAAGATTTACGTGAAAGAGATAGTAAGGCTGCACGGGATGCCCCTTTCCATCATTTCGAACCGTAGTACGCAATTCACTTCTAAATTTTAGGGAAAGTTGTGTGAAGATATAGACACTCAGCTCATGTTGAGCACAGCCTTGCACCCACATAGAAGACTATCCAGGTGATGGAAGATATGTTGAGGGCAAGTGTGATCGACTTTGGGGGATATTGGAACAAGTTATTACCCTTGTCTGAGTTCTCCTGCAATAATAATTACTATTCCAACATTGAGATGGAACCATTCGAATCTCTTTATGGGAGGGGATGCCGGTCTCCTATAGGGTGGTTTGAAGCTGGAGAGGTGGAGCCTTTGGGGATAGAGTTAGTGAAGGATGCTCAAGATAAAGTAAGAAACATCCAAGCTAAGCTTCTAGTGGTTTAGAGTCGTCAAAAAGAGTATGTTAACCTTAAAGTGAGGGATATAAAGTTCCAGGAAAGTGAGAAAGTGCTCTTAAAAGTGTCACTTGTTAAGGGGGTAATGAGGTTTGGTAAAAAAGGCAAGTTGAGTCCTCTCTATATTAGCCCTTTGGAAATTCTTGACTATGTAGGGCCAATGGCGTACATATTGACCTTACCACCTAGTTTATCTGGAGTACACCTGGTATTCCATGTGTCGATGCTGAAAAAGTACCATGAAGATGGGGATTACATCATTAAATGAGACTCAGTTTTATTAGACAAGGATCTCCAGTCTAAGGAAGAGCCGACTGCAATCCTTGATCGTGATGTCTGGAAACTGAAGACTAAAGAGATCAACATGGTAAAGTGCAATGGAAGAATCATTCAGCGGAGGAAGCTACTTGGGAGACCGAAAAGGACATGCGAGACAATTATCCTCAATTGTTCTTCGCAATTGGTATCTATTGTAATACCCTATCCCCATCGTTATGGATAGGTCAATGGGAAGGAATTTGGGCTAGCAAATTTTGGGTAGTAACTTCGAAAAATTTGAGCCTAGGTCAGACTTGAATGAATTTTGAGTCAGGAGAGGTCTAGGGTGACCTTGTGATAGGTAGGAGATCGAATTAGTAGTCTGATTTAGTTAACTAATAGCCAAGATGATACAAAGCATTTACAGCTTCGTAAAATCGCATTTGGTTAAGTAAACCTCTCGAAATTTAATTTGGCGTGAAGGGTGTGATTTAAGATGCCATGGGATGAGGGTGTTTTATGAAATGGGATTTTGGAGCTCAAGTTCCGAACTCTCTATTTCCGTACAACCCGACAGAGCGGGGCCGCCAAAGGGTGATGGTCTCGCTGTGGCGGGACAGTCGCGACTTAAGTCGGGAAAACCCCCAAAAAATGGTATTCTTCCGCAAAAACTATTCTTAAGACGTTAGGAGGCGACCCAAGATGATTTTAATCAATTTTCCATGGATTTTCACGCCAAAGGTAAGATTTCTACTCCCTAAACTCATAATTTGATTTCTAAAATCCATAAACTAGGATGAATGATCATTGTCAGAAGGTTTTAGCCTGTGGGAGTGGTGGAAATTAGACCTAGGTGGGGTTTAGAATTATGGGTTGGTCTAAGAGGGGAATTATACTATAATTCGACTAAGGTAGACCATTATATTGACACTTTATATGTATTTACTGTTTTTAGACCAAGAACAAATGGAATGAACCCGAAAAGGGAAGGCTTTTGCATCTTAGGGTAGTGAAACTCGAATTCGAGGTAGGTGATGGTTTGATTTTCTGTATGTGTTCATGTACTTGTGAAATTGTTTTATTATATGCATGTGTGTATATGAATAGGGAAGTATGTTATCGAATATATGAAATGATCACTTACTGGCTTGTTCTGTGATGAACCTGTTCTTAGTGTTATAATGTGGACTATTGTTGGTAATTTGTGATTTGAATTGCATAATTGGATTGAGTGTCACGTACTGATACATAATTGGATCGGGTGTTATATTCCGACATATTTGGATTGGGTGTCACATTCCGTCACAAATTAAGTGTTTGCAGATCCCATGAAAGGACCCTTATGTGAAGTTGCATGACATTGAGATTGTTGAACTGTGGTCTCGCTGAGTACTGATTGATATGAAAATGATTAAGCTTATTCTATATATATGTGCTTACTATGTTGAGTTTACTTATCCATGATCCGCTTACTGGATAGCCGCGTGATCCTACCAGTACACTGTTGATTTTGTGTATTGATACTATACTTGCTTTGTCTTTGTTGAGTACAGGGCATATTCTGCCGGCTGCGGAGAGACCTCGTTTAGAGGAGTGACAATTGTTCGTGTTCAAGGGTGAGCTATTCTTTCAAGCTACCGTGGACTCTCTTTATTTCTAGTCCTTTTTCCGGGACTTAGATGTTTAACACTGGTTTACTTGTAATGACTTTATTTGGGATTGCATTTCCTTTCCTAGACTTGATGACTTGTTTAGAGTTTTGGTACGATTGACTGTCAGTTCCTAGGTATTTTCGCATGTTTAGGGGTTTATGACTAGACTTTACTGAATTTATGGGAACTCAGCCTTATTGCTATTAAAGTAAGCTGCTTCTAAATCTTTTACACTTCTTGCATCTCGTGAATGTGATACTTGGGCTGTATTAATGGTTCTTCCATCGGAGGGTTAGTGTGGGTGTCAGTCACAGCGGGTCGAGGTCGTGACAGTATATACCCTTTTCAGACATCACTGTATATGTTGCTGTTGTAGTCACCCTTGTACAATAGCATAAAATATTGCTTCCTTGTAAATGTGACATATTATAGACTGTCTAGCACTCTAGCTCATTTAGAAAGAAAAAAAACTTGCAATCGTCAAATTGTATGCATAGAAGACATTTGTATTATTTAACATTATGAATTTGTGGTTTGATTTTATAACCACCCTTATAATTTAATAAGTTTAAATTTTTTATTTATATTTATTTAATAGTTTTTTGCACATATTATTAACTAGCTCCGCTCCTGCTGCTTAAGTAGAAAAACTGTCATCAAATTATTGAATTTGCAATTATGGTGGCTTGACTTGTTCTTTTCCAATAATTTAAACTAAAAGAGAAGAAGAAGGTGACCTTACTATCTGCCTTTGTCTTACCAAGTTGACTTTTTCTTCATCAATACTTTTCAATTATTTGGAACCAAATTACAAGCTCTTTCAAGCTCTAGAAACTATATATGGAAAATTTGTCAAGTACACACTGATGCTTAGACCTTTAATGAAAGTTAAAACTATAAAATAACTTAAGGCTAGGTCAAGCAGACAAAAGATGAAAAGATAGGTCAATTGGAAGATTGTTGTATTCTATGTACATTTTCTCTATTATGTGACCTAATTACTCTATAAAACCAAAAAAGGGACCAAACAAGTTGGTAAACTCTATTTTATTTGTTTTCCTTGTTTCCCTCTTTGACTTTAGGTATTAATGGCCAACCTTGTCTTAAATATTGTAAAAATGAATAGGAAAATTTAAATTAACCAGCTCTGTCATCCACATTTCTTAAGTTCACTTTGTGGTAGGTATAGATTCCGCAATTCTTTACTTCCCTAGGTTCAAAGTAATGTAAATTTTGACCAACACTAAAATGTATTGTTTTACTATTTTTATTGAGGAAAACTACAACTAACATTACTTTTAATGTAATTGCTCAAGAACAGTATTCTAATGAATTAATTGTATGGGGAGGAATGTATGTAAAAAGGACGGGCTAATCCATAACACGTTAGAATCGGTGAGACGATTACTCTTGCTTAGGAAAATTTGGGTGGATCATCCCCGGTGCGGCTCGGATCAGTTACTTCGTAACCGAGTAGCTGGTAGGCCCTCTCTCCGGGGAAGAACCACTTTACAGCTGGAAGACCCTCATAATGATCCTTGAATAGATATAATCAACAATCATTCTCGAGTCTAGAGTCGATCTGCCCTCAATTAGCCTCAAGCCCAATGTCACAATCAAGGCACGTGCTGCTAAGTAGCCTTTCAAGTGCTAAGCAAATAGTCATTTTACACTGAGGCGACTGATCGGCTTCTTTTGGCCTGTAAAAGGGTCCTTCCAAAGCAGGAGAGGTGCATTCAGAAAATTCAAGCTAAAAGTGCCACAAATTGAAACCAACAGAGGACACAACAATAAACTTAGGAAAGAAATGGTGTGTTACGTATGATAAAATGATTAAATACAAGTACGAAAAAATGTTTTAATTACAATATAGACAATCCAAGGGAAGGAATGATATGATTATGTGGATGAATCGGTGTTGGATCGAGAGAAATTTGGAGTGGTCAAACATGCTTGCAAGGCTCTTTCTAGGTTATTTACAAGTTCAGTCATTGTTGGCCGATCTCTACCTTCTAATGTAGTACAATCAGCTGCAAGATAACCTACATATGACACTGCCTCTATCTCAAATGGTGTTGGTGGTGGAACTCTACCATCCAACACCCTATGTATCTCATCTTGTACTATGTATGGCACAACAAAATCAACCACATTCCTTGGTACACCATTCTCGTTCTTGTGAATTGCCTTGTACCCTGACAACAACTCGAGCATCATTACTCCAAAACTGTACACGTCACTTTTTGTTGTCAATTGTTGCAATCTGTAGTACTCGGGGTCCATGTAACCCACCGTGCCCGCCGCACGCAAAGAAAGGTGTGTTTCGTTATCTTGTGGACCCCATAGAGACAGTCCGAAGTCGGACACCTTGGCGTTCCCGTTGGTGTCGAGCAATATGTTGGACGACTTGATGTCTCGGTGGATGACAGCTGGCACCGCGTACTCGTGGAGGTACTCGATGCCACGGGCTGCGTCCAATGCCACCTTGATCCTAGCAGTCCATGATATTAGTGATGAGCTATCAAGCTTGTGGAGATGGTCATGGAGAGTGCCATTGTTCATGTACTCAAAAACCAATACACGTTCATTGTTGTCTTCACAATAGCCAAATAGCCTAACAAGGTTCTTGTGATTGAGGCGTGACAAGAACTCTAGCTCATTGAGGAATGCACTGTCCTTGTCCTCTTGTCTATACTTTGAGCCACCAGCATAGGAAGATGAGGCTGAAGCTTCTGCCCTTTTTATGGCTACTTCGCGACCGTCTTCTAACGTAGCATGATAAACAGAACCAAAACTTCCAGTCCCAATTTTGTGCTCTTCGGAGAAGTTATTCGTCACTTGAAGTAACACTTGCAAGGAAAATTCTTCTAAATGAGCCCCATTTCCCATGCTAATCAATTGACTAAGTCTTTTTTCCAAGACTGGTGGCTGAGGACCCAATTGATCTTGAACTTGAGATGTCTGGCTGCCTTGCTGGGGAGGTGTCCCGACCTCATCAAGGCGGCCAGAGTCGTGTACTCTGCATCCTCTAATCTTGCAATACTTGAGAAACAAGATAACAAGGACACTCAACATCATTAAGGACCCAACACAACCTACCACTAGAAATGCCACATTTCTCCTATTCCACTGAGATGGCGTTGGCTGTGGGGATAATGGTGGTGGCGAAGGACCTGACGCGTTAACAATTGGGGGATCAAATTCTGTCCAAACACAATGTTCACATATCTTTAGTTCTTGACCACAAAACTTAGCATAGTTAGGTAAAGGTGAACAAGGACAAGAAGTGGTACATGGTCCTGGAACAACTTCTACACCATTAAAGACTGCTGGATTTGAATTGAAAATATTATTTCCCCAACAGAACAAGGAATAATTTGAGGTCACAATGCCACAGAAAATGTCTTTTTTCGCTTCTAATGTTTCAAAAGATGTCTCACTCAAAGATGAAGGGAGACTAAAACCATTTTCTCCCCAGCAAATCACTGTCTTATTAGCCCTCAAAGCACAACCCCTTGTATCACCTAAAGCAAGATATACGAATTGGCCAATCGGCTTTTCTACTACCATATTTCCCCAGCAAGCCAAACTACCATTCTTGGAGATGGCACAAGCATGATGAGAACCAGCTGCAATTTCACTGTAATTCCCCAAGGGAATAGCATCAGTAACATTTCTGAAGCTTCCTAGACATTGGATTTGACCAGATGGCAACAACCCACAAACAAAATCATCTCCAACAGCAAGATTTGAAGTGATGGAGCTGGTGCTTGATGAACTGAATTCACGCCACTGCCAACATTGAAGCCTATTAGTTCCATTGACAATTCCACAAATATGAGAATTCCCAGAATCAAGGTTCGTGAGCAATGGACCGACATAAATCCTTTTATAAGTCAAATCAGTGCCATTGTTTGAGAACCTCCAACAGACCATGATTGAAGTAGAAGAAGAGGTCAAGGCACAAAGGAAACCGTTTCCACCCACAATCCCAGTGAAGGAAACAGAAGGGTTCAAAGGGATTTGAATTCCCTGAGGAAAGCTAGTACAATTAAGGGATGATTCTTGGGGGAATGAGGAGGAAGAGGAAATCAATGCACAAACCAATGTGCGATTAGAAGTTTTGGAAATGGCAACAGTGGAAAGTGAAGAAATGGGTTGGAAACAAAGGGAAATGAAAACTAAAGAAAAGAAAAAGTGAGTTTTTTGAGAAAGAATGGCCATAGAAATGTTGAGATGAAAGATGCTTTCATGGTGTTTTTAGAGAAAGGAGGGGATTTGTCAAATGTTGTGAGGTTTGAGGCAGTAGTTTTAAGGGATGGATTTGGAAGAAGAATCAAACTAAAGGAAAACGCGGATTAGAAATGGCAGATAGTGAGGACTGAGGACCCAAGACCAAGTCCATCTTTGGAAAATTAATGGGCAAAGGCCCCCGCTTGTATCTCGTTAATTTGGTATGATATTTAATAAAAAATAAATTAGACTTTTAAAATTTATAATCTGAAGATTGAAATCATTTTTAGATATTTGTGTAATTATAAAATTAAATTATTTATAATTATAATAAAATAATATTTTTTTGGAACGAATTAAAATTGTAAGAGTGTGAAGAAGAAGGGGAGTTACTACTCAATTATTTGATAAAATAATTAAATTGAAAAATTATATAAACCTAAATTCACATTTAAATTTGGATGGACCTTTTAACCCTCCAAGTTCAATTCTTTTTTTCTTAAAAGAGGAGGGGAGTCGTGACCTCTGCTTCCAGATTAAAAATAGAAATCATAGGCAAATTGGTCAAATATAGCTTACTTTGAATATATAATAATTTATAGCTAAGTTGACCGCTTCCCCAGCTATATATTTGGTCCTGACTACACCTTGAAATTTTAATTGTAACTTTATCCTCATATTTGCAGTGCCAGTGGAGATCAAGTAATCTCACAAAGGGAGATAAACAGAGAAATTCTCCTATGTTCTGAGCTATCAAGTGAACTACTATATGCATATTATACTCTACCCTATGCCTCTATTATTCCTTTTTAAGTGATTTTTTTCTCTCTAAAATTTAGTGTTACATAATGTTGACATGTTATATTATTTATTCTCATATCTTTTTATTTATCAAAGTTTTTATTATTAAAAAATAAAAGAAATTAGTTTCTCCAGTGTTAAGTATATATATCATAAATAATAACTAATTCATTGTATACATAAATACAATGAAATTGGTATGATTTAATAGTTAAACTAAAAAAGACATATGCTGTTCAGATTTATGTATAAGTTTTACAAAATATTATTTCCATTTGACAATAACTTTTTGATATGTATGCAGTTATAAAAAGGATACGACTATAGTTTCTTAAAGAATAAGATACAAATTTTAAAACGTGAATCATTTGCAATTATAATCAATGTTATCATGTTTAAATTATGTGTTTGATGAACATAACTTTTAAAAAAGAGAGAAGTTGTCAAGCTGAATATTAATTTATAATATTAGAAGAACTGTCTGTATTAGAAAAGATCAAACTAATTTATAAGTAGACTATGTACAACTACAAACTATAATAGTAATGAGCGAAAAATAGACTATAATACTATTAAAAATGTCACGATTCAAACAGTGTCATGAATGACAGCCACACTAATTCTTCAATGGAAGAACCAAAACTATATTCCAAACTATTTTTCTAATACAGAAATAGACATTTAAAAATGTGAAAACAATTTTTAATAATAATTAGACTAAGTTCCCATAAACTCAAAAAATTAATCAACAAGAAACATTAACGTGCGAAACTTAATCCCTACAACTTGAAAGTCATTGTACCATTGTACCAAAACTCCTAACTAAGGCCTAAGATAAGGGGATGCAACCCTGAAAAACAAACATATAAAATAAAGTCTGGAATTAGTCTAAGTCTGAAGGAAAGGACTAAGACGGAAAAAAATTCATGGTAGCCTGAAAGAGCTGGCTCACCCTTCAATTTTGCAATCACTGATCTCCTAACTAAGGTATGTTAGCAGCCACATGAAGAATCCATGTACTCAATAAAGAAAGAGTAAGTGCAGTATCAGATCACGCGACCAGTCTAGTAAGTTTAATATACACAAGTAACTACAACATAGTAAAGACAACCATATAGAGAAACATATTACTAATTATCATTTCAAGAGAATATACAGTTTCAAAGTATCAATCTCAAATGCAACAGTCAACAATGGTCCTCTAATGGAACTCATACCCACATTGTTAATGTGTCGGAGTGATACCCAATCTAATAGTTAGTATATACCGGTGTGGTACCCGATCAAATATGTGTTGGCATGACACTTGATCCAATATGTACCGGCTTGGTACCTGATCTAATTATGTGTCGGCATGACATCCGATCTAATATGTACCTATGTGGTACCCAATTCAACAATCACGATGAAAAGTTCACAAACTTGCACAATCTAATATCTGGTTCATTGCTTGGAATTGATCACAATAGTCATTTCATTAAGTTCATTATATATTTCCATAGTCACATACATGCATGTAATTTTATCAATTGCAGTTAACAGGAACATATAACATAGACGGAAAATAAACCATCACCTACCTCGAAACAAGTCTTGCGAACTCTAAAGAGTTGGAGCTTTCCCTTTTTCCAAAGTCTTGACTCGTTCTTGGTCTAAAAACAACAAGAAATACAAAAAATCAATGAACAATGGCTTATAATGCCCAGATTATATCAAAATACTAACCCTTAGCCAAATTCATGATCCTATCACCCAACTAGGGTTTTTCCACCATTAATTTTAGGATAAAACCTTCCTCGAAGTTAATTCCTATAGATTCTAATAACTAAGAATTAAATTATACATTAGAGGAAAGAATTACTTACCTTTATCGAAGAGTTTGGTGCAAAACTGAAAAAGAATGGCCCTAGATCGCCCTTTCCTCTCCAAAAAGGAAGTTTGCAGGAAAATAACATTTTTGGAATTTTTCCGTTTAAATTCGCTACCGCCTCGCCATGGTGACACCCATCTCGCCATGGTGGCCTCGACATAGTGGGAATAATCCCCCGTGGAAGGTTGCAAGGAGACAGAAACTCGTAACTCACGTCTGAAATCCCCATTTCGCAACACACCCTCAAATCATAACATTTTAAAATCAACCCTTCACATCAAGATCAATTACGAGAGTTTTACTCGTCCGAATTCGATTCCGTAAAGTTTTACATACTCCTTAATGTCTTGGCTATCAACTCAAATGATCGAATTCATAATTAAATTACCCATACATTACCAGATTACCCCATACCTCACCTGGCTCAGATTTCATCTAAGTCTAGCCTAGGCTCGAAATTTCTAAGTTACTACTTAGAAGTTTTATTTCTCAAATTCCTTGTCCATTGACTTATCCATAGCGACGAAAACAAGTCTTTACAAAAAAAATATTTCTTTTTGTTGGAGACTCCGAGTCAACATAGGACTCAGTTGAATACTTAGCATAGGACACTGAGTTAGTATATGCAGTAGTAGTAGTAGTAGTAGTAGTAGTAGTAGTAGTATTCGAGTAGGTTACATATTATTGTATGCAACAATAGTTGAGTTGGAGTAGGACACAATGATCACAAGTAATCAAACTCTGTAAATTCAATACAACAACATTGCTTATATAAAGGGCATTGTTCTATTGTTTCATTATTACAAAATATACCAGTATTTTTTCAACTTCTCTGTCTTCTTTCTATACTGTGTTTCTACATGATATCAGATCTCTATGGCAAAGATAAAAGCTGCATGATTTTCTCTCCCACAATATCCAACAATGGCCCCAAACACAACTGCTCTGTTACTGTCAACCCCTTCCCTACATCACCTTATTGTTGCTTGTCCAATCAAGCTTAAGCCCACAAATTACTTAATTTGGACAACTCATATCATGCAGCTTATGCAAGTTATGAAGGTCATAGACTTCTTATTCCTGTTCGGTGACCTTCGCTGAGGTTTTTAATCTACCTCTGAAACCTAAACGTGGAGGATTAGATCCTGTAACTAGGGGTATGTGGTTGATTGATATTGCCTATCGATCAAAGAGGAGAAACCAAACAAAGGTACCTCATCTTCCACAGATAGAAAGGAGAAAGAAAGTGAGGACAATGACCGGAAGAAAGAGATGTGTTATTAAGAACATAGATCTCAAGAACTATGACTGAACAGAGCATGTATCTCATTGTAGGTTGTACTACAGCCAAGAAGAAGTGGTAATGCTTGAAAGAGGCATATCTTCAAGCAAAAAATGATAAAGAGTTTCAACTCAAGCAACAACAGAACATCAAGTTGGGATATAAGAAACTTGATGAATATCTGAAAGAGTTTAAGGGTATATATGATGGTCTTGCAGCCATACACAAACCTTTTGATAAGGATAGCAAACTTATCAACTTTGCCAGAGGTTTAGTTCCCAAATATAGGACTTTCAGAACTGTGATGCTTGGAAAGGCACCTTATCTAACTCTCAATCAGTTTGTCAATGCAATTGAAGGCTTTGACGTGAGAGTAGAGAAGGATGAAGTGTCATAGGAGAACCATAACATGGCTTTATCTACACAAAGATGCAGAGGCAAAGGATTCAGAGGAAACTCTAATAGAGGGAATTCTAACTACAACTCAAGAGAAAGAGGATTCAGACCTGCTGGGTAGGGAAACTTCAATCAGAACAACCAAACCATGCAAGGAACAAATCAAATAAAGGAAAAGTATTCATCTAGTGCTTGTCAAAGTTGTGGTAGGAATAATCACACTACACTTAAGTGTTTCTACATATGGTACTACTCCTATCAAGCTGAAGAGACTCTCCCACAAGCTTTGGCAGCATCCAAATTGCAAGGAACAACTGTTCCTACAATGTATGTTAATTCAGGAGCCACAAATCATATGACCAACAACATAGGTAATCTATCTGATATTAGAACTTACAATGGACATGATAAAATAATCGTAGGTGATGGATCACATCTAAATATTACACATGTTGGAAACATTACAAAATCAAGGTTGAAAGTTAAAGAAATATGAGTAGTACCCAAGTTAAATAAGAACCTATTGTCTGTTAGTAAGCTTGCTAAGGATAATTTTTGTCACTTGAGTTTAATGAATATTATTTTATTGTTAAGGACAAGAAGTCGGGGAAATAGCTGGCCAGGGGATCTAAGATGAGAGGACTCTATGCACTGAAAGATAATGACATCTTTGTTGTGACAACATCTTCAGTCTAGAAGAAGACATATTGGATTTGGCATGCTAGATTTGGCCACCCTAATTTAAAATCTTTACAATTTTTAAATAGAAATAAATTCATAGATGTTGAAAGTTGGAATAAAGTGCCTACTATCTGTACTAGCTGCTAGTTAGGAAAGAGCTGCAAACTTTCTTTTGCATTGAGAAATAATATTGAGAAAGAACCTTTGATTAGGATTCATTGTGATCTATGGGGTTCAACTCCTGTTTCATCATCTCAACATATGAAATACTATGTATTGTTTGTTGATGATAATACAAGGTACACTTGGGTGTATCCAATTAGAACTATGTCAGAATTCTTTGAAGTTTTTCTCAAGTTCCAAAACATGGTTGAAAAATAGTTTTCCAAGCCAATTATGATCTTTCAGTGTGATGGTAGTGGTTAGTTCATCAGTAATATTTTCATTAAGCATTTGGAAAGATGTGGCATTGTAAGACAAATGTCTTGCCCTAATACTCCTGAACAAAATGGAATTTCTGAAAGAAAGCATAGGCATATAGTAGAAACTAGGGTAATACTACTTTTTCATGCCAAACTGCCCTTAATTCTTTGGGTAGAAGCCTTCCTCACTGCCGTGTTCCTAATAAATAGACTTTCATCCTCAGTGTTAAAGAATGAGATACCATTTGTCAAGCTTTATGGGACATCTCCAGACTATAATAGTTTAAAGGTCTTTGGTTGCAGGTGTTATCCATATCTCAAAGGTCAGATAAAGTTTGCACCAAAAACCTATCCTTGTGTGTTCATTGGTTACAGTAGTCTACACAAAGGCCACAGATGTTATCAACCATCAACTACAAGAGTGTTTGTCTCTAGACATGTGATATTTGATGAACATATACTCCCTTATTTACAACCAGAAAAACTTGATTCAACTAATCACACTCACTTTGCTACCTTTCTTGAGTTCTTTTTTGTAGTGCAGGATGACACTTCAGGTGATCACCAAGCCTTCAGTGCAGTTGATATTATCCATCTAGGGAAAGTGTTACATACTTCTCCAGAAGTAGTGCACACTAAATATAATGCTCAGCCTGATGATGCCCTATCATCAAACAGTAATGATCATACTAATGATGATATACAAGAGAGTGAAGGCCATGAGAGTCTAGCTGACCAAGACTCTGGACACACAATTTCAATACCTGAGGAGATACTAACCTCTCAAAGCACAAGTGGAGTCTCAGAAGCTGCTCAAACCTCTGAGAGTACAGGTGGACATCACATGGTGACAAGATTAAAGAGTAAACAAGCTTTGATAGCAACCAATGGAGCAGCTAACGATGAGCCTAAGACCATAGATCAGGCACTAAAACTGCCATACTGGTATGTAACCATGAAGGAAAAATTAGATGCCCTACATCAAAATCAAACATGGACCTTGGTGACTAGAACTAGTGACATGAATGTGGTTGGATCAAGGTAGGTTTTCAAAACTAAGCTCAAATCATATGGCTCTATAGACAGATACAAAGCTAGAGTGGTAGCCAAAGGGTATTCTCAACTTGAAGGAATTGACTTTGAAGAGACCTTCAGTCCTATTCTCAAAGCTATAACCATAAGGGTAGTATTATCAGTAACTGTCAGCCTACACTGGCCCATTAGAAAACTTGATGTTAAGAATGCATTTTTGCATAGACATCTTCATGAAGAAGTGTATATGGCATAACCACCAGGATTTATTGATCCTTAGTATCCATATAATGTGTGTTCCCTAAAGAAAGTTTTATATGTCTCCTTAAGCAGGCACTTAGGTCCTGGTTGGACAGATTTAGTTTGTACTTACTTCATCTTGGTTTCAAGTGTTGTCACGATCCAAACTAGGGCCTAGATGTGACACAGAGATTAGAATTACCGAAGAAACTCCAACCAAGCCTCTTAGCATATCATAAGCATACATAAGGTAAACAATAAGTGGAAACTCATAAAAATCTAAGGAGACAAAGAATAGTTAGAGAGAATCAAGACAACATAGACTCTTTATACATATGCCCAATATGCCTCTACATGACTACATAGGCGGGGACTAGGACATGTTCCTAGCTCACCCTTAAAGAAAGTAATGACACTACATAAAGTAGTCTTTAAACATCATTGTAGTCTAAAAACAATAATAAAGGAAAGAATGACTCGGGTCGGCTTCGAAGCATGAGGACTCACCAAACTAATCTTCAATGGAACACCACCTAGCCACAGAAAGAGGATGGAGCGTCAGTCTCTACATTGTGATATAATGTAGGCAAAAAGTATACGTTAGTATGTTTGAATTTACTAAGTATGTAGGCAATGCAACGCATAGAAAACTATGTTTGTACAAATGACCATTTTAAATAGCATGATTGGAGAAGTAGTAAAAATCATAAGTAGTCTTAAGAATGATCAATGCATAATAAACCATAAGAGTATTATATTAAGTAAAGGATAGGATTAGTCATTTAAAACATAAAAGGAACATGCATATGTGGGAGATAAAAGTCATTTTAAAATCCATAGTCTTGATGAAAGATATATTAGCCATAGTAAGAAATACCTTGAACATTGAGAGAGAGTCATTTTTACCTTTGTGAGAGCGATCGTTAACCGACATAAAATATGTGAGCTATAATATGGATTCCTAATATTTACCCATACATCAGAGGAAAGGGCGAGACTACTTACCAAGGTAGAATCCAATATGCCTAAGTGGATCCACTAAGCTACATAAATGATCGAGCCTCAACTACGAGTGAACCATAAGGAATCAAGCCTCTTCTACGGGTGATCCTTTAACCTATGGTGGAACGTAGTTATGAGACAATGGGATCTTACTACGGGTCTCTTGCCTTTGCTACGAGAGAGAATGCCTATCCCAAGGTCCACTCAGTGCTAGGTAAGCTCTCAACAGAATATCATACATAACATAGAAATCATAATGAACATATATCATAGTCAAGATCATAGGTTTGAAATCATAGAGTAGCTTATTTTCATAACATAAGTGCAATACAGGTATTGTCCTTCCACATTATAAATCATATATATATAGGTAATATCATTAGGCCTTAAGGCACAACATTAGGCCCTAAGTCACCTTTTCCTTAATTTGCATGAAAATCATAATTTGAAACATACTTATAATTCATGATCATAGTTGAAATACATAATCATAATTCATACTTGGAAATTAGGGTAAAACAAGAATACATGATCAATTGTCTTGTAAATAATGAAATTGACTTGAAAACATGTATGATCATATACTTTCTATCAGTCCATACATAATTTATAAAGATAATATCATTTGAAAGTATAATTGAAAATACTCATAATTAATATCATGAACCCTAGAGATCAATGTAGGGGAATTCATGAAAAAACTCTTCAATTCAATGCAATAATTATCAATTTATATTAAAATAGATTCATAACCATAAGTAGAATCATAATTCATGTAATTTAATAAGAATTAAACAAAACTCATAATGAGATCATGAACCCTAAGTATCATGTAAGAGGACTTATTGGAAAATCATTGAAATCATGCAATATCATAAAATTCATATATATTTGAGTAGAGAATTATGTAATTAAACTCAATTGATAAAATTGAAAGAAAAATCATAGAATCCATAAAATCTCATACTTGAATTTAATAGAAAACTTGAGAAATTGATTGGGCTTCATGGATGAAAGAATTCATGAATCAATACCCACATACCTTGAGTGAGAAGACAAAAACATTTGGAAGAATTTAGGAGTTTTGATGGAGAGCTTAAGTGAATTTCTTGGAGGTCTTCAATGGATTCCTTGAGAGTCTTTTGTAGAGAAAGAAATATTTGAGTAAGTGAATTGTAGAAGAATGAATGAAATTAGAGGTGTAGGTTAGTTTATAGAGATGAATTAGGCCCTAAAACTGTCCAGATTCATGAACTAACAATTTGGGAAATGTCTAAAGTACCCCCTCCCCCCCACTTAAAACTAAATTTGGGAACATGTAAATTGCATTGGCCACATGCGTTTTATGTGAAAAAGGGTAAATCGCATTCCTCGAATGTGTCTTATGCCTTATTTTTTCGGAAGTAATTTTTGGCTAGATTTCAGATAAAATTGAACTATGGGGGAGCAAGTTTGCGACGCGGACTTACCGCGCACCCTCTTTTTTTGCGCAATTCTTGAAAAGTCTTTTGATACACGAATTCTAAAAATCCACCAAGACTATTTTTCCGTAGGTTTTGACCCTTGATTGATATTTCGGACTCAAATTTTCCAAAAAAGATAAGGATAATGTGTTATGCAAGCGACCTATTTCCAAGGCATTTTAAGGTACTTTTAAGCATTTTTGAGGATTATTACAAGTGACAGTAGAGCAGACTCATGATTATTTGTTCTTCACTGCAAGAAAGGTACTATTCTTCTTCTTTTATATGTGGATGATATAGTGATTACAGGAAGCTCCTTTACATATATTCAAGAAATAATTATTGCACTTGGAAATGAGTTTGCGATGTAGGATCTTGGACAACGACATTTCTTCCTTTGAATTGAGGTTACATATTTTGATGGTGGTATTTATCTAAATCAAAGTAAGTATGCTATAGAACTGCTTAAGAAGACTGATATGGCCATGGCTAGACCAATGAACACACCACTTGCACAAAAGCATGGCCTATTGGAAGCTGAAGGAAGTCTTGTCAATGCTTCATTGTATAGGAGTACTGTAGGAAGTCTTCAGTATCTCACATTAACTAGGCCAGATATCACTCATGCAGTAAAGTTTTTCAGCCAGTTCATGCAGACTCCTAATTATGAGCACTTCCAAGCTATTGAAAGGATTCTCAGATATGTTAAAGCCACAACTCAGCTGGGACTTAGGCTGATTGCACACTTACCCTTCAGGTTGTATGGATGTATGGATACTCTGATGCAGATTGGAGAGGTTGTGCTATGACAAGAAGATCAACTACATGGTATTCAATTTTCCTAGGTGCTAACTGCATCTCCTGGATCTCTAAGAAATAATAGACAATTGCAAGATCAAGTGTTGAAGCTGAGTATAGTGCATTGGCTTCGACTGCAGCAGAGATCACATGGATAACATATATTCTTAGAGACATTGGTGTATCACTGTCCACAACTTCAATACTTTTTTGTGACAACCTCAATGCACTATACCCGACTGTGAATCCTGTGCTACATGCCAGAACAAAACATGTTGAAATGGATTATCATTTTGTCAGAGAAAAGGTGGCTAGAGGTTAAATTATTACTCATTTTGTTCGATCTCAGGATCAGTTAGCTGACATTCACACTAAGGCACTAACCAAACAACAATTCACAGGATTTCAGAGCAAGATAGGAGTGGATGATCCTCCTCTCACTAGCTTGAGGGAAAGTGTTGGAGACTCTGAGTCAACATAGGACTCAGTTGAATGCTTAACATAGGAAACTGAGTTAGTGTATGCAGTAGTAGTATTCGAGTAGGTTATATATTATATTGTATGTAGCAGTAGTTGAGTTGAAGTAGGACAAAGTGATCACAAGGTGATAAAACTCAGTAAATTCTGTACAACAACATTGTAAACAACAAATTTTCGAGCCGAGAAAAATAAATAATCAAGACCGGAAAATTGGAGTAACAAAGTGTAATATTTGATTTCAAAATGTAGTGCGAGTTACAATCTCTATGATAATCCTCTGATTCTTCAAATAATATGGAATATGTCGAACTTGAATTTGATTTAGAGTCAAAGGCTTGAATAGCTTGATCTTGAATCTTTGTCTTCAAATTTGGATTTCAATTATTCATCACGAACCCTTGTATGGTTATGACGAACAGTAAATATGAACAAGTAAATATTCTTCTTCGTTCTTGATCTTGAACTTGAACTTGGATTTGATTACTTGAACTTTGTAGCTTTGTAGAGAATTTGCGGTCTTTGATCCACGAGCTCTCTTCTTGCTTCTTGTTCTTCCAAAAAAACCACC
Organism: Solanum dulcamara; assembly: GCF_947179165.1. Taxonomy (NCBI): domain Eukaryota; kingdom Viridiplantae; phylum Streptophyta; class Magnoliopsida; order Solanales; family Solanaceae; genus Solanum; species Solanum dulcamara. Next base: position 25,812,802 of record NC_077245.1, read on the forward strand.
CTCTCAGAATAATGAGAACCCCTATTTATAGTTGTAGGGAGTGGTATGAGGGTGTGATTTGATTGATTGGTTTGGACTGACCAATCAGATTTCTTTGTTGAAGAGTTTTAATTTGATTGGTCAGAACATGTCACATAGACACGTGGTATTATTCTAGTGGCTCATTTAATTTGACTTAGATTGCCACATAACTTTGACACGTGGCATGATTTTAGTGGCTTATTTAATTTGACCTGGATTGCCACCTAACTTTGACATGTGGCATGATTTTAGTGGCTTATCTAATTTGACTTGGATTGCCACCTAACTTTGACATGTGGCATGATTTTAGTGGCTTATTTAATTTGACTTGGATTACCACTTAACTTTGACATGTGACATGAAAATGGGCCTCTAGGATGAGATGATATTGGGCTTAACAAAGTGGAGTCATCTTTATAGCCCAAATCAATGGATTTAGGTTTTTAATTAAATCCACATTTATTGGGCTTAAATAATTAACCCAATTTTATTAATCTAAAATATTTATTTGGACTAATATATCTTGAATTTAATATAAATTTAACCATTCTACAAATTTATATTTAATAAATTGTAAATGATTACAAATGCTCCCTGCTTCAAGTCTTGTCGAGATATTCTATCTTTTGAAGACTAGGCTTGAAGTATTACTTGTAGGATAATGACATGCCATGTATTTTGAGATGTACCGTGAATTCATACTATATTGATGCACCCCTTCATCATTGTTGGAGTAGGAATGTAGCAAATTAGTTATATCAAATGAGGATTAGGAAAGAGAAGAAGAAAAAAATGTTTTTTTTTCACGTTTTTTTTAGGGTGTTTACTTGTCATGCAAGATTCCACCACTAATTGGAATCCGCTTAGGAGTCAATTTTGTAGAAGCCAAATTCAAGTTTGAATCTAGTTATAATAGATGCTAATAAACCTCTATAAATAGATGTCTGACCTTCATTGTTTTGCAGCAATGTGGCTTGACGATCAGCGCCGTGGTACTTTCTTCTTTCTTTTCTTTGATTTTCAATAGCCTTTTCCTCATCTTGACATGTCTGTCGTAGAAAATTCATATCTTATTGTAGATACGTAGGAATCACGAACGGTGTGATTTTCTAGAAACTAGACTTCTCGATTTACAACATATCCAAAATTGAGAATTTAATACTTTCATGACCATTCTAGATATTTTTTTTAAAGTTAGCTCTAGATTTTGCCATGCTGGAGGTTTCAAATTTGAGTGATTTTATTAAAACTTTTGTATCTTCATATAGGAACTTCAAAATCACAAGCCGCTTGATTATTTTGAATTCAGACACAAAGTTATACAACATATCCAAAATTTAGATTTAAACTCCTTCAATATAGTTCTAGATAATTTATTTATTTATTTTTTCACGTTTTTTTTCATGTTTTTTTTTGCAAATGCCTACCCTTTATTCTGTCTTCCAAATCCAATTAGAATTCTGAAAGGACACACTCCTTTTAGAATATGGATAGCCCAAATTTTCACAAGTTCACATCCAATTAGGATTTGGAGAGAATAAATTTGTATCATTTTACTAGAGTTCTACCCAAAAAGTAATTACAATTACTTTGGAAGAAGGACTCTCTCACCATCACTACTTGTCTATAAATAGACTCTCTCCTTCTATTTATTTTCATCATTGGTATTGACAGTTTTGATACTCCTTTTTGCATATCCTCTTGAGTTCATCAACATATGAGGTACATTTTTTTAATATATATATATATATATATATATATATATATATATATATTTTATTATTATTATTTCGTTTATTTTTTTCGTTTCTTTTTTTTTTTTTTTTTTCGTTTTTTTTTCCAAATGAAAATATTACTTCATATGCAATAAACTTTTATTCTATTGGTCCAAGTCAAAGACTGTACACCGTCTGAGATAAAGACTTTACATGATTTGTGGCAAAGACTTTACACCGTCTGAATCAAAGGCATTCCATAGTCCAAGCTAAAGACTTTACACCGTCTGAGGCAAAGACTTTACATAATTTGTGGCAAGGAAAAGGCAATCCATAGTCCGAGCTAAAGACTTTACACCGTCTAAGGCAAAGACTTTACATGATTTGTGGCAAAGACTTTACACCATCTGAGTCAGAGGCATTCCATAGTCCAAGCTAAAGACTTTACACCGTCTAAGGCAAAGACTTTCCATGATTTGTGGCAAAGACTTTACACCGTCTGAGTCAGAGGCATTCCATAGTCCAAGCTAAAGACTTTACACCGTCTGAGGCAAAGACTTTACATGATTTGTGGCAAAGACTTTACACTGTCTGAGTCAGAGGCATTCCATGGTTCGAGCTAAAGACTTTACACCGTCTGAGGAAAAGACTTTACATAATTTGTGGCAAAGACTTTACACTGTCTGAGTCAGAGGCATTTCATGGTCCGAGCTAAAGACTTTACACCATCTGAGGAAAAGACTTTACATGATTTGTGGCAAAGACTTTATACTGTCTGAGTCAGAGGCATTCCATAGTCTAAGATAAAGACTTTACACCGTCTGAGGCAAAGACTTTACATGATTTGTGGTAAAGATTTTACACTGTCTGAGTTAGAGGCATTCCATAGTCCGAGCTAAAGACTTTACATCGTCTAAGGCAAAGACTTTACATGATTTGTGATAAAAACTTTACACCGTCTGAGTCAGACATAGGTTTTGCTCAAAGAATATAATCGTCCATTATTGAGATTCATTACCATGATTATTGAATTACTAATTTAAGCGCTAACATTTTTTATTTTTTTTTATTTTTTTACAGATTGAATCATGATTTACTTTAGAGATTTGACTTCCTCTTCTTCAGAGTTGCGATACCTTTTGTGTTTCGATAGTACAAGAGATATATCATTGTATGAGAGCACCAAGCCAGGATAGGCTCAATTTATCAGAAACCAAGCTTCTTAACATATCCAAAATTTATAGTTCAAGTCCTGCAGGATAGTTCTAAGCAAACTTCAAAAATGAATTTCACATATAGAAAAGCTAACAGATTCACATTTGCATGATCTTATTAAAAAAATATTCGTATCTTAGCGTAGAGAATCCAAAAAAAACTACAACATGTACAATAATCACAGCTAATAGCTTTATAAATTTGTACGAATATTTCTTTGAAGTCAATTCAAATTCTGTCTTGATTGGCCCTCTTTAATTTACACGTCATATATGACAATATACAAGAACATTGTGATGCTCAAATAATAGTGTGCCCCATTTCTTTTGAGCTTATGAGACTAAAATTAGGATATAACTCACGGACTATGGTGGAGAGGGTCAAGAGAGACTATGGGTTCTTTGGATACTCGTGCGACTGAACTCAGAATATAATGCCAAGCACCTACGTACCTCAGTGAAGAGGATCAAGTCATAACGTAGTTCTGAAAGAATGATTATTTTTTATTTTTTTTGGTCCTAACTTTTGCCAAGTCGCCTCTTTCGAGATTTTCAACCTAGCGGACATTTTTTTATGGAGTGCCGTGCACAGTTTATACTCTTGCGGGCCAGTAGTAACATGCAGTTTATACTCGTACCTTAAGGAGTGTGTTTCTTTTCTTCAAGGATAGTATCTCTTTATGAACTTTCCATTAATGGGGCCAATGCGCAATCCTTCTGAGTCAACCAGTTTGTAAGCGCCACTTGAGTATACTTCTTGTACCATATATGGTCCATACCATTTAGCGGAGAACTTGCTTCCAGAACGACGAGAAGTAATAATGGGCCTTCTTACAACAAGAACTTGATCACCCACTTGGAAGCATCTAAGACGAACCTTCTTATTAAAAGATCGAGCTAGACGAGCTTGATAACATTGCAGACTTTGTTGGGCCTCTAGTCTTTTTTCATCAAGAGCCTCCAATTCTTTAAGGCGCAACCGAGCATTTTGTTCATCAGTGAGCCCTTCTTGAATGGCAAGGCGCAATGACGGGATTTGACGTTCAAGTGGAAGAACTGCTTCAACTCCATAAACAAGAGAGTAGGGAGTCACTTGTGTTGGCGTGCGATACGTAGTCCTATATGCCCAAAGAGCCTCTTCCATTCTTTTATGCCAATCTCTCTTAGACTTGGAAACAACTTTTTTCAACAAGTTGCAGAGTGTCTTGTTAAATGCTTCAGCGAGACCATTAGCAGCCGCATAATATATAAAGGAATTGCGTTGCTTAAAGCCAAAAAGATCACATATCTTCGTCATTAACTTGTTGTCAAATGGCTTGCCATTATCTGTCAATATGTATCGAGGAATACCAAAACGGTAGATAATATTAACTCGAATGAAGTTGGCGACATTCTCTTTCTTTACTTCTCTAAGAGAAACAGCTTCTGCCTATTTTGAGAAGTAGTCAGTTGCAGCCAGGATGTACAAATGTCCACCAGAGGACTTAGGCAATGGTCCAACAACATCCAAACCCCAAGCTTCAAATGGCCATGAGGCAATAGTTGGGTGCAATACTTCTGGGGGTTGATGTATAAAATTTGCATGGAATTGGCAAGCTTTACATCTTCGGACGTAATCCAAGCAATCTTTCACCATGGTTTGCCAGTAATATCCTATCCTTTTTATGTGAAAATGAAGTTTTGGTCCAGACTGATGCGCTCCACATACTCCAGAATGCGCTTCTTGCATAGCTTGAGTAGATTCATCTGCCCCCAAACATCGTAAGAGAACTCCATCGAACGACCGCCTGTAAAGTGTATTTTTATAATAAAGAAAATGAGGGGCTCGTCGTCGGATTTCTGTTCATCTTCGAAGGTTTTCTGGCAATATTCCATAACACAAATAATCTATTATTGGTTGTCGCAAATCGTCAATTTCAACTTCCGAAGTGGCGATAACTTGTCGAAATTCTTCTTCATGCTCATTTGGAGGCGGAGTTATCCATCTTTGGCATACCACAACTTGCATTTCATCAGGAGATACTAATGTAGAAGCTAAAGTTGTTAATGCATCAACCTTTTTATTTTCCTTTCTTGGGACATGTTGAATAGTCACCTCTCCAAGCCACCCTATCATCTTTTGAACGTAATTGCAGTATGGGATTAACTCAGGCTTCTTTACTTCATAATTACCCAAGACTTGATTGATCACCAACTTGGAATCCCCAAAAACTTATAGTTGCAATTGTTTCATATCAATGGCCATCTCAAGCCCAAGTAAGAGTGCTTGATATTCAGCAACATTATTGGAGCAGTTTTGTGTTAGAGTGAAGGAGTATGGCAAAACTTCTCCATGGGAAGTGACAAATACCACTCCAGCACCGGCTCCTTCACGATGTGCAGTACCATCAAAATACATCTTCCAAGGTAGCTGAATTTCTACTAGCATTGCGTCTTCATCAGGTAATTCATCAGATAACTCCCAATCATTCGGAATGATTGACCAAGAAATTTGCTAGCACTTGTCCTTTTACTGCCTTTTGAGATATATACATAATCTCAAATTGTTGAAACTGGAGGTACCACCTTACTAGCCTATCACTTAAGACAGGCTTGGACATGACAAACTTGATAGGATTCACTTTAGAGACAAGTTGTACAATATGAGCCTGGAAGTAATGCTTCATCTTCTGAATTGAGAACACGAGTGCCAGACATAACTTCTCAATAGGTGAATACTTGATCTTGTTTTGTGTCATCATCCTACTCAAGTAATATAGGGCATTTTCTTTCCCTTAATCATTTTCTTGTGCGAGAAGTGCTCCTACTGACCTTTCTTGTGCTGCAATGTATAACATCAATGGTTTTCCAGGTATAAGAGCTACAAGTACTGGAGGTTTCATCATATAAGACTTTATGTTCTCAAAAGCATTGGTACAAGCTTGGTCCCATTCAAACGGAACATCTTTCTTCATAAGGCGACTGAATGGTTGACATATCCCAGCCAGATTTGAGATAAACCTCCTAAGATATGATAATTTTTCTTGTAAGCTTTTCAACTCATGAATATTTTTTTGGCTCAGGCATCTTCAAAATAGCATCTATCTTATCTTGATCAATCTCGATTCCTCGATGTCGAATAATAAAACCGAGAAACTTTTCTGAAGTAACTCCAAAGGCACATTTTAAAGGATTCATTTTGAGTTGGTATCTTCGAAGCCGTTCAAACACCATTCTCAAATCTTTCAAGTGGTCATCACTCTTCTTTGATTTTACTACTAAGTCATCGACATAACACTCAACATTTTTATGAAGTATGTCATCAAAAATATTCTGCATGGCTCGTTGATAAGTGGCTCCAGCATTTTTTAAACCAAAAGGCATCACTTTGTAGCAATATATACCTAAGGAGAGCGAAATGCAGTAAGTTCTTCATCCTTTGGTGCCATGCGAATTTGATTGTATCCAGATGAACCATCCATGAAGGACATTGCCTCGTATCCAGTTGTAGCATCAATCAGAAGCTCAGGGATTGGAAGAGGAAATTCATCCTTAGGGCTTGTATTATTAAGATCTCTAAAGTCAACACAAACTCGTATTTGGCCATTCTTCTTTCTTACAGGTACAATGCTTGAAATCCATGTAGGATATTTGACATCACGAATAAAACCTGCTTCAATGAGCTTGTTAAGTTCAGTTTCGATCAAAGGAACCAATTCAGGTCTAAAGCGACGTTGTGCTTGTTTAACAGGACGAGTACCTCGTTTTACAGCAAGATGATGAACTGCAACTTTAGGGTCTAACCCTGGCATCTCTTTGTAACTCCAAGGAAATACATCCCTAAATTCCATAAGCAGCTCAATATATTTCTTCTCTTCATCGTCATCCAGCGAAGCACTCACATATGTAGGCCTTATATCATCATCAACTCCAAGATTTACTTCCTTCAATGCATCAACAATATTATTTATCCCTTCCTCAAGTTCAGGTGGCGCATCTTCAGCATCCTCATCTTCTTGAGGATCACCATCATTAAAAGATATGTGATGGCATGCACGAATATCAACAAACCCGTCATCAATTTTTGCATATAGTGGAGTACTTTCTTCGTCACAAATTGTGATATGATTTGATGATCCCACACTTTCTTCATCTTCATCTCGCTCCCTAGTGTGAACTATGGTATGAGCTTTTGCTCTCAGAACATCTCCACATAAAACTACAAGTTTTGTTTCTCGCCTCATTCTAGAAGGGATCAAACTGGGCCAATTCTTGGGTGAATTATGCTCCCGAGCATATACCCGTTCTTCCATTATTCTATAATCTCCTTGGCGCTTGTATTTCTTCTTTATTGGTCCCAATCGATCAAATTCTGAAATATTTGGAGTTGATTCTATTAGTCGATCAGATGCAGAAACGTTAGGAGTCATGCCACTAAGTCGATCAAACATAGAAGGCTTCTTGTTGAACATCATCGATTCTTCCATAGGGATAATGTAGTTGATGCTCATCCTTTTTATAGAGATTCGGATTGGTGACGGTTGTTTGTAACCCAGGCCTTCGCGTGATTGCTTGACATCATACCCTTTCTCTATCATCATCCTTTGAGTTGGATTTAGGCCATGATTTGCCCTTTCAATAACTTCATTTGGAAGTTTCCCTACTTTAGAAGCTTCATTGGGATTGTATCCTGCTTTTACCAACAACTTATATGCATTCGGGTCAAAACCCTCATTTGTACGATTTTTAGGGAGTGATTCATGTGAATCATGATTCGATGGTCTGACAAATCCTTGTATCATTTTTGAAGGTGATTTGATTGCATCAATTTGCTTGATAGGGAATGCCAACTTACTACTCTGCAACTTAGAGGGTGGGATCTTGACTTTGTTTGTCTTTGGGACATAGTGAGAAATAGGAATCATTCTCTTACTTGAAGATGCCTCACTTATCTTAGGTACTTCACTCATATCTGAAAGTGTTTTATCCTTTTCAATCATGACCCTCGCATTATCAGGTGCTACATCAACCCTTTTTGTGATATCAACAGGTATCACATTATCAACTTTAACTTCTTTTGAAACATGATTCTTTAAGTAGAATTTTGCATCAGCAAAGTGCGCTTCCATCTCGTTGAAAGGTTCATCATCAGCAACTACCTTCTTTTGAACCCCATCTTCAAAGTATTTGAAATATTGATGGTAGGTGGACAGTACCACTTTGTTCTCATGTATCCATGGTCTTCCTAACAAGATGTTATACGAGGTCTTTGAGTCAATAACATGCATCCATGCACTCGAACACACATCCCCCATCGTTATATCTAATTTGACTGCACCAATGACTCTCTGCCCCCTTTGGTTAAAACCTTGAATCATCAGACGACTTTCAGACAGTTCATTTATCGGTATTCCAAGTTCTTTCACAGTACGAATAGGGAGAATATTGACCCCAGATCCATCATCCACAATGATCCTATTTACTTTATGTCCGCGCACAAAACCTACCATATATAAAGGGCGATTATGCAACACTTCACCCAATAAAAGATCATCATTAGTGAATGTAAATTTCGCATCACATGTGTCCACTTCTTCAGAGTGAGGCTTTATAGGGCCATCACATGAGGTAATGATGGTGATGAGCTTTCTACCATCGTCTCTTCTCTATCAATGTTACAACACGAGGCCTTGGTGTCACGATGAAAAATCTTTTCACGAAACCAACTTGGCAACAATTCCTCTAATGTCACCGGAGGACGTTGCTTTTGATAGTAATTTCCCTCGACTCTTGACTTCTTCACATTCTTCTTTACCCTTTGAGTTTTAGGGGTAGGTGGATGGCACCACTTTGTTCTCATCTTCGCTCTAGTCACTTGCTTATTTGGTTCTCTTTGCAAGCTCGTTTTACGATGTCTTCGTCGTGAAACTAAAATCCATACTTTATCATCAGTATAAGCACCACAAGATTGGTTTTCCTCTAGAGGTTTATCTTCCCTTATTACTTCATTCATCAAAGGAACAAGCAATAATACGTTAACATCTATTGGTTTGAAGTCACCAAATTTAATCATCTTTGGTGGTGATGTGGCTAGGTCATCACCACTATCATGTATTTCGATAAAGTTGCAAAGAACTATGGGTTCGAGTGAACCAAAAGTGATAGAGACTTGATTTGAACTCTCCTTCTCATCTTAAAGTAATATCTTTCCTTCACGGGCCAAGTCCATGATCTTTTCCTTAAAGATAAAACATTTTTCGATCGGATGGCCTATCAAACGGTGATATTTACAGTAATTTGGATCATTAGTCCTCCCAGCCTCATCTGGACGCTTCATTTCAGGTAGCTCAAAGAGTTTTAACGTCAGAAGCTCTTCAAAAATTGCTGGAACATTTGAGTCCAAGAAAGGATACTCTTTTGCTTGTATTTCCTTCAAAGTCAGCTTTTTAGCAGCGTTATTCTGAAAAGTCGTGGTCTTCACCCTTTGATTCTTGCTTAGATTTGTAGCCACTTTCAAAGGTACGGCATTAACACTCATCGACTCCTTGTTTGCAAACTTAGGTGCCGATTTTCCCCCTTTCTTTACCTCCATTTTGTCTTTTCCCTTGCGAGGCCTATAAATAATTGGTCCTTCAATCCCGCTTGCAGACATGCTCAACTCCATATCATGATCACGTGTGGCTAGTTCCTCAAATGATTTGGGTTTAATACCCTGTAGGATATAACGAAGTCCCCAACGCATTCCTTGAATACACATTTCTATTCCGGAAGTTTCACTAAGCCTATCCTTACAATTGAGGCTTGCATTTCTCCATCGGTTGATAAACTCAATGACGGGTTCATCTTCCCATTGACGTATATTTGTGAGTTCAACCATGCTCACAGTACGTCTTGTGCTATAGAAGCAATTGAGAAATACATGCTCAAGTTGTTCCCAACTATCAATAGAGCCTGCCTCGAGATCCGTATACCAGTCAAAGGCATTTCCTTGTAAGGAGCGCACAAATTGCTTGACCAGATAATCTCTATATGTTCCAGCGTTATTGCAGGTTTCAACAAAATGGGCAATGTGTTGGTTTGGATTTCCTTTTCCATCAAATTGTTGAAATTTTGGAGGTTGATAACCTGCAGGCATCTTCAAAACATCAATTCTTGAAGTGTATGGCTTTGCATACGTGAATGATGACTTTGAAGACACGTCATACTTATCTTTGATAGTTCCCATAATGAAGTCCTTCAGTTGATGAATGGGAATTCCTCCTTCAGCAGATACTTGCAGCTCATCACCCATATTTATTTGCTTTGTAACTGAATCTCCCTTTTCTTGTATCATCAGACCTTTTCCAGGTGCATGACTTGAGTCCCCCTCCATAACATTCTCAACTCTGTCCGTCAACTTGACAATTCGATTATCCTGATCTTGCACATATTTTGTTAGACCTTCAATTGCCTTCGTCAAACTCGCCAGTTGTTCTTCAACAATTGAGGTGTTAGTCATTATCGCTTGGATAGCCGTTATGGATGATGGGGCAAAGCATGGATTTTCCTTCAAACTGAAATCTGTCTGAAACAAGTTACGTGGAGTGACTGAGGCAGATCTAGTGATCAAGACATCATCTTCATCTTGAATAGTGCGATTCCTCGTGTTAAAAGGACTAAGTCGAGCCAACGTCTTTTCAACAATATCAGTTATATTCTCTCCTTATTCCAATTCATTCGGAAAGAATCTTGCCCCCTTTGAAGATGGAAGATCAACAATAGGAACTGATGCGGACGACACTTGAAGTGCTTGTTGTCCTAGCAAGTTTGCTCTGTACCTAGTGATGGGTCCCAAACTTCCTATAGTAGCATCCAGTATGTTCTCCACCTCAGAGGAAAACTTGGAATCAATAGCCTTAGCAATAATAGTCCTGGAGTCAAACTTCTTAGATGCCATTTAAGTGTTCTTGAAGTTTGATGATCGATGTGAAGAGATGAGAGGTAGAGATTGTCCCACTGGGCGTGCCAAAATTCTCTACAAAGCTACAAAGTTCAAGTAATCAAATCCAAGTTCAAGTTCAAGATCAAGAACGAAGAAGAATATCAAGAAGATCAAGATCAAGTTACTTGTTCATATTTACTGTTCGTCATAACCATACAAGGGTTCGTGATGAACAATTCAAATCCAAATTTGAAGACAAAGATTCAAGATCAAGCTATTCAAGCCCTTGACTCTAAATCAAATTCAAGTTCGACATATTCCATATTATTTGAAGAATCAGAGGATTATCATAGAGATTGTAACTCGCACTATATTTTGAAATCAAATATTACACTTTGTTACTCCAATTTTCCGGTCTTGATTATTTATTTTTCTCGACTCGAAAATTTGTTGTTTACAATGTTGTTGTACAGAATTTACTGAGTTTTATCACCTTTTGTACAACAACATTGTAAACAACAAATTTTCAAGCCGAGAAAAATAAATAATCAAGATCGGAAAATTGGAGTAACAAAGTGTAATATTTGATTTCAAAATGTAGTGCGAGTTACAATCTCTATGATAATCATCTGATTCTTCAAATAATATGGAATATCTCGAACTTGAATTTGATTTAGAGTCAAGGGCTTGAATAGCTTGATCTTGAATCTTTGTCTTCAAATTTGGATTTGAATTGTTCATCACGAACCCTTGTATGGTTATGACGAACAGTAAATATGAACAAGTAACTTGATCATGATCTTCTTGATATTTTTCTTCGTTCTTGATCTTGAACTTGAACTTGGATTTGATTACTTGAACTTTGTAGCTTTGTAGAGAATTTGCGGTCTTTGATCCACGAGCTCTCTTCTTGCTTCTTGTTCTTCCAAAAAAACCACCCTCTCAGAATAATGAGGACCCTTATTTATAGTTGTAAGGAGTGGTATGAGGGTGTGATTTGATTGGTTGGTTTGAACTGACCAATCAGATTTCTTTGTTGAAGAGTTTTAATTTGATTGGTCAGAACATGTCACATAGACACGTGGCATTATTCTAGTGGCTCATTTAATTTGACTTAGATTGCCATATAACTTTGACACGTGGCATGATTTTAGTGGCTTATTTAATTTGACCTGGATTGCCACCTAACTTTGACATGTGGCATGATTTTAGTGGCTTATCTAATTTGACTTGGATTGCCACCTAACTTTGACATGTGTCATGATTTTAGTGGCTTATTTAATTTAACTTGGATTACCACTTAACTTTGATATGTGGCATGAAAATGGGCCTCTAGGATGAGATGATATTGGGCTTAACAAAGTGGAGTCATCTTTATAGCCCAAATCAATGGATTTAGGTTTTTAATTAAATCCACATTTATTGGGCTTAAATAATTGACCCAATTTTATTAATCCAAAATATTTATTTGGACTAATATATCTTGAATTTAATATAAATTGAACCATTCTACAAATTTATATTTAATAAATTGTAAATGATTACAAATGCTCCCTGCTTCAAGTCTTGTCGAGATATTCTATCTTTTGAAGACTAGGCTTGAAGTATTACTTGTAGGATAATGACATGCCATGTATTTTGAGATGTACCGTGAATTTAATATAAATTGAACCATTCTACAAATTTATATTTAATAAATTGTAAATGATTACAAATGCTCCCTGCTTCAAGTCTTGTCGAGATATTCTATCTTTTGAAGACTAGGCTTGAAGTATTACTTGTAGGATAATGACATGCCATGTATTTTGAGATGTACCGTGAATTCATACTATATTGATGCACCCCTTCATCATTGTTGGAGTAGGAATGTAGCAAATTAGTTATATCAAATGAGGATTAGGAAAGAGAAGAAGAAAAAAATGTTTTTGTTTCACGTTTTTTTTAGGGTGTTTACTTGTCATGCAAGATTCCACCACTAATTGGAATCCGCTTAGGAGTCAATTTTGTAGAAGCCAAATTCAAGTTTGAATCTAGTTATAATAGATGCTAATAAACCTCTATAAATAGATGTCTGACCTTCATTGTTTTGCAGCAATGTGGCTTGACGATCAGCGCCGTGGTACTTTCTTCTTTCTTTTCTTTGATTTTCAACAGCCTTTTCCTCATCTTGACATGTCTGTCGTAGAAAAATCATATCTTATTGTAGATACGTAGGAATCACAAACGATGTGATTTTCTAGAAACTAGACTTCTCGATTTACAACATATCCAAAATTGAGAATTTAATATTTTTATGACTGTTCTAGATATTTTTTTTAAAGTTAGCTCTAGATTTTGTCATGCTGGAGGTTTCAAATTTGAGTGATTTTATTAAAACTTTTGTATCTTCATATAGGAACTTCAAAATCACAAGCCGCTTGATTATTTTGAATTCAGACACAAAGTTATACAACATATCCAAAATTAAGATTTAAACTCCTTCAATATAGTTCTAGATAATTTATTTATTTATTTTTTCACGTTTGTTTTCATGTTTTTTTTCGCAAATGCCTACCCTTTATTCTGTCTTCCAAATCCAATTAGAATTCTGAAAGGACACACTCCTTTTAGAATATGGATAGCCCAAATTTTCACAATTTCACATCCAATTAGGATTTGGAGAGAATAAATTTGTATCATTTTACTAGAGTTTTACCCAAAAAGTAATTACAATTACTTTGGAAGAAGGACTCTCTCACCATCACTACTTGTCTATAAATAGACTCTCTCCTTCTATTTATTTTCATCATTGGTATTGATAGTTTTGATACTCCTTTTTGCATATCCTCTTGAGTTCATCAACATATGAGGTACATTTGTTTTAATATATATATATATATATATATATATATATATATATATATATATATTTTATTTTATTTTTATTTCGTTTTTTTATTTCATTTTTTTTTAAAATGAAAATATTACTTCATATGCAATAAACTTTTATTCTATTGGTCCAAGTCAAAGATATTACACCGTCTGAGATAAAGACTTTACATGATTTGTGGCAAAGACTTTACACCGTCTGAATCAAAGGCATTCCATAGTCCAAGCTAAAGACTTTACACCATTTGAGGCAAAGACTTTACATAATTTGTGGCAAGGAAAAGGCAATCCATAGTCCGAGCTAAAGACTTTACACCGTCTAAGACAAAGACTTTACATGATTTGTGGTAAAGACTTTACACCGTCTGAGTCAGAGGCATTCCATATTCCAAGCTAAAGACTTTACACCGTCTAAGGCAAAGATTTTACATGATTTGTGGTAAAAACTTAACACCGTCTGAGTCAGACATAGGTTTTGCTCAAAGAATATAATCGTCCATTATTGAGATTTATTACCATGATTATTATTTTTTTAATCGAAATTTTCCTCATTATATAAAGTAGAATGAAAGAACAAGTACAAGGAGGGGGACATGAAAAGCCTTACCTCCAAAAATAAGATGGATGAGAAGCCGGCTTTAAGGTCGGCATACTTATCCCTGGTACAAAGGTGCTATCTATGTACTAGAAAAGCGTTAAATCTATGAGAGGACTCCTCTTGGTACAATGCGACTAAGAAGAGAAAACATAACCGAGGGAGGATCGATTTTCCCTAAATCCAGAATCAGCCTCACAACTCCAACACAAGGCTCAAGGTCAGTACAACTAAACCAGGAGACACACAACGGTGACCAAAATTGAAAACTAGCTTCATTTTTTATAGCCGTTGAGTGCGGCTCCAAGTATTGGGTGTTGTGTTGCTGGTCTGGATTTTTGTTGATTGCATTAGGCATTTGAAGATCTGCATACAACCTGCACGACTTAAACAATTGAGAAGGCCCAATAGTTGTTGTTGAGCTAACCATCCAGCTGCACCAAAAGGCTTTCTGAAGCTGTTGTTGTTGGTAGATTGTGTAGTTGATGTTGTTATTGCTGCTGCATGTTGTTGCAGCATGGTAATTGGCATGGATGAAGTGTTGATGAGCTTCCTGCATGCCAGGCTGCTGTCTCCCTTCTTTTGAAGTTCTGTGGGTCTGCATAGACAAGTAACCAAAGTAACAAACACCTGTGGGTGTTTAGTTGTTGCTGCTGTTGGACTGTTGCTACTCCAAATACATTCAGTTGCACCAACAGACAAGTATGAAACCATCTGCTGTAGCCTCTGTTTCAGGTTGTGACTCCATGGATTGTTGGAAGAAATCGCTCCAATTGTTATTGTTCTTATACTCTGCTCAGAGAAATAACCATAGGCCATTCCACATGTTGGCCCAATAGATGCCAAGATGCAGATCAGCCCTGTAGTTTGGATTGTATTTCTGAAGCTGTTGTTGTTGGAAGTTGTTGTTGAGAGTTGTTGTATGTTGTAGGTCTGAGGTGTGAAAGTGCAAGGCTGCACTTGTTGCATCTCAGCTAATTTGCTGTAGGTGTTATTGTTGTAGTTGTTGTTGCACTTTGGAGGAGTTCCAAGGTCAGCTGTTGTAGTTCCCCTGTAAGACTCCAATCTTCTGTAGTTCTGCATCCCAGGTATCCCATGTTTTTGGTGTAGTTCTGCACTAACAAGTAAACAAGCAAAGGTCTCCAATGGTGTTGTTACTTGCAGTGCATACAACCTGCTGCATCTCTGCAGTGTAGCTGTTGGTGTTGTGGTGTGACTTCTGGAGTAATTGTTCCTGGTGAGTAGCTCCAACTTGTTCTGCTGGAGTTCCATATTGTTGCCTTCTCTGCAATGTATCTGCTGCTGTAACTCAGTTGTATTCACTGCTGCTGCTGTAATGTAAGATATGCAGGTGATGTTGCTAAGATGCTTGTCCAAGAATTCCACTCTTAGCTGCTGCAACTCTAATGCTATGTTCAAAGCTGCATGGTACCTGCACAAGATAGACAAACAAAAGGAACAAAGAGCTGCAGGAGTTTTATGGTGCAGAATTGGTGCTGCTGGTATTTTAGGAAAGAAATTGGCCTGGTTGGAGGGCTGATGTGTTTGTGAAATCTTAGTAGGGCAGGCTGATGTTTCCATGTTATTGCCTTCCATTTGCCAAGGTGCCCTATATGGTATTGTGCCTGCACATAGACCATCAAGAAAGTAGAGGTATTCAACCAAGCAAAATAACCAGAAGGGGCCCTGTGAAGTCCTCTTAGTGGAGATGTTTGATTTGGTGGTTGTATCTTTGATGTCCTCTATGTAGTTGTTGTTAGTGCATGTTGATGAGTCCCTGGAGCAACCTGCAACAATACAACAAACAACCAAAGGCAAGAAAGAACTTGCAACAGCAACAGCTAACACAAAGGAAAGGATCTCAAAGAGAGTTTTGGAGCCTGTTATCATTTTCAAGATCGCTCGACTAACATCTCCACTTATCCGTTTGAGTTGAAACTTCATGAGGTATGCACATATAGCCTTTTATTTAGCCTTGTAAGATTTGAAGGCTTTTTGCCCAAGTTGGAGCTTCCATATAGCAAATTTCTCTCTCTTTAGGCTTAAGACAGCTGATTGTTTCAAGGTCGCTCGCCTAACATCTCCAATTATCCGTTTGAGCTGAAACTTCTTGGGCCTAGTCATAATAGTAATTTCTGCAATCCTGCAAAGTTTGGATGCCTTGGTGCATGTCCTCATGCTGCAACACACCCTGCACATCTTAGCCTTAGTAAGAGCTTCGGAGTCTGTTATCTTTTTCCAAGTCGCTCGACTAACGTCTCCAATTATCCTTTTGAGCTGAAACTTCATGAGGTTTGCATATATATCTTTTTATTTAGCCATGAAAAGTTTGAAGGCTTGTTTCCCAAGTTGGAGGATCCAAATTACTAAAGTCCCTCTCTTTAGGCTTAAGGCAGCTGAATTTTTCAATGTCGCTCGCCTAACGTCTCCAATTATCCGTTTGGGCTGAAACTTCATGAGGTTTGCATATATATCCTTTTCTTTAGCCATGCAAAGTTTGAAGGCTTGTTTCCCAAGTTGGAGGATCCAAATTACTAAAGTCCATCTCTTTAGGCTTAAGGCAGCTAAATTTTTCAATGTCGCTCGCCTAACGTCTCCAATTATCCGTTTGGGCTGAAACTTCTTGGGCCTTGTCAATATAGTATTTTTTAAAACCCTGCAAAGATTGGAGGCCTTTGTACAGGTCCACATGCTGCTGCTCACCCTAAAATTTTCCAGACCTGCAACTATCTGCATATGCAAAAGGAAAAGAAAGGAAGAGATAACTACTCTAACCCCTAAATCTAATGGTATGGAGATTATTCTATAAAAGAAGTAAATTAGGGAGACTCTCCCTTTTACAATGGTCCTGATTATCATTATTTATATCAACTAATATTACAAGGTATGAAGAAGTTCCTTCAAGTTGGTTGATTGATCTTCTTCATCTTAGTTCTACTGAAGCTAGCCATGCCAGCTTTGTCCATTTTGTAGTGTCCCTTGGTCTCTCTTGGAAGCTGTTGAAAGCTGTAGTAGTGTTGTGTATAGCTTTTCATGTGGCTTTCCTTTGATAGTGAATCTACAGTGTAATTAGCTTCCCTAAAGATATGCCTGCACTGGAAAGTTTCTAGTTTGCTAACCAATTCCTGCAGTTCAGTGAGATAGGTGTAAATATTCCATGGTGGTTTCATCTCTTGTTTGAGCCACTTGATCAGTAGCTCAGAGTCTACTTCCAGGGCTACCCTACTATGGCCATGTTGTAGACACCATTGAATCATGATTTACTTTAGAGATTTGACTTCCTCTTCTTCAGAGTTGCGATACCTTTTGTGTTTCGATAGTACAAGAGATATATCATTGTATGAGAGCACCAAGCCAGGATAGGCTCAATTTATCAGAAACCAAGCTTCTTAACATATCCAAAATTTATAGTTCAAGTCCTGCAGGATAGTTCTAAGCAAACTTCAAAAATGAATTTCACATATAAAAAGCTGACAGATTCACATTTGCATGATCTTATTAAAAAAAAATATTCGTATCTTAGCGTAGAGAATCCAAAAAAAACTACAACATGTACAATAATTACAGCTAATAGCTTTATGGATTTGTACGAATATTTCTTTGAAGTCAATTCAAATTCTGTCTTGATTGGCCCTCTTTAATTCACACGTCATATATGACAATATACAAGAACATTGTGATGCTCAAATAATAGTGTGCCCCATTTCTTTTGAGCTTATGAGACTAAAATTAGGATATAACTCACGGACTATGGTGGAGAGGGTCAAGAGAGACTATGGGTTCTTTGGATACTCGTGCGACTGAACTCAGAATGTAATTCCAAGCGCCTACGTACCTCAGTGAAGAGGATCAAGTCATAACATAGTTCTGAAAGAATGATTATTATTTTTTTGGTCCTAACTTTTGCCTAGGACGCCTCTTTCGAGATTTTCAACCTAGCGGACATTTTTTTTATGGGGTGCCGTGCACAGTTTATACTCTTGCGGGCCAGGAGTAACATGCAGTTTATACTCGTACCTTAAGGAGTGTGTTTCTTTTCTTCAAGGATAGTATCTCTTTATGAACTTTCCATTAATGGGGCCTGCGCAATCCTTCTGAGTCAACCAGTTTGTAAGCGCCACTTGAGTAAACTTCTTGTACCATATATGGTCCATACCATTTAGCGAAGAACTTGATTCCAGACCGACGAGAAGTAATAATGGGCCTTCTTACAACAAGAACTTGATCACCCACTTGGAAGCATCTAAGACGAACCTTCTTATTAAAAGATCGAGCTAGACGAGCTTGATAACATTGCAAACTTTGTTGGGCCTCTAGTCTTTTTTCATCAAGAGCGTCCAATTCTTTAAGGCGCAACCGAGCATTTTCTTCATCAGTGAGCCCTTTTTGAATGGCAAGGCGCAATGATGGGATTTGACGTTCAAGTGGAAGAACTGCTTCAACTCCATAAACAAGAGAGTAGGGAGTCGCTTGTGTTGGCGTGCGATACGTAGTCCTATATGCCCAAAGAGCCTCTTCCATTCTTTTATGCCAATCTCTCTTAGACTTGGAAACAACCTTTTTTAACAAGTTGCAGAGTATCTTGTTAAATGCTTCAGCGAGACCATTAGCAGCTGCATAATACATAAAGGAATTGCGTTGCTTAAAGCCAAAAAGATCACATATCTTCGTCATTAACTTGTTATCAAATGGCTTGCCATTATCTGTCAATATGTATCGAGGAATACCAAAACGGTAGATAATATTAACTCGAATGAAGTTGGCGACATTCTCTTTCTTTACTTCTCTAAGAGAAACAGCTTCTGCCCATTTTGAGAAGTAGTCAGTTGCAGCCAGGATGTACAAATGTCCACCAGAGGACTTAGGCAATGGTCCAACAACATCCAAACCCCAAGCTTCAAATGGCCATGAGGCAATAGTTGGGTGCAATACTTCTGTGGGTTGATATATAAAATTCGCATGGAATTGGAAAGCTTTACATCTTCGCACGTAATCCTAGCAATCTTTCACCATAATTTTCCAGTAATATCCCATCCTTTTTATGTGAAAATGAAGTTTTGGTCCAGACTGATGCACTCCACATACTCCAGAATGCGCTTCTTGCATAGCTTGAGTAGATTCATCTGCCCCCAAACATCGTAAGAGAACTCCATCGAACGACCGCCTGTAAAGTGTATTTTTATAATAAAGAAAACGAGGGGCTCATCGTTGGATTTCTGTTCTTCTTCGAAGGTTTTCTTGCAATATTCCATAACACAAATAATCTATTATTGGTTGTCGCCAATCGTCAATTTCAGCTTCCGAAGTGGCGATAACTTTTCGAAATTCTTCTTCATGCTCATTTGGAGGCGGAGTTATCCATCTTTGGCATACCACAACTTGCATTTCATCAGGAGATACTAATGCAGAAGCTAAAGTTGCGAATGCATCAGCCTTTTTATTTTCCTTTCTTGGGAAATGTTGAATAGTCACCTCTCCAAGCCACCCTATCATCTTTTGAGCGTAATTGCAGTATGGGATTAACTCAGGCTTCTTTACTTCATAATTACCCAAGACTTGATTGATCACCAACTTGGAATCCCCAAAAACTTGTAGTTGCAATTATTTCATATCAATGGCCATCTCAAGCCCAAGTAAGAGTGCTTGATATTCAGCAATATTATTGGAGCAGTTTTGGGTTAGAGTGAAGGAGTATGGCAAAACTTCTCCATGGGAAGTGACAAATACCACTCCAGCACTGGATCTTTCACGATGTGCAGCACCATCAAAATACATCTTCCAAGGTAGCTGAATTTCTACTAGCATTGCGTCTTCATCAGGTAATTCATCAGATAACTCCCAATCATTTGGAATTATATGATTGGCCAAGAAATCTGCTAGCACTTGTCCTTTTACTGCCTCTGAGATATATACATAATCTCAAATTGTTGAAACTGGAGGTACCACCTTGCTAGCCTATCACTTAAGACAGGCTTGGACATGACAAACTTGATAGGATTCGCTTTAGAGACAAGTTGTACAATATGAGCCTGGAAGTAATGCTTCATCTTCTGAATTGAGAACCCGAGTGCCAGACATAACTTCTCAATAGGTGAATACTTGATCTTGTTTTGTGTCATCATCCTACTCAAGTAATATAGGGCATTTTCTTTCCCTTCATCATTTTCTTGTGCGAAAAGTGCTCCTACTGACCTTTCTTGTGCTGCAATGTATAAAATCAATGGCTTTCCAGGTATAGGAGCTACAAGTACTGGAGGTTTCATCAGATAAGACTTTATGTTCTCAAAAGCATTGGTACAAGCTTGGTCCCATTCAAAAGGAACATCTTTCTTCATAAGGCGACTGAATGGTTGACATCTTCCAGCTAGATTTGAGATAAACCTCCTAAGATATGCTAATTTTCCTTGTAAGCTTTTCAACTCATGAATATTTTTTGGCTCAGGCATCTTCAAAATAGCATCTATCTTATCTTGATCAATCTTGATTCCTCGATGTCGAATAATAAAACCGAGAAACTTTCCCGAAGTAACTCCAAAGGAACATTTTAAAGGATTCATTTTGAGTTGGTATCTTCGAAGCCGTTCAAACACCATTCTCAAATCTTTCAAGTGGTCATCACTCTTCTTTGATTTTACTACTAAGTCATCGACATAACACTCAACATTTTTATGAAGCATGTCATCAAAAATATTCTGCATGGCTCGTTGATAAGTGGCTCCAGCATTTTTTAAACCAAAAGGCATCACTCTGTAGCAATATATACCTTTAGGAAAGTGAAATGCAGTAAGTTCTTCATCCTTTGGTGCCATGCGAATTTGATTGTATCCAGATGAACCATCCATGAAGGACATTGCCTCGTATCCAGTTGTAGCATCAATCATAAGCTCAGGGATTGGAAGAGGAAATTCATCCTTAGGGCATGCATTATTAAGATCTCTAAAGTCAACATAAACTCGTATTTGGCCATTCTTCTTTCTTACAGGTACAATGCTTGAAATCCATGTAGGATATTTGACTTCACAAATAAAAGCTGCTTCAATGAGCTTGTTAAGTTCAGTTTCGATCAAAGGAACCAATTCAGGTCTAAAGCGACGTTGCGCTTGTTTAACAGGACGAGTACCTCATTTTACAGCAAGACGATGAACTGTAACTTTAGGGTCTAACCCTGGCATCTCTTTGTAACTCCAAGCAAATACATCCCTAAATTCCATAAGCAGCTCAATATATTTCTTCTCTTCATCGTCATCCAGCGAAGCACTCACATATGTAGGCCTTATATCATCATCAACTCCAAGATTTACTTCCTTCAATGCAGCAACAGTATTCTTTATCCCTTCTTCGAGTTCAGGTGGCGCATTTTCAGCATCCTCATCTTCTTGAGGATCACCATCATTAAAATATATGTGATGGCATGCACGAATATCAACAAACCCGTTATCAATTTTTGCATATAGTGGAGTACTTTCTTGGTCACAAATTTTGATTTGATTTGATGATCCCACACTTTTTTCATCTTCATCTTGCTCCCTAGTGTGAACTATGGTATGCGTTTTTGCTTTCAGAACATCTCTACATGAAACTACAAGTTTTGTTTCTCGCCTCATTCTAGAAGGGATCAAACTAGGCCAATTCTTGGGTGAATTATGCTCCCGAGCATATACCCATTCTTTCATTGTTCTATAATCTCTTTGGCGCTTGTATTTCTTCTTCATTGGTCCCAATCGATCAAATACTAAAATTTTTGGAGTTGATTCTATTAGTCGATCAGATGCAAAAACGTTAGGAGTCATGCCACTAAGTCGATCAAACACAGAAGGCTTCTTGTTGAACATCATCGATTCTTCCATAGGGGTAATATAGTTGATGCTCATCCTTTTTATAGAGATTCGGATTGGTGATGGTTGTTTGTAACCCACGCCTTCGCGTGATTGCTTGACATCATACCCTTTCTCTATCATCATCCTTTGAGTTGGATTTAGGCCATGATTTGCCCTTTCAATAACTTCATTTGGAAGCTTCCCTACTTTAGAAGCTTCATTGGGATTGTATCCTGCTTTCACCAACAACTTATATGCATTCGGGTCAAAACCCTCATTTGTACGATTTTTAGGGAGTGATTCATGTGAATCATGATTCGATGGTCTGACAAATCCTTGTATCATTTTTGAAGGTGATTTGATTGCATCAATTTGCTTGATAGGGAATGTCAACTTACTACTCTGCAACTTAGAGGGTGGGATCTTGACTTTGTTTGTCTTTGGGACATAGTGAGAAACAGGAATCATTCTCTTACTTAAAGATGCCTCACTTATCTTAGGTACTTCACTCATATCTGAAAGTGTTTTATCCTTTTCAATTATGACCCTAGCATTATCAGGTGCTACATCAACCCTTTTTGTGATATCAGCAGGTATCACGTTATCAACTTTAACTTCTTTTGAAACATGATTCTTTAAGTAGAATTTTGCATCAGCAAAGTGCGCTTCCGTCTCGTTGAAAGGTTCATCATCAGCAACTACCTTTTTTTGAACCCCATCTTCAAAGTATTTGAAACATTGATGGTAGGTGGACGGTACCACTTTGTTCTCATGTATCCATGGTCTTCCTAACAAGATGTTATACGAGGTCTTTGAGTCAATAACATGCATCCATGCACTCGAACACACATCCCCCATCGTTATATCTAATTTGACTGCACCAATGACTCTCTGCCCCCTTTGGTTAAAACCTTGAATCATCAGACGACTTTCAGACAGTTCATTTATCGGTATTCCAAGTTCTTTCATAGTACGAATAGGGAGAATATTGACCCCAGATCCATCATCCACAATGATCCTATTTACTTTATGTCCACGCACAAAACCTACCATATATAAAGGGCGATTATGCAACACTTCACCCAATAAAAGATCATCATTAGTGAATGTAAATTTCGCATCACATATGTCCACTTCTTCAGAGTGAGGCTTTATAAGGCCATCACATGAGGTAATGATGGTGATGAGCTTTCTACCATCATCTTTTCTCTATCAATGTTACAACACGAGGCCTTGGTGTCACGATGAAAAATCTTTTCACGAAACCAACTTGGCAACAATTCCTCTAATGTCACCGGAGGACGTTGCTTTTGATAGTAATTTCCCTCGACTCTTGACTTCTTCACATTCTTCTTTACCCTTTGAGTTTTAGGGGTAGGTGGATGGCACCACTTTGTTCTCATCTTCGCTCTAGTCACTTGCTTATTTGGTTCTCTTTGCAAGCTCGTTTTACGATGTCTTCGTCGTGTAACTAAAATCCATACTTTATCATCAGTATAAGCACCACAAGATTGGTTTTCCTCTAGAGGTTTATCTTCCCTTATTACTTCATTCATCAAAGGAACAAGCAATAATGCGTTAACATCTATTGGTTTGAAGTCACCAAATTTAATCATCTTTGGTGGTGATGTAGCTAGGTCATCACCACTATCATGTATTTCGATAAAGTTGCAAAGAACTATGGGTTCGAGTGAACCAAAAGTGATAGAGACTTGATTTGAACTCTCCTTCTCATCTTAAAGTAATATCTTTCCTTCACGGGCCAAGTCCATGATCTTTTCCTTAAAGATAAAACACTTTTCGATCGGATGGCCCATCAAACGGTGATATTTACAGTAATTTGGATCATTAGTCCTCCCAGCCTCATCTGGACGCTTCATTTCAGGTAGCTCAAAGAATTTTAACGTCAGAAGCTCTTCAAAAATTGCTGGAACATTTGAGTCCAAGAAAGGATACTCTTTTGCTTGTATTTCCTTCAAAGTCAGCTTTTTAGCAGCGTTATTCTGAAAAGTCGTGGTCTTCACCCTTTGATTCTTGCTTAGATTTGTAGCCACTTTCAAAGGTACGGCATTAACACTCATCGACTCCTTGTTTGCAAACTTAGGTGCCGATTTTCCCCCTTTCTTTACCTCCATTTTGTCTTTTCCCTTGCGAGGCCTATAAATAATTGGTCCTTCAATCCCGCTTGCAGACATGCTCAACTCCATATCATGATCACGTGTGGCTAGTTTCTCAAATGATTTGGGTTTAATACCCTGTAGGATATAACGAAGTCCCCAACGCATTCCTTGAATACACATTTCTATTCCGGAAGTTTCACTAAGCCTATCCTTACAATTGAGGCTTGCATTTCTCCATCGGTTGATGAACTCAATGACGGGTTCATCTTCCCATTGACGTATATTTGTGAGTTCAACCATGCTCACAGTACGTCTTGTGCTATAGAAGCAATTGAGAAATACATGCTCAAGTTGTTCCCAACTATCAATAGAGCCTGCCTCGAGATCCGTATACCAGTCAAAGGCATTTCCTTGTAAGGAGCGCACAAATTGCTTGACCAGATAATCTCCATATGTTCCAGCGTTATTGCAGGTTTCAACAAAATGGGCAATGTGTTGTTTTGGATTTCCCTTTCCATCAAATTGTTGAAATTTTGGAGGTTGATAACCTGCAGGCATCTTCAAAACATCAATTCTTGAAGTGTATGGCTTTGCATACGTGAATGATGACTTTGAAGACATGTCATACTTATCTTTGATAGTTCCCATAATGAAGTCCTTCTGTTGATGAATGGGAATTCCTCCTTCAGTAGATACTTGCAGCTCATCACCCACATTTATTTGCTTTGTAACTGAATCTCCCTTTTCTTGTATCATCAGACGTTTTCCAGGTGCATGAC
This sequence comes from Solanum dulcamara, assembly GCF_947179165.1. Taxonomy (NCBI): domain Eukaryota; kingdom Viridiplantae; phylum Streptophyta; class Magnoliopsida; order Solanales; family Solanaceae; genus Solanum; species Solanum dulcamara. The sequence continues at coordinate 25,837,831 of NC_077245.1, forward strand.
TTGAGTCCCCCTCCATAACATTCTCAACTCTGTCCGTCAACTTGACAATTCGATTATCCTGATCTTGCACATATTTTGTTAGACCTTCAATTACCTTCGTCAAACTCGCCAGTTGTTCTTCAACAGTTGAGGTATTAGTCATCATCGCTTGGATAGCCGTTATGGATGATGGGGCAAAGCATGGATTTTCCCTCAAACTGAAATCTGTCTGAAACAAGTTACGTGGAGTGACTGAGGCAGATCTAGTGATCAAGACATCATCTTCATCTTGAATAGTGCGATTCCTCATGTTAAAAGGACTAAGTCGAGCTAATGTCTTTTCAACAATATCAGTTATATTGTCTCCTTCTTCCAATTCATTCGGAAAGAATCTTGCCCCCTTTGAAGATGGAAGATCAACAATAAGAACTGATGCGGACGGCACTTGAAGTGCTTGTTGTCCTAGCAAGTTTGTTCTATACCTAGTGATGGGTCCCAAACTTCCTATAGTAGCATCCAGTATGTTCTCCACCTCAGAGGAAAACTTGGAATCAGTAGCCTTAGCAATAATAGTCCTGGAGTCAAACTTCTTAGATGCCATTTAAGTGTTCTTGAAGTTTGATGATCGATGTGAAGAGATGAGAGGTAGAGATTGTCCCACTGGGCGTGCCAAAATTCTCTACAAAGCTACAAAGTTCAAGTAATCAAATCCAAGTTCAAGTTCAAGAACGAAGAAGAATATCAAGAAGATCAAGATCAAGTTACTTGTTCATATTTACTGTTCGTCATAATCATACAAGGGTTCGTGACGAATAATTCAAATCCAAATTTGAAGACAAAGATTCAAGATCAAGCTATTCAAGCCCTTGACTCTAAATCAAATTCAAGTTCGACATATTCCATATTATTTGAAGAATCAGAGGATTATCATAGAGATTGTAACTCGCACTACATTTTGAAATCAAATATTACACTTTGTTACTCCAATTTTCCGGTCTTGATTATTTATTTTTCTCGACTCGAAAATTTGTTGTTTATAATGTTGTTGTACAGAATTTACTGAGTTTTATCACCTTTTGTACAACAACATTGTAAACAACAAATTTTTGAGCCGAAAAAATAAATAATCAAAACCGGAAAATTGGAGTAACAAAGTGTAATATTTGATTTCAAAATGTAGTGCGATTTACAATCTCTATGATAATCCTCTAATTCTTCAAATAATATGGAATATGTCGAACTTGAATTTGATTTAGAGTCAAGGGCTTGAATAGCTTGATCTTGAATCTTTGTCTTTAAATTTGGATTTGAATTATTCATCACGAACCCTTGTATGGTTATGACAAACAGTAAATATGAACAAGTAAATATTCTTCTTCGTTCTTGATCTTGAACTTGAACTTGGATTTGATTACTTGAACTTTGTAGCTTTGTAGAGAATTTGCGGTCTTTGATCCACGAGCTCTCTTCTTGCTTCTTGTTCTTCCAAAAAAACCACCCTCTCAGAATAATGAGGACCCCTATTTATAGTTGTAGGGAGTGGTATGAGGGTGTGATTTGATTGGTTGGTTTGAACTGACCAATCAGATTTCTTTGTTGAAGAGTTTTAATTTGATTGGTCAGAACATGTCACATAGAGACGTGGCATTATTCTAGTGGCTCATTTAATTTGACTTAGATTGCCACATAACTTTGACACGTGGCATGATTTTAGTGGCTTATTTAATTTGACCTGGATTGCCACCTAACTTTGACATGTGGCATGATTTTAGTGGCTTATCTAATTTGACTTGGATTGCCACCTAACTTTGACATGTGGCATGAAAATGGGCCTTTAGGATGAGATGATATTGGGTTTAACAAAGTGGAGTCATCTTTATAGCCCAAATCAATGGATTTAGGTTTTTAATTAAATCCACATTTATTGGGCTTAAATAATTGACCCAATTTTATTAATCCAAAATATTTATTTGGACTAATATATCTTGAATTTAATATAAATTGAACCATTCTACAAATTTATATTTAATAAATTGTAAATGATTACAAACATTGCCTACATAAAGGGCATTGTTCTATTGTTTCATTATCACGAAATATACAAGTATTTTTTCAGCTTCTCTGTCTCCTTTCTATACTGTGTTTCTACACTTTTTACCATAACATTGAAGAATATCCTTTTTACTCCATAAAGTAAAAATTTTCGTAAAATTTCCTCTAGGTAACAATGAGTATCTATCGCATGAGCTCATCAATCATCGATTTGTGGTTGCATATTTACCCCTCAAATATTTTGTAATGCATGCTTATTTCAGATTATTTTTATTGATTTAATTTTTTGGTACTTATTAGCATGGTGTCCGAAAATAAGCTATATTAAAAGTTAGGTTGTTCACAGTTTTGGTTAAAACCAAAACCAAACTGAAAATTTAATCAAACCGAATAAAAAAACCGACATTCAGTTTGGTTTGGTTTGGTTTTAAATTTGAATAACCGATAATATTTGGTTTGGTTATGGTTATAGAAAAAAATAACCGAATAAATAACCGAACCAAACCGATAATTATATACTTAAAATTTATAATTATTTATATGTATAATATTAGTTTTTCATAAATAATTAAAGATATTTTATACGTTTTAATTATTAATTTAATATTAATATACTTATTTTTAAGGCCCAACAATCCAAACCCAACTCTCAAGCCCAATTATAAATTCTAATAAACACTAAACAGCGGTCCAAGTCCAACAATCCAAGCTCATTAGCCCAACTCTCAAGCCCAATTCTAAATCCTAAATTCTAAATCCTAAATTTCTAATAAACACTAAGCACTTGAGCAGCAGGCAGCAACATAAAGTAAAAGTTAAAACTTTAAAACCCTAGTATCTGTTTTTCTTTTACATTTTTGTTCCTCTCACGTTGGTTTCTCACAAAGTCACAGACTCACAGTCATAGACTAACAGTGAAGGCTCAAGAGCAACCTCAACTCCTCAACCCCAAGTATAAGATTGTCAAATTTTGAGAAGGTTTGTAAGGAGTTTTTCAAATTTTAAATTGATTTTAAGTTGTTTTCTTTTTTTTTCGAATGTTTAAGTTGTTTCATTTTCTGTTTTGAACCTCTGTGGGTCGTGAGGAAAAAAGAGCTTCATAAGAATTTGAAGAATGTAGAGAGAGAATATTTGAATTATCTCGGCTAGTCATAAATCGAATAACCGAATCAAACCGAACCAAACCGACAATAACCAAACCCGTGGTTATTATTTTACTTGGTTTGGTTATGGTTTTAGACATTTAATAACCGATTAAATTAGTTTGGTTATGGTTTTAATCAATAACCGACCCAAACCGAACCATGAACACCCCTAATTAAAAGTGGAAAGTTCCAAAGTAAAATACTAAATATCATGTGCATGAATCTTTTTCTCTCCTTCATTCATTTATTATTTTTCTCTTTTATTTGCTTTAAATATTCACATTCATAATCACATCTAATTACTTACAATTGTTACTCTTAATATTCATAACTCTCATACTTTTTTTATTCATAACCTCCCATATTTAATTTAAAACGTTAAAAAATATTCAGGAATTCCTCCATTTTTATTTTATATAAATTCATCCTTTTTGTTTCATGAGAACCCTACTAAAGGTTATCCTTTTCATTTTATAGTTAAAGTAGTGAAACGCCAATATCATTATTGCACTATTTGATTCATACTTTAGTTTGGCCCGAAGAAAAAGACTTTTGAATTTTGATTGGTTGTGGGGGAAGGTGTTGACAAGAACTCGAAAAATATTATCTATTGATTCTCTATTTCTTTTTCCATCTATATTGTTATGATTAAAGTCTTAAGAAAAATATGTTTGTTGTAAAAAAAAATCGTGTTTTCTCTCTATTAGACTTATCTTTCATTTATTTATTTTTATATTTTTTATTGTCGTAAGTTTGTATCTTTATTTGGGCTCAAATTAGCCTAGTGTGATTCTATTGAAAACTTGTTCTACTGACCAAAGTTCAAAATTTACAGTTGATTGCTTAAATACATTATATTTAAACATTAAACTAGGCCCCTCATTTGATTTTCTTGTCACATTTTTAAAGTTTTTGTTTGTAATTGTTGCATTCTATTACTCATTATACACATGTTTTATAGAATTTTAATCGTTATAACGATCTATGAACATTTACATGTACAGGTGCTACATACATATTCAGAAACTAGTATTTGAATAAGTGACACTTGTTTTTGTACAACTTTTGAAGGTATAAATTAGCTTAGTTTAACAATCATTGTTGCTCCTATAGTGTCGAGCTTCCATGTTACCTTGTATAATTTTTAATCCTCTACTTGAGATGTCTATGTCATATATGCTCAGTGAATCATTTTCAATTTACCACGACTATAACGAATCTCAAAAGTTAATCTAATGTATCCCATATATGACAATGTACAGATTAGGGCTGTACAGGACAAACTGATAAACCGCACCAAACCGATAAATCGAACCAAACCGGAAAAAAAAAACCGACTAGTGGTTTGGTTTGACTTGGTTTGGTGTTTGGAAAAAAAAAACCGACCATTATAGGGTTGGTTTGGTTTTAACTAAAAAAAGTCAAACCGAACCCAAACCGACTCGATTATAGATATACTACTTTTAAATTATGTTATACATAAAAATATTTATTAAAGTATAATTTATAAAATAAAAAAAAATCATAATTTTTGTTTTCTTTCTTACATTTAGATTTGGACTTGAGTAGCTCATCTAAATAATATACAAAAAAAAATTATTTTATAAAGTTATATTATAAAGTTAAAACTTCAAACAGTGTTGTGCCTCCATCTTATATGTTGATATTTTGTACTAGAACTCTTTTTAAGAAGCACTGCTCTGTGCTTTTTATTAGATACTATGAGAAACCCGAAAAAATCCAAAAAAAACCAAAAAACTCGAGAAACCCGAAAAACCCGAGAAAAATTAATATCGAAAAACCCGACTTTTATTGGTTTGGTTTGGTTTATAGATTTAATAATCCGACACAAATGGTTTGGTTTGGTTTGTAAAAAATCCGAACCAACCCGGTCCATGTACACCCCTAGTACAGATGGTTCTTCTATGATATCCAATAATATTTAACAAATTCTAATATTATAGCCCAACCCACTAGTGACGATATTGTTTGCTTTTTGATTAGATCCACCTGACTTTAAAACTTATCACTAGTATGTAAGACTTGCTTACTTATTTATTTAATATTTCTTCTGTGTTTTATCGATCTGGGACCTTCTAATAAGTTGGGGTGTCACATACACCCGTCCAGGTTTGCCCCATCATATGAGATTTTTCTAGATTTAACACTGATTTCTATAAATCATGTCTACAATTGAAATACAAGCCCATGACTCTAATAGTAGTATCTTGATGTGAGACCAAAAAAATATTTTTTTTAAGTCACTAATTTTTTCATATTTAATATTTTTATTTGTCCTTTTTGAGAATAGATTGTGCTTAATTTTGTATTTTATTTGTAAAATTAAACTTGTGTGAAGATGAAGAGATTTGGAGCCAAAATGAATTAAAGATGAAAGATTATAGAAGAAAATCAAGAACACAATTTAGTGAATTAAATTGAATATTATATTAATGGTTATATATATTTCAAATCTTTACAGAAATCAACGAAAGCAAGCAAATTGATCATTCATCACCTTGTTGCCACGTGGCAGTAAGTGAAGGCAACAAGGATTGCAAATTGTTGAAGGCACAACAACACTGTTAACGCGGAGATCCAATTCCTTTGAGTTTTGAGTTTCCCAATTTATTTTGGACTAAGTTATTTTATTTGAAGTTTTTTTTACATTTATAAATATTTCATAAAATAAGTTTTTACATAACTTTTGATCTAGGAAAAGCTAGGAGCTAT